>NC_051073.1:65103555-65403555 GCF_004664715.2 Peromyscus leucopus
GTTGAGGCTTAAATGGGAAGCAGCAGTCAGTAGCTAGATTGAAATGTATATCAGCCATTTAGACTGAAACCTAATACTCGCAGAAAAGGTCAAGATGCTTAATGGCAAGCGAAGTTTCCTTCATCCTCTAGAGATACATTGCTTTTATATTACCTATACCTCAGACGCATTCAAATCTCACTCCTTTGGTCGACTCAAATTGGGAACCAGGATAAGGGAGAAGACCACTAAAAATTTTCATGCCAGAGCTGTGAGCTGTAACTGCTTTCCTCTCCAATCCGACTGTATCAGCTGTAAAATAGCCGGTCAAGGTCACCTGGCCCAAACAGCCACATTAATATTCGATGAACAGAAGAATTAAAGACCAGAGTCAAGAAACCCACTACTCAGAACCAAATCTCCCTGAGCAATTGTTCAAAACGGACCACAAGGAAAAGAATACCCCCGTCTAACTCGGGAGTCGTGGCAAGTGTAGAGGCTCAAGACTGGGTTCCAGGGATTGGAACAACAGAAATAGACCACACGCAAAGATGGATGCCAACTAGCATGAGCACCTTAGTAGTCAACTTCCTATGCTGCCTAGTGCGTTGGTGGAGAGGGAGCAGAAAATGATTAGCATCTGGTGAGTCCAAAACCTGCTGACCGATAAATGCTAGCAATCCATTCTATCACAGTGATTGCAAGCTCACATTCATGTTTTAAGCCAATTGTTGTGCTATTCATTAGAGCACCTGAGGAAGAATGCCACATGTGGAAGGATTCTGCTAGATAGGCGCTTTTCATGTCTCGTGAAGAGAAACCGAGCAACCCACCACACCACCATCCACCTCCTCTCCGTCTCCCGGGTTGCTTTGAAACCCCTATCGAGCTGCTACCCGAGCCAGTCCTCTCGCGCCTTTCACTCTTTCTCCTTTCCACGCACCTATCATGAAAATCTCCTAATCGCTCAGCAGAGACCCTCGCTACTGTGCATCCCCTCCCTCAGCGTCCGCCTCTCTCATGCAATCAGCACACCACAGGCTAAACCAAATCATGAATGTGAAGCATCTGCAAATCCAACTGTTATCATGGATGCTCTTATCCCAGGCCTCCAGCAGGCATTTTGGACTCACCCAGACTGCCCCTACATCCATCCTTTCTGCCTCCACATCCCTCCACCAACCACCTACAGCCTAGGAAGTTGCCACTCTACAGGTGCCCACCTCATGCCTGGTTGGCAACTCCCATCTTTCTGGTGTGGTACCTTTCTCGTTGTCCACATCCCACCCTAGGAAACCACCCAGTCCTCTGGCCTTCTACCACTTCCTGCCACGACCTCCCAGACAGTCTAGACGGCAGGGTCATCTCTTGATTTGCTGGTCAGTTTTGAACAAATTGCCTCAGGGCATTTGGCTTCTGAGTGTGGGTTCTATGACTGGTCACCATATAGTTCTTCCTGTTCATAGAATCATGTCATGTGGGTGTTGGAAGGGACCTTAAACAGCCCTATTTCACAGCTGAAGTCACAGGATTGGAGAGGAAAAGCCAGTTACAGCCACACAGCTCCCTGCCTGAACTACCTCTTTAGTGCTCTCTCTCCCCCTTTCCTGTTCTCCCCAAATTTGAGTCGACCCCCAAAACAGGAGTAGAGATTTGATGCGTCTGAGGTATAGGTAATAAAAGCAGATGTTTCATCCCGAAGGAGACAGGAAGACTCTCGCTTGCCACAGCATCTTGACCGTTTTCTGCGAGCTTAGGTTCTCAGTCTCAAAAATGAGCTGATCTAACTTTCCCAATCCTAGCATACTTCCAGCCTCCTGCTGTCCCATCCATTCAGGCCCTCACACTCCCCCTGCTTATCTGTTCTAGCCTCATAGAATTGCCTGATCGGTTTACCGAAGGGCCATCCCTGAGCATGTCCCTCTTCTCTGCTGGAACAGTCCGGTGGCTTCCCGTTACCTGCTGATCACCTGCAGCTGGGGCCACAGCCCTTCACACTGGCTGCCAACGTCACCCCAGCTGTGTTATCTGAAAACTCTTTTCCTCAGGTGTCCCCCATTTTCCCCAAACACACCTCACTCAATCTTCCTCCCGTGTATCGCTTTTGCCCAGACAGCTGCCATTGTTTAGAGAGTCTTCCAGTCTCTTCCAGAAAGGCTATTCAGTTCTCAAGGCTGACCATAAATGCCACCTCCCCATAAAACTTTCTTCCTCAACCGTGGGATGCCTCAGAGGTCTGTGTGGTATCTTTCTTCCCACTCATCAGACTCCCCTTTCTTTTATAACCATCAAGACCCATGGCATATGTCTCCACCGGGCTAGGGGTAAGAAGGCGAAGACCTGACCTTTCCAGATTAGCATTGGCTGTGCCCAGCTCTACAGCCTATAGGAGAGTTGTCTGCACAGTATTTGCTCAATAAATAATTCTTTGAAGTGCACTCATTACAAGGCTGTCCCTGGATTATCAAGGTTAATATGGATAATTAAGTTGAATTATTAACCTCCAAAATGATTACAGTGAATCTAGTCTGACCGCTGCCCTCTGTAGTGTCTGGCTCTAATGACTTCTGGCTTAATTACCCTCTGGAAGCCAGAGGCTTGGGTTCTTGTCACAGGAAAGAACCCTAGGAAACCAGCCCAAGAAACACATTTAGCTCCCTCACATCTGCAGATGGCCGGAAGAAGGTACGGAACACGGAGGTGCTTGATGATTGACAGACACAAGTGGAGGCCAGCCAGGAGCCGCAGGCCCAGGAACTGGCCTGCACTCTGCCTCGTGTGGCCTTTAAAAACAGCCAGTGCCTTTGCCAGTGACCGTGGCCTTCCTTTCTGCCCCGCTCTGTGGCTCCGGCATCACCAGCCAGGGTGCTGAGAGCGGTGGAGCTGTCTGCAAGTGAATGCTGTGGAAGAGTCTCCTCGCAGTCTAGACTTAGAACATCTCTGTCAAGCAGCCCACTTAGGTTCCTGCAGACGTTTGTGTTCTCTGTCACAAGTGACAGCCAGGCTCAGGCCCTCTGGGGTCGTTCCATCTGAGGCAACAAAAGCTCTTTCAGCTGAGAGATGGGTTGGGGTCTCTCCGGGTGGGGGTGGGGGAGGGATGCCAAGGCACAACTTGCCCTCCCAGAGCTCCTGGTCACAGCAGGCAGCCTGTGAGAGCAAAGCAGACCCAGAGGGCAATCTAGCTTGACCTCTCCATTCATAGACGCGGGTTCTCGGTGGAGCAAGACACAAACATTTAGAGAGCTGGAAATGAATTGACAGTGACTCTTGACTTTGGATGTAGACTGTAGCGGGGCATGCTCCTGACCCCAGAGCCTCTCATCTTCTGCACTGGGCAGGTCTCAGCGACAGCTACACAGCATGTACCCTTCAGGAGGGTGTCTGAAAACATGGGGCAAGCGTGGACTGAAATCCAGCCTGTAATCCCATAATCGAGCCCCACTGAGCCTGGGACTGGATCTCCCCTCACGAGGCATGCCTTTTCTGCTTTACACAGAGGCATCTTCTGTAATATTTGACAGCTCCAATGCCAGCAGGACCCGCGTCCCCGGATGTGGCTCTTTCCCAAGGGTCTACTCTGAGAGGCTCTACATCATTAGAGCCTCCATAATGTGCTGCAGTTCCCTGGCTGGCTCCCTTGGCCCTTCCCACGGCCTCTCCCCTCCTTGGACAGACCTTCCATTCAGTCCAGGACGGCTGCATCAGGCACGCCTGTTTCTACGGTCCGAGAGCCTCCAGCACGCTCTCCTTTTCCCACGCGGCATACACACTGCAGGGCAGTTTGACGAGGCTCCTGAACACATCTTGCTTATTGACCTTTATCTCCACAGCTGTGTGGAGGAGGCAAGCAGTCCAGTGTTGCCCTGTAGATCCTGCCTGTCCACTGTTCCTCTCAGGTCTCACGCCCTACCTTATCCCCCATCGACACCTTCACTGATTTGCTACGGATTGCTCCCCTTTGGGACTCTCCCCAAGTCCTAATTGCTCGTTGAGGCCTTGCCTACCAAACCCAGTCAACAGACTTCCACTTCCGTCTCCTCGGGCCTCGTGCAAGCCATGGCGGCAACATGGCAGCTAATACGGCCCAGGCCCCAGCGGGGTTTGTTCGGACTTCTTCCCCACGTCTAAGAAGCTACCGATTATTTATAAGGCTGCCCAACAGATCACCCCGACCACAGAGTCTCAAACAACCCCCACTATTACCTCGCCATTTCCACGGGTTAGCAGCGCAGGCCCCGCCCGCTGGGCCTCTGCTTAAGGTTGTGCAAGGTTGAAGCCAAGCTGTCGGCCAGGCTGTGCACGCCTCGGGCGGCTTGACAGGGGGCCGAGCCACTTCTAAGCTCCCTCAGTGGGGTGGAACTAGTTTTCTTATCCTTTGAAAGGCTGAGCTTCCTGAGGCCGAGCCAACTGTTGGCTCCTAAGGCCACATATAGCTTCTATCCCTACCGGCCGGCCCCATGCCACATTTTACCGTCAGACCGTGTCTGCCAGCCGGCTCCAGTTCGCATTCTCTGCTGTAATCCTCTCCGGGTGGGTTCACATCCCTTCCCCGCCACCTGAGCCCTTTTACATGGCAGCTTTGAAGGCTCTGAGTCATGGCTGTCATTGATGCTTGGGTACCTGTGCGTCCCTGCATGTGACAGTGGCCTAGTTCGTGATGATGGTTATGACTGGGTCAGAGGAGGCAGACCTTGCAGCCACAACCTAGGAAAGCAGTCCAGGTGACAGGCAGGGTGGGGCAGGGCCCTGTGGCTTTGCAGGGAGGAGGAGAGAAAGGGAGGCTGGGTGGAAGGCTCATAAACCACGGCTTTCCCTCTGCTATAATTAGAACTCCAGCAACCAAGGGACTCTCCTGCCTGCCTGCCCTTGAGACAGAGCAAGGACCTTGGATGCTTGTGGCCCATGTGGCCACTGTCCTTTCATTCATTTTTTCCCCCTGGGGACAGTATCTATCATTTGTTCATATTTTATTTTTTGGTTTTTCGAGACAGGGTTTCTCTGTGTAGCTTTGCGCCTTTCCTGGATCTCACTCTGTAGCCCAGGCTGGCCTCAAACTCACAGAGATCTGCCTGGCTCTGCCTCCCGAGTGCTGGGATTAAAGGCGTGCGCCGCCGCCACCCGGCAGTCATATTTTCTTTTCCCTTTACCACTTGAAGTCCGGTTTGGGCCAAGGAGCTCTTTCTTGGCCCGAGTTTGGTGATTTAACGCCAGGCTCCTGACCCCTGACCCTTGGAATACTCTTGTCCCTGAGATCATCTTTCCGTTTTCCTTTCCTGATCCACTTTTTCCTGTAACCGTCCCACTGCGGACATTTGTGTTCCTGACCTGGCCGGGTGTGTCTTCTATTACTTAGGCTCCTGAATTTATTGTGTGGTGATCTTCTCCCCCTAAGATTTCTGGTAAACAGGAAGTGTTAATTGGAGACATCAGTCAGTTCCATTTTGCTTTACTTTGGGACAGAGCCTTACTGTGTAGCCCGAATCGGCCTCAGAACAGAGATCTTCCTGCCTGCACTTCTGAGTGCCTTGGTTGTGGGTGTGTGTTTACCATGCCTGGCTCCTACTGAATCACTGTCTGTGCAGTTCATGATATATTTTCTTGGCCATGAGCAATTTCTCGGTTCTATTTACTTCTTTAGTTCAGCAAACAGAAGGTCGGGGCAACAGTGTTAGTGAGCTGAATGAATAAGAAAGACGCAAGCTCGTTAACCAGGCCTCCAAGTCGGTGTTTGATTCAGGGGTGCGATCTTGCTCAGTTAATACTTGGTTAAAATCGCCCTTTTAAGATCTTTAAATCTTAGGTCATGTCCATTTTACCCTTGATTTAGACAAGTAAGCAGCTGCCTAAACCTAAAATGCAGGAGCAGGAGTCTTTTGTTTTGTTTTGTTTTTCGAGACAGGGTTTCTCTGTGTAGCTTTGGCGCCTTTCCTGGAACTCACTCTGTAGCCCAGGCTGCCCTCGAACTCACAGAGATCCGCCTGGCTCTGCCACCCGAGTGCTGGGACTAAAGGCGTGCGCCACCACCGCCCGGCTTTGATCTTTCCTTCCCCTGACCTCCACATCGCTCTTAGCCCGGAGTCCTGTCTAATCCAGGTGGAGACACTTTTCCATTCCTCTTCCCACCCCCACTCTTCCCCCTGCTCCACTTTGAAGCACTGTTTTGCTCTCATTCCTTTCTCTCTTGCTTTTTCCAACACTATCAGGTTAACGGCTTAACAACCTAGACCCCATCACGGAGCTACCCTCATCAAAAGCAATCCCCCATCACCCCCAAAGTGCAGCTCAAGCCCTCGCTGTGTTCCTGGTTTTGTTTTTTTTTTTTTTTTTTGTTTTGTTTTGTTTTTCATGACGGGGGTTTCTCTGTGCAGCTTTGCGCCTTTCTTGGAACTCACTCTGTAGCCCAGGCTGGCCTCGAACTCACAGAGATCCGCCTGCCTCTGCCTCCCGAGTGCTGGGATTAAAGGCATGCGCCACCACCGCCCAGCGTGTTCCTGGTTGTAAACCATCCGTTTTTTTAAGGCAAGTTCCCTCCTGCCCAGGACCATGGCAGATGCGTTCCCTCTGTCCGACATGTCCTTTCCCAAGCTCTTCACTTGAATGAATCCTCTTTAACCATTAGTTCTCAACTTGAACCCCACACTTCCCAAGTGGCTGTCCGTCTAAGAGCAGGTGTTTCCTGTTACCCATGTGCCTTTGCTGTTTTGTCTGCCATGTCTCTTCCCCTCTAGGCTGAAAGTTCCATGAAAACAAGAGAGACGTGCTTTGCTAAGTGCTGTGTAGCCAGCCCCAAGCTCAGTACCCAGCGCATGCCATTAGACTTAAAGTCTGTTAACTGAGATTTTAAGAAGGATGAATGAACGAGGTATCCTGGGATTCTTTCCACGTGGCTTCTCCCAATTTAATTTATATGCCACTTAAGTATCGTATGCAGCCCCATTCCTTCATCGTGCATTTCCTGGGTACCTTCAAGTATCTGTAGGCCGCTTCTACCATGGTAACATCTTGTTCATCTGAAGGACGTTGGCTCACATCCTCTTCTGTACAGAGCTCATCTGAGAAGCTAGGAACAAGTGAGGCGTCCTCTGCAGCAATCCCCCACACTTTGAGATTCCAGCTTTGGTGTCCTGCCGCGTAAAGCCGTTTCTGATATTTCCACACATCTAATAGGATGAGGGTGTGGGTTCAGAAACCCACAGCCGGTTCATTGCATTGATTTTGTTGCTGAGAAAGCATTCTGCCAGCCTCCATCCAAGGTGGCTACCTTTCCTGCAGAAGGAAAGTATATTCAAAAGATGGAGAATTCCTTTTAATGCATCCCCTAGTCACAGTCCCAACCCATCCCTACGCCCACTCCTACCCTGCTGCCTTCCCACCCCCACCCCACCCCACTCTCTCCAGCCCATTTATCTACAGCCACATTCAGATACGGGTATGGAACTGTGGGTCCGCCTTCCTTGGTGCCCTACTGGAATTCTGATGGATGCCTAGAGAGATCCCCATTTCTGAGGGTTCAGGAACAGAGGGAGTGGAATGGTGCCTTTATACCTATTAGATTGCTTGTCCAGAGCCTACCCCTCCCAAAGCCTCTGAGACAAGATCCCAGGAGCTCACTGATGAAGCGGGGAGCATTCTCTCCAGCATCCCTGCTAGCAACAGTCTCCTAGGGTTGTCTTCGAGTGTGGGGAGAGAGGGAGCGGTGGAGGGCATTCCAGATGTAGTAGTGGGGAATATGGGCTATGGATGCTTTCCCCACTGCTTGGCAATCTCACCAGTTTGTGCAGTTTGATTGGGCACCTTGGGAGGCAAGGTCATGAGTTCAAGGACAACCTAGATCGCATCGCTTGACCTCTGTTGTTATTCCTCAGTGAGCTTATCCTCTCCCACGGACTCTGTGACCACTCATCTCCATCCCATGTTTGCTCTTGCCTCCAGATTACTGAACACAGTGTACTTCCTTCCAGGTCTCCCTTACCTTACCTTCCTTAATTCCTTGTAAATCTGGGAGATGCTAGACACCACCAGGATAGGACACAGGTTTCTAGAATGCTTAGTGTCTTCCATTATGACCTGCCTTCCCAGCAGATGGACTGGGAAAGCCCTGCGGTGTTCCTGGGCCTACAGACACACCTGCTGGGTCGTTGCCGTCATGTGTGCTCATCGTCTGCATAGCTGTCTGCTCCACCTGGAATATGAGACCTCGAGACCGTCTCTACTGCATTTCCAGTGGCTGCTGAGCATACAGAAGAAAGAACCTATTAAGTGTTCCTTGCACCAGTTCACTCATTAAGACAATGGTTGCAGTGTGATAAATCCTAGGCTTAGTGTCAGAGCCGGCCTTCCCATAACAAAAGCCCTCCCGAAGGAAGTCATGTGGTCAGAGCCCCTTACACAAGAGGTCATACCACTTCTCTCTACAGCACTGAAGTTTTTCCATGTGTAGATGTCTCCATGGTCCTTTCACCCTCTTCCAGTAAGACTTGCTCTTATTCTTCTGGGTTGATTACAGGGATGTGCCAAAGGTCCATCATGTCCAAAAGACCCTCTTAAGAGCCCACCAATAGCGCAGAGACATAATTAGAAGCAGGGCTGTTTTGAGGACTTGATCCTCACAGCCTAATTGTCAACACCTCCTACTGACTTCTCCTTGGCCCTGCTGGGCCCTGGCTTTATTGCCTCCTAATTGACAACCCAGGGCTCCTCTAGAGCTTTTTCCTACACCCGTGGATAGGTTTGCTGAGTTCTGAAGACTGGGGATGGAAATGTGGCTCTCAGTCAGGCCCTGAGAAGTATTGAAAAAAGTGTCAAATTCTGTAGAAGACCATAAAGCAAAAGGTATGATAACCCTCCAGAGCCTATGCCCTGAGGCCACAAAATCCAGGGCTAGCACACAAGGCTGGGTGTCTGCAAATGTAGTTACGAACCAAGCCTGGCCTGGAGACTGGAGAAGACTAAGTCTTGCAAAGCCAAGGGTTTCTCAAGTGTACAGTACAGCTGTCATTGTGACTGACGACAGGGAGATTTGCTCAAGTGCCTCGAAGTTCATCACAGGCACGGTCACACACTTTGCTGCTGATGGAGACAACTGCAGAGAGTCAAGAGGCACAGTGACTCAGTCGCAAGAAGGACGGTCCCAGGAAAGATGAAGCTGAGTTTGGCGGGCTGGTGCTGCATTTTTAGCACTTGCTCAAGGACAGCCATGTGCCAAGGGCAAAGATATATCAACATTCAGGTTCATCTTTTCTTTAAAAAGACAGACATTGGAAAATGTCAGCAACCACTGAATAATCCAAATATTTAACAAAATGACAGTTTCGTATTTTAGAGCCCTTTGCAATTAAAAAAAATTGCTTGCATATTTATTACTTCACTTGGCTTTTAAAAAGGAAGGAAGGAAGGAAAGAAAGAAGGAAGGACGGAAGGACAGAAGGGAAGAAAAGAAAAGGTTTGAGGGAACTGAATTTCGGGTCGCAGCACTAGGAAGGTTGAGAAGCATGGCTCTGGAGCATCACCAGGTCAGTTTTGTTACTGTAAAGACTGCAGAGTTGATATAGAGCTTTCTTGTTTAAAAAGATGGAGGCCAGGAAGTCACCTGACAAACTACAGGTGAGGTTTTGTGTCTTTATTGTCCCCTACCTCCTTTTTTTCCTCCACGGCTAATAACACAGTAGAGGTCAAATCAAGGTCGGCTTGTAGTGAGTAATTTGAAGTGAGTCTATTTTGTGGTGTGTTTTTTGTCCACGAGGTTGGAGCATGGTACAAGATGGCTGTGATAGGAAGCATGATGTGAATCGCAATCAGACCGCCAAAGACATAAAGCACATCCTGTAGCTAGAGTTTTCCTGCCTTGCCCAGTCTGAACAAATCTCTGTCACCCGCCAGTCCCACAGCCGCTCAGACCCAACTAAGTAAACACAGAGACTTATATTGGTTACAAACTGTATGGCCGTGGCAGGCTTCTTGCTAACTGTTCTTATAGCTTAAATTAATCCATTTATATAAATCTATACCTTGCGACGTGGCTTGTGGCTTACCGGAGTCTTCACATGCTGCTTGTCATGGCAGCAGCTGGCAGTGAGTGACTCCTGCCTTCCTGTTCTTTCTTTTCTCCTCTCTGTTAGTCCCGCCTATACTTCCTGCCTAGCCACTGGCCAGTGTTTTATTTATTGACCAATCAGAGCAATCTGACATACAGCCCATCCCCCAGCACAGCCAAGTGCAGACCATCTCAGACACCTGCACTCAGGCCTGTGATCCTAATCATCCTCTATGTGGACCTGCTGGGTAAAGCCACGAGGAACCCGAGAACGGGCTCCCACAGGACATATAGAACATCCCACAGCACCATCCCTACAGGGAAACTGGGCACAGGAACTAAAAGGATACATTTGTGTTTGTTGCCACATAGTCGACTGAAGCAAGTCCTAGCGTGGCTTATATTATCTGGTGGGTCTCTGCTCACACAAAATTGTATGCACTCTTACCAGGATGTAGACAGTGGCCTGGAATAAATGACCGTCACCGAATGCTACATGGCTCTGTGTAGTAAGATGAGATGGAGGCAGTGTTGCAGATTGTCTACCCTCAAAGCGCACTTGTTTCAGAGAGCACCGGTCTTCCCAGCAGTAGCTTTCAGACCTGATCTTCACACAACGTGCAAAGCTGGTTGGAGCCACAGTCCTCTCTATGTCCAAGGAAACGGAACCTAGACTGGCCTCATGGTGAGCTTCCCCCACCGAGGGCTCAGAGACAGTGCTCACGGGCTCTGGGTGCTGCTCTTGAGGGTCTCCTTGAGTAGCGGGGATCTCTGAATGATAGGCAAGTCCGTGGTCCATGCAGCCTATTGCTCCCACATACTGAGTTCTGGGTCTCAGCCCTGGCTCTTTGTCCCTCAGAAGGAGTTCGTGACGAAAGACAGAGGCCATGCACGTCTCTTCCCAGCCAGCCAGGTCCTAAGGCACTCGTGGCTATAACCATTGGTTATATGTCTCAGCCACTTTTAGAGACTGACGACCTTTGCCAGGGGCTCAAGGCATTTGGGTCCCCCGAACCCTGATGTGGCCTAAGGGCCCCTTAACTGTGAAGTGGTGGGCAGCCTCCTTGCTTTCTGAGCAATGGCTTCATTACCTGCCAAACTGGACTAACAGTATTGCCTCACAGGAGCACCAAGTGAGATGAGGTTTGTAGCGTGCCTTGCGGAGAATAAATGGTCTCACGGCAGAGAAACTAGCTCTGGAAGGTATCTAAATCAGGATTGCTTGTGATGAAATTCTGTGATGAAATGCTATGATCGAACGCAGCATGAAGAGGAAAGGGTATATTTCACTTACACTCCCAAGTAACAGTCCATCATCGAGTGTAGTTAGGGCAGGAGCCCAAACAGGGCAGGAACCTGGCTGGAGGCATGAGCTGGTACGCATGTGGGTCTGAGTTTGATCCCCAGAACCCACATAAAAAGCTGGGAGTACTTGATAAGCCCTGGGCCAGTGAGAGACCTCTCAAAACAAACAAATGAAGAAACCCACCAAGGTGGATAGTAATTAAGAAACAATTCTTATCCAAGATTGTCTTCCGGCTGCCACATGCTTGTGCATACATGTGTATGAGCACCTATAACCCCCCCCACCATGACCACCACACACACACACACACACACACACACACACACACACACACACACGGATACTTTGGAATTAGGCATGGGTGCAAACGCCTCCTTGTCACAAATCGACTATACAACTTTGGCTAAGTGAAACAGCCTCTCACAGCCTCAGTTTCCCACTTGGTTTCTTCTGCTTTGTCCTGTCTGCCATCTGGAAGACCTCCAGCTCCCTCTAAGCAGCATTGTGATTTGTCCAAGGCCCAGAGAACCCAGGCTCCCCTGAGCCTGGTTAGGGGTAGTTTTCCAGATGTGTGGGGACGAGGTGACCTATAGTTAGAATTCAGCACCCCTTCTTGTTTGTATTTTTACACCTCTGAAACTCTAAACCAGCTGTCTGAATCACTTGCAAACAGACCAAAGCTATTTTCATGCGTCACACGAGGCCCCACAGGAGCCAGCCACGCCTCAGGATAATGCACTAAAAATATTCTTTCGGTTCTATTTTTAAGGCTCCGAGGGCTACAAACCACAGTCCGAGAAAGCAGAGTTCTTCATTGTGTGCACGCACAGGACGTCAGCTCAGAGCCCGATTCCCACTGGGACTGTGGGCCAGTCCAGGAGCTGGACTTAACTCCCCCATGCTCTGGTTCCCTGACCACCTGGAATCTCGCTAAGCAAAGGCTCATGCCGCAAGTGCAGCCTTGACCTTCTGTAGGGACTCTGCTAGGCACAGAGGGCTACGATACAGCCCTCTATGACAGGACCCTTGTGTCTGCTCTGTGCCTGTTTCCATACTGGACATTCTCTGAATCACCAGCACGGAGGCTTCTGACCATCAGGGATGCTGGACACTGCCCTACCATGTCTGAACAGTCATTTATAATTTTCAAAGCATATTCATACCCGTTAGCTTCACTGGTCATTGTAGTGCTTCTACCCAAGAGTTATTATGACCTATAGGTGATAGACTGGGAAACCAAAGGGGTGTTTGTGCCCTGTTATCTCCATAGTGATGTGACAGAAGGCAGGTGATCTCTGATGTGTCCAAAGGTGATGACCTCTAATAACCTCACCCTGGTTCAGCATCTTCTTCCCGTTGCTCTTCTTTCCTGCCATAGTAACAACATCAGTCACACTTCATTCATTCGTTCACTCATTCGTTCACTCACTCATTCCCTTGACAAGTGTTTCCCTCAGTTCATAAGCTGAAGCCCTTCTGGATCAGGCTAAGACACAAATGACACCGTCCCTGTTCCAGGGGGTGACAGCCCCAGGACAGAACCCCAAGAAAGCCTTCTTCAGAAGTAATCATACTGTGGACCCGGGGACTGGCGAGCACCCTGGGCCAGGCAGGTGCGTGAAAAGCCAGGAGCTTGTGAAGATGGACGGCAGGAATGAGTAAGGGCGGGAGCCGGGGAACTGTGAGGGCTGGATGCTGGTCTGCGACAGAGCAGGGGGTGTGCAGGCTGCCGCTGGAGTCCCGCGGTTTACAGCAGAGGTCAGTGCGGTCAGAGCTGGGTCTTAGAAAAGTCTCAGGGGTACCCCTGTGGAGAGTGGGGTAGTCAGACTTCAGAGAAGGGAGCCAGCTCGCAGACCATTGCAACAGTTCAGGGGACCCAGGATGGGACCGAGGGAGCAGGAGCCAAGGGGGTCGACAAAGAAAGATTCAGTTCTAAAGGTTATTAAAAGTAGGTAAGATGAAAGGAGGTAAGAAACGGAGAAAGGAAGGGTCCAGGGGAAGCCCAGGCTCGAACCCTGAATGACTGATGGCAGATTAGTGTGTCAAATGGCATGGAGAGGGCCAGGCGGAGGGTGTATTGAGAGTGTAATAAGCAGGAAGTTAGATACACAGTTGTGGAGTTCCAGGAAGTGTGCAGGCTGGGACACAGTTTGGAAGGACGTGAGCTCTGGAGGGGTGGGGCATAAAACAGCAGGTCTCTAACCTCATTCTCATCAACTGAAAATTACCAGTATCTCAGCAGGCTGGTGGTGGCCCACGCCTTTTAATCCCAGCACTCGGGAGGCAGAGGCAGGCGGATCTCTGTGAGTTCGAGGACAGCCTGGTCTACAGAGTGATTTCCAGAACAGCTAAGAATGTTACACAGAGAAACCCTGTCTCAAAAACCCAAATCACTCCCCCGACAAAAAAATATTATTATCTCTGCTCCATTAGTAGACTGCATGCCTGGAGGCAGGGGCTTGAAGTGTGCTTCCTGTACTTGGTTCTAAATCCCTGGCTGTTTCACCTGTAAATTCAGGAATGCACATGTGCCCATGCAATGATATTTCCATACACATGGAAGTCTAGGCATATGCTTACCTCGGGGTGGCCATGAATGCCCACTCTGGGTACTTACCTCCATTAAGATCTCTCTGCAGGGCTCTGCCTAGCTATCCTCTGAAGCCTGCTGCCACATTCCAGAGAGAAGCTCCATGGCCACAGAGTTCCGCCCTCTGCACTTTCTAGCACATTCAGCCTAGGTGAGGGAAGGCCACACGCGCAGGGCAGATTCTGGAGCATGAGTGCATGGCATGTGGTTAACAGCGAAGACGTTTGCCTTGAGTTTGGGATCTGCTCCAGAGAGCTCACTTTGTTTGAGCAGCAAATTTGATTCTAGGGAAGCTACCAAGAATAGACGTCTTCCCAGCCCTCCTCGTTCCCACCGTGCCTTGCCCTCATTCCCACAGCTGGCAGAGCGGGTGACTCAGTTTCAGCCCCAAGTTTGTATTTCCTGATCACATGATCTACAAAAGAATGGCTAACAAAACAGGCACTCTGAGATTTGCCAGCTGACAACACTAACTCTTGTTTCTATTAACAAACACAAAGAGAATATTTGCATAAGAGGGGGAAAAAATCCACATCAGTACACTTTCATTTGTAAAGGAATTTTTTCCTAACACATGAAATGCTCCCTCTAAACGAAAACTTGCTTAACTCTAGGAATGATGCTAAGCATGTGGAGGATGACAATATGCTGTTGTGACACAGTGTCGTTTCCCGCCCTGGGCAAGCTGTTGCTGAGCGCAGTCCCTCCCATCTGTGAAACCTGGGCAGGAACTGTACCTGTGCCTTCCATATCAAAGCGCCCACGTGCACTGCACAGCGGTGTGTAACGCATAGAAACTTGAGCCAAGTCAACTTTTGAGGCTGAACTTCCTAGCCGCTTAGGGCCCCTGGTTTAGGAATGCATCTGCCCAACAAAGGGTGTGCCAGTTGCTGCCATTTCACCTTTTGTTCCCCTCAACCACAGATGTGACCTCTGACCCTCAGGAGTCTCTTTGCAATAGCCCTGGGCCTCTGGACTTCCACTTTCCTCTACCCATAACCCTTTGGATCCTGACTGGCTGGACAAAGTGGGAGGGTTCTCTGCCTGGTGATGAAAGGCGGGGACCCCAAACGACGACCATATAAAGGGCTTCTGCAAACTGATCTTTCTAGACTATGAACTGCTTCCAGCCCTCTGCTGTCCTCTCATTCTGAGTTTCCTGAGGGTTTGACTAATTAAGGTCTTTATCTCAACAGGTCTGTTTGTGTGGAGAGGGCTGGGTAAACATGAAGTAGGAGCTGGGAATGGAGAGGGACAGAGCCCCCCGGGGATAAAGCAGGCAAGGACAGCTATCGAGAGGAAAGGGAACCAGAGCAGACACTCAGCAGACAGGAGCAGGAAGCCTCACTGGGCCTGGATGGGAGGTGGGAGAACTCAGAATGAGCGCAGTGAGGAAGAAGAGGGGGGAAGAAGGGGAAATGATGGACCTTTCTAGTCCCTGGTTCACTCCAACCTGGAACAATGCCAAGTCTGTCAGAACACAGGCTTTGGGTCACTCACCAAGTTCTACAACTTCAGCCCTTACCTGGGGACATGACCCTGTAAGTCAGGAGCACAGAGAGGCAGATTCTTCAGTGATGACGTCATCACACACACACACACACACACACACAGAGAGAGAGAGAGAGAGAGAGAGAGACAGAGAGAGAGAGAGAGAATGAGAGCTTATTGACTGTAGCAATTTCATCAGGTTCATAGTACACACCAGATGGGAACCAGCTCCTATCTCCCTTATGTCTGAAGAGCAGTTACTCCAGGAGCTGTGAGGAAACAGAGACCTTGGAGCGTGCAAGGCTGAGGGAGGCAGGCGATCTGTCTGCCAGCACCTGAAGGGACTGTCTTGCATGTGGAAGACAGACAGGTTTGCTGATTCAGAGCCCAGAGGGAGAGATTTTCACAAATCCACCAAAACACCAGAAGAGAGAGATGAGCTGCTGCATTGGTCAGCTTTTGACACCACCACAAAGCATCAGACACAGGCTGCTTATGAAGGAAATGCTTTTATTTAGTTTACAGTTCGGGGGATTCAAGGGCATGGTACCCACATTGGCTCATTCTGGAGTGGGGGTCATGGCAGAAACCAATAATGGCAATGGTGGAAATGTGTTGTCAGGACAAGTTTACACATTTAAGCCAAGAGTCAAAGACAGGGATGGCCAGATTCTCTCCTTTGGTAACAGCTATTTTGTGAGAACTACAGAGGGGTCATGTGAGAACTGCCTCGTGTTCCCAGTGACTGAAAAACCACCCCAAAGGCCCAGCTCTGCAAAGATTATGCCTTCTCCAATAGCTGCACTACAGAGACCAGCCCTCTAATCATACGGATCCTTGAAGGACACTCAGGCCATTACAGCTGCCTTGGAAGGTGGTGAGCCCCTGTCAAGGAGACCTAAGCAGAAGTGTGGACTGTCTGCAGGAATAACCCAAAGATCTTGAGTTAATGAACACTCTGACCATGCCTGTAGCCTGTGAGTTGAAATTTGGTCCAGCGGCTATCTGGTTGTTAGGACTCACCGTGACTCTCTGGGATTCTTTATACCTCGAACAAGGCAAGGCGCCCCTGCCCACCTGCCCGCAGGTATGTAGAACCTTCTCTTGTCTAATGATCTTAGCTCACAAAAATGGCCAGGACCCTCACCGCTGCTAAGTCATGAACTTAGGTCTCAGTCATGACATTTGAAAGAAAACAAAAACGGAAGTTACACAAACCAGCCGGTATGTCAGGCGCAGCCCAGCACACCTGTGCTTGAAGGCATTCTGAAGTAAGGGGAGGGTGATGGAAATAACGACTCCATCTGATTTAACCCGTGTGTAGACTGGAATTTTGAGTGCATTCCTTCAAAGGATATACAAGGACACATGTTTCATCCCAGGACCCGCCCCCAGAACGTCTGTTTTTTTCCACCTTCTCTTCTGTAACAGGGCATGTTACTCAGGGATTACCAAATGTGTGGGAGTTGTAATTCCTGATAATCCCCGGTTTGATTGTGCAAACCATTTGTCTACTCCCTCCTAAAAATATTCTCTGGGGCAGGTGGAGACATGTACATGTGTGAGCAAGGTAGACAGAACATGTTTTCCTGAGGTCCAGGGGACAGCAACATGTCCCAGTAGCCTTTGACCTTAGGTCTTGGATCAGAAGTCTCGAATGAATCCAGATCAGCAGGCAAGAGCTGCTAGGAGAAACCGTAAAGCTGACTGGCTTTTAGCAGAGTGGGGAAGGGGTTCCCTGTCATTCCCTCCTCACACTTCACCCCGGTACCAAGGCTATGTCTCATTGATGAGGAGGAAGCCATGATTATTTTCTGAAAAAAAAATTTTTTTAATGAGAACAGGACACTCTGGCCAGGGAAATAGGTAAGCTAAGCCCAGATCATTACCTCTCCCTCTGCTCCTCCAAATCCCCAGCTCTGCAGCAGACCTTCTGCGGTGGCCTCTCTGCACTCTCTGTCCCCATTCCCAGGGGACTAGGCAGATCCTGGTGGGTCACTCTGCTTCTCTCCCTTCTGTGAGGCCCCTCGCCCTGCACCCTGCCCCATCCTCCCATTCCTAAGTATCAGCTCCCAATACCCAGATACACACTTCACCTGGAGCCTCTTAGAGGCCACACCCATCAGGCTTCTCGGCAGGTAACATGCATCCACACACTCTCCTAAGAACCAGAGAGGAAAGAAATTGGGACTAAAGCACTCACCCAGCAAAGACAAGGCCAGATAGCAGCACCTAAAACTATAGTCATCCCAATCCCCAATGCCAAGACACCAGCACAAAAACACAATCCATAACAGCCAGGACAGTATGTCTCCACTAGAGCCCAGCAGGCTCTGAATGTTCCAACATAGAAAAAGACCTTAAAAGAGCCTTTATGAGTGTTATAGACGTCCTTCAAGAAGAAGTGAATAAATTCTTTAGAGAAATCTATGAAAACACAGTGAAAGAAAATGAAGAAAACCATTCAAGAACTGAAAGTGGAAAGAGAACCAATAAAGAAAACCCAAACTGAGGGAAATCTGAAAAATCTGAAAATGAGCCGGGCAGTGGTGGCGCACGCCTTTAATTCCAGCACTCGGGAGGCAGAGCCAGGCGGATCTCTGTGAGTTCAAGGCCCAGCCTGGGCTACCAAGTGAGTTTCAGGAAAAGGCGCAAAGCTACACAGAGAAACCCTGTCTCGAAAAACCAAAAAAAAACCCCAAAAACTGAAAATGAAAAATTTAGTGACTTAAAAAGAACCACAGAGACAAGCCTCAGCAGCAGAATTCAAGAGATGGAAGAAAGAATGTCAGACATTGAAAACAGACACAACAGAAAAAATTAGCTCAAGAGATGGAGGAGAGAGGTCAGACACTGAAGACAGACACAATAGAAGAAATTAGTTCAAGAGGTGGAGGAGGGAATGCCAGACATTGAAGACACAATAGAAGAATGGATACACCCATTAAAGAAAATGTTAAATCTAAAACATTCCTGACACAAAACAATCAGGAAATCTGGGGCACTATGAAAAGACCAAATCTAAGAATAATAGGAAAAGAAGAAGAAGAAGAAGAAGAAGAAGAAGAAGAAGAAGAAGAAGAAGAAGAAGAAGAAGAAGAAGAAGAAGAACTCGCGTCAAAGGCACAGAAAATATTTTCAACAAAATCAGAGAAGAAAATTTCCCTAACCTTAAGAAAGAGATGCCTGTCAAGGTACAAGAAGCTTACAATACACCAAATAGATTGGACCAGAAAAGAAAGTCCCCTTGGCACACAACAGTCAAAACACTAAACATACAGAACAAAGAAATAATGTTAAAAGTTTTGAGGGGTAAAGTCCAGGCAATATATAAAGGCAGACCTATTAGAATTACACCTGACTTCTCAACGGAGACTCAAAAAGCCAGAAGGACCTGGACAGATGTACTGCAGACTCTAAGAGATCACAGATGCCAGCCCAGACTACTATACTCAACAAAACTTTCACTCACCATAGGTGGAGAAAATAAGACATTCTACAGTAAAACTAAGGAAATCCAGAGAATTATAAGGATATACTTTTTTTTTTTTTTTTTTTTTTTTTTGGTTTTTAGAGACAGGGTTTCTCTGCGTAGCTTTGCACTTTTCCTGGAGCTCACTTGGTAGCCCAGGCTGGCCTCGAACTCACAGAGATCCGCCTGGCTCTGCCTCCCGAGTGCTGGGATTAAAAGGCGTGGGCCAAGGGATATACTTCTAAAACATGTACTCCAAGCTGGGCAGTGGTGGCACACCTTTATCCCAGCACACAGGAGGCAGAAGCAGGCTGATCTCTATGAGTTCAAGGCCAGCCTGGTCTACAGAGTGAATTCCAGGACAGGCATCAAAACTACACAGAGAAACCCTGTCTTGAAAAACAAAAAACAAACAAAAAAAATGTACTCCACCAAATTAGAAAAGCTAAAAGATATGAATAATTTTCTTAATACATATCATTTACCAAAGTTAAATCAAAATCAGATAAGCAATTTAAGCAGATTTAGAGGTTCCTAGTGAAATAGAAACAGTCATTAAAAGTCTCCCAACCAAAAAAAAAGTCCAAAGCCCAGGGCCAGATGGTTTTAGAACAGAATTCCACCAGACTTTTAAAGAAGAGCTAATGCCAATACTCCTCAAGTTATTCCACAAAACAGAAACAGAAGGAACACTGTTCATTGATACCCAAACCACATAAAGACCCAACCAAAGAGAGAGAGAGAGAGAGAGAGAGAGAGAGAGAGAGAGAGAGAGAATTACAGACCAATTTCCCTCATCAACATGGACACAAAAATACTCAATAAAATACTTACAAACCAAATCAAAAACACAAGAACACACCAAAAAGATCATCCACCATGATCAAGTAGGCCTCAACCCAGAGATGCAGAGATACACAAATCAATAGATGTAATCCATCATATAAACAAACCAAAACCCACATGGTCATCTCATTAGATGCAGAAAAGCTCTTTGACAAAATCCAACACCCCTTCATGATAAAAGGTCTGGAGAAATTAGAGATACACAAGACATACTTAAACATAATAAAGGCAGTTTACAGCAAGCCCATAGCCAACATCAACTCAAATGGAGAGAAACTCAAAGCAATTCCACTAAAATCAAGAACAAGACAAGGCTGTGCATTCTCTATATACCTACTCAATATAGTATTTGAAGTCTTAGCTAGAGAAACAAGACAACTGAAGGAGATCAAGAGAATGCAAATTGGAAAGGAAGAACTCAAAGTATCTTTATTTGCAGATGATATGATCATAAATAAGTGACCTGAAAAATTCTACCAGAAAACTCCTTCAGCTGATACAGACTTTCAGCAAAGTAGCTAGATACATCTAAATGGATAAAATTAACTCACAGAAATCAATAACCTTCCTATGTACAAATGAAAAACAGACTGAGAAAGAAATCAGGAAAATAAAACAATTTACAATAGCCATAAATAATATAAAGTATCTTGGGGTAACTAGCCAATCAAGTTAAAGACTTGTATAATAAAAGCTTCAAGTCACTGAAAAAAAAAATAAAAGAAGATGAAAAGGTCTCCCATGCTCTTGGATTGGTAGGATTAACTTAGTAAAAATGGCCATCCTACTAAAAGCAATCTACAGATTCAAATGCAATGCCCATCAAAATGCCAACACAATCTTGAAGGGGTAATTTTCAGCTTCATATGGAAACACAAAAAAATCCAGAATAGCTAAAACAACCCTTAAATAATAAAAGAACTTCTGGAGGTACCACCATCCTTGATTTCAAGTTTTACTACAGAGCTATAGTAATAAAAATAACATGGTATTGGCATAAAAACAGACACACTGATCAATGGAATCAAACTGAAGACCCTAACATAAATCCACACGCATATGAATGCCTGAGTTTTGATAAAGAAGCCAGAAATACACAACAAAAAGAAAGCATCTTTAACAAATGGTGCTGGTAAAACTGGGTGGCAGCCTGTAGAAGAACACAAATATATCCATATTAATGACCTTGTAAAGAAATCAAGTCCAGGAAGATCAAAGACCTCAATATAAAACCAGATACACTGAACTTGATAGAAGAGAAAGTGGGCATTAGCCTTGAACATATTGGCACAGAAGATGAATTTCTGAACAAAACACTGATAGCATAAACACTAAGATCAATAATCATTAATAAACAGGACCTCATGAAACTGAAAAGCTTCTATAAAGGCAAAGGACATTGTCATTTGGACAAAGCAGCAGCCTACAGAATGGGAAAAGATTTTTACCAAGTACACATCCTATAGAGGGATAATATCCAAGATATATAAAGAACTCAAAAAACTAGATCTCAAGAAAACAATCTAATTTAAAAATGGGGTACAAATCTAAACAGAATTCTGAATAGAGGAAGTGCAAATGCCTGAGAAACACTTAAAGAAATGTTCAACATCCTTAGCCATCAAGGAAATGCAAATCAAAACTACTTTGAGACTTCATCTTACCCTGTCAGAATGGCTAAGATCAATCACAAATGACAGCTCATGCTGACATGGATGTGGAGTAAAGGGAACACTCTTTCATTGCTTGTGGGACTGCAAACTTGTATAACAGCTGTGGAAACCAGTGTGGTGGTTCCTCAGGAAGATCAGAATGAATTTACCTCAAGATCCAGCTATACCACTCTTGGGCACATACACAAAGGATGCTTCATCCTACCGCAAGAACATTTGTTCAACCATGTTCAATGCTATTCCATTCATAATAGCCAGAAATTGGAAACAACCTAGACATCTCTCCATAATGAATATTTGTATTACATTTAGAATAATACACAAAAGAGTATTACTCAGCCATCAAAAAAATGACAACACAAAATTGCAGGCAAAAGGGTGGAACTAGAAAAAAATTATCCTGAGTGAGGTATCCCAGAACCAGGAAGACAATATGGTATGTATTCACTTATCTGTGAATATTAGCTGTTGATTTAATGATAAACAAATTATACTATGTAGAACCACAGAGGGTAGTGTAGAGTAAGGAACTAGAGGGTACAGAGCAATCTTGTTAGGAAAGAGAAACAGAATGGACAATTATGGATGGATGGGGGATGGAACGAGAGATGAGAGAGGGAGAGGGAAAAGATGGGGAGAGAGAATTCAGTGAGACAGGCAAAATTAAGAGGCATTTGAGGGGTAGTATGGAAACCTAATACAGTAGGAACTTCCTAAAATATGTGCATATACAAATGAAATTGTCAAAAAATGAAATTGTCGAAGAATGAGGGAAATGGAGTTCCAACCGGCGTCACTTGTTACCAAATGAAGCTTCCAGTCCTGGAATTACATCTAAGCAAGTTGTTGGTTAGAGGTATCCCATAGGAATTCCCAAACAACCCAGGCTGTTGCCAAGACAACAGATTGCTCTCCACAAACTGACAGCAAGTCCCCATTGCTGAAGATAACACCCACACAATTCATTGAACATGGGGAAGTTGAGTTGGTGCCTACATGGAGCCTTCACCCCTACGTCCTAGCGTATTTGGTACAGGAAGGTACTCTGCACGCTACCAAAGAACTTCTTCAAGCAACCAAGCAAGTCACAAACCCTTCAGTCTGTGATGGTGTCTTGCCTGCAAGATAAACTAGGGCAATGGTGGCACAAAGTTTGTGGGCCGACCAAGATCTGATTTGACTTAAGGCCCACATGAGATGGAACCCATACCTAACCCTGTTGAGTGTCCAAGAACCAGAAACTAGATAGCCCAGGGACCTAGGATGAAACTAAATATTACTGGCAAAACAAAAAATAAAATGGCTCTTAATGGGGGCTGGAGAGATGGCTCGGAGGTTAAGAGCACCGACTGCTCTTCCAGAGGTCCTGAGTTCAATTCCCAGCACCCACATGGTGGCTCACAACCATCTGTAATGAGATCTGGCACCTTCTTCTGTATTCATAATAAATAAATAAATAAATTTAAAAAAAATGGCTCTTAATGATATTCTGTTACACTCGTAGATCAATACCTTGTCCAGCCATCATCCGAGGAGCTTCCTCCTGCAGCAGATGGGAACAAGTACAGAGACCCACGGGTCGACATCATTCAGAGAGTGAGAGACCCTGGAGCACTCAGCCCTAAATGGAATGTTTTCATCAAACTCCTCTCAGAGTTCAGGAAATGCTGCGGAAGAGAAGGCGGAAAGAGTGTAAGATCCAGAGGGGATGGAGGACACCAAGGAAGCAAAACCCTCTAAATCAACATGAGCAAGGCTCAGATGAGCTCACAGAGACTGAGGCAGCATGCACAGGGCCTGCACAGGTCTGCACCAGGTCCTCTGGGTGTACATTACGGCTTCCAGGGCAGTGTTTTTATGGGATTCCCGAGTATGCAAACGAGTGGGTCTCTGACTCTTGTGCCTTCTCTTGGGCTCTTTTCCTCTCTTTGGTTCGTCTTGTCCAACTTTGGCACGATCTTTTTGTTGTTGTTGTTGTTTTATCTTATTATTCTGTTATATTTTATTACTATCTCTTAGAAGCCTGCTCTTTTCTAATGAGAGACAGAAAGGGAGTGGGTCTGGATGGGAGGGGAGGTGGGGAGGAACTGGGAGGAGTAGAGGGAGGGGAAAACCTAATTAGGATATGTTGTATGAGATAAGAATCTGTCTTCAACAAAAGGAAAAAGAAAAGGAAAAAAATTAAATGGGAGGCCAAGGGGGGACTAGAAACATTTCTGAGTAACCCCTGAGTGGGGGCGGTAGCAGAAACTCGACCACAGTAGGTTGGTCCCCAAGTAGAGAGCACAATTTAGCGTAGTTCATAAGACAAGTGGGAAGGAAGAATGAGTATCTTACCCCCAATAGACTATTTGTTCATGGGGGCAGTTTAGCCTTTGAAAGCCAAGGGCGTGTCCATTTCCATAGAAACTGCAGTCACTACACACACTGTGAGATGCCGGAGGAGAAAAAGGCCCCTGGTTCACAGGGTGGGGGTGGGGGCAGGAAAGAGGAGAAGGAGACAGCACACCACAGCTCACACCTCTTTCCCGTCTCAGATAAATGAAGGCTTTGTTTGCTTCGGGGTTATTCTGAGTTTTCAAAACAAGGAGAAATGGCACACGCCTGAAGACATTGACCTCTGCAGATTCTGAATCTATCATCAGACTCTCAGGGAGGCAGAGGAGGGTTTGTCAGCGAAAAAGCAGTTCAATCCAAACAGTTCTCATGGTCCGACCACTAGGCTCGTCAAATAGAAGACATGCAAGACATGGGAGGAGAGAGTGGGAGGTGAGAAGAGAGGGTAATCAGAATTAAATTATTATGTCATTTTTAATCATAAATTGCACATAAAAGCATTTGATGGAATCATATTTTGAGACAGTAATTTCATTCTTTTTCCACAGCTCTGGCATTTTCCTCGCACAGATCATCAGAGCTGACCCTGGATGTTCTCTGTAAATTGTCTCCCAGGCCTGTACCGGGAGCACCATGCCTCTTCCAGCTAATCCTTAAGAAACGATCTGTTTTGTGACTCTTTCCTGGCCTGTGAAGGAAGAACAAGGCAATGAAGGAGTTCTTCATCCACGAAAGGAATGAGAGAAAGGGTAGTCTGTCTCACAGTAGGGTGTGGACACTGACTCTTTGCCCTGGGGACATGATGGGGTAAGAAAACAGAAAACCAGGATCGAACTATACATCACATGCATGTCCATTCCCTGCAGAAGCCTGAGCCGGAGAGGACAACATGGAGCCCAGCTCAGACAGAGTGATGCCGAAGTATCAGGCAGTAAGATTCCCCATGACCCTAGACACACAGAGCCCAGCAACACCCACGCTGAGCTAGAGTGGACCAGTCAAGGGACACCAGATTAGAAACTAGCCTCAGACTCAAGGTGCTGGTGTTGTTTTAAAAATGATAAGCGGTGCTGGTTACCATGCAGAAAGGTCACGAGCCATGACAAAACCCAGTATCGGAGCTTTATTAGGAGGTGGAGGGGGACAAAAGAACCAGGCCTGGGGAAGAAGCATGTGCAGAGAGCAGCCGGGGTTGGGGAGGAAGGGAGAACAGAGAGGGAGGATGAGTCTGTGTCCAGCTTTGTAAAGGATTCCCATGAACATTTGCAGGTGGGCTTACGGAGCTACGCCATGCATGCGCTGATTGTATGACCACGCTGTGCGCAGTCCCCTTACTCAGCTCCTGAATTGCGCATGTGAGGTCATGCAGCTGGAGTGGCAGCAGAATCCTAACAGCTGGTGCGAAGGGAGCCTCAGCAAATGGAAGAATAACCTGCAGGAGCCTGTAACAAGTTAGAAGAGTGAGTGAGCAATGAGAAGGGCCAATGCGTGCAGCCCGTGGGCTCAGGGAATTTGCTGTGAAGAACAGGACTGCAGGCAGGAGTTGGTAAGGTTGGTAAGGGTTCAAGAGGAAAAGATTTTGTGAGGACTTCACAGTGCTGGGAATGAGGCCAGAGCCGTATCCTAAGAGCCAAGTTCTGAGGCCTTGAGCAGGTGGCCGGGAGTCTGGTGTCATGGAGAAAAGCCAGTCTGGTGCCACACAGCCCAAGGGAAGGAAGGAGCTGGGGCAGGAAATATGGTTCCAGCTCTGGGATGATGAGGGGGTTTCTCTCTGATGATGCTGTGATGTCCTATGGGACAAGGACATTAGCTACAGTGGTAACATTTGAGGAGAAAGGACAGAGTGCATCACTCTGTCCCTTCACAGAGAAGGACAGCCAGATTCTCAGAACTTCAGAGGACCACCAGAAGAGGTGGAAGTGTGCAGCTTGGAGCAGAGGAAGCAGAGCCAACGTATCCAGAACATTTACCAAGGAAGGATGGATGTACCAGCTCGTTGCCTGATGAATGTTGTTGCATGGGGGATAAAAGGCTGAGCCAGCCTTGTTGTTGAAGCCTCCCAAGGTCTGTTTCTGTCATCTGTCCAGTTTCTCCAGTCTCCTGGCTAAAGAGGGCACACCTGGTTGCAAGTATCTACAGCAGAGTGAGAGAGGACCTGTGTCCTCAGTGTGTGCTATGCGCATCTCATAGAATTTTCTCTTTGTACACCAAGGTGGT
Organism: Peromyscus leucopus; assembly: GCF_004664715.2. Lineage (NCBI taxonomy): Eukaryota > Metazoa > Chordata > Mammalia > Rodentia > Cricetidae > Peromyscus > Peromyscus leucopus. The sequence goes on from NC_051073.1 coordinate 65,129,500, forward strand.
ACCCCACTACCTCCCGCTGGGCCTAGTGACCCTATGGTTAAAGTTCCTTCAGTTAAATTACTTGAAGAATAAAATGCCACTCTCCTGCAGGTGCTGGAAGGTGGAGAGGAGCTGAGGTGAGAGGAATGTACATCCCTGAGTATAAGGGAAGGTAGAGAGCAGGAGCTCATCTTTCTGCACATCTTTACATTCATTGGCCCTGAAGCTTGGACAAGAGGCAAGTTCAGAGTGTGCAGTATGGTCTTCCAGAGCAGCCCCCAGTCCATGAGCTCCTCACCCTGACTATAGAGCTATTTAGAGGCTGGGCTGAGTCAGCAACGTGGACTGCTCAGCTGTAGGAGAGATTCCGTGTCTGGCGTTCTTCGGTTAGTTGGAAGATTATGACCTGCCTCCTCACTTCTCTGCTCACAAAATGGGGCATGCCCGTGTAGACAGAGAACGAGGATTCAGCCCTGCCCATTGCTCCCAATTATAAAACAGATGGGCGTGGGCTGCCACATCTGGTACTTAATATTGTCTTTAAATGCCTCAAAATGATGCGTGTATGATTAAAAACAAGAGTACTTATTAAGAGCTTATGAGACAAAGCGCCCTCCCTCCCCAGCCTAGCTCCACTCCCCAAAAGCAACTATTTACACTCCCTTAGTGGTAGTGAAGGGAGGGTGCCTCCCCAGAAGCCTCTTCTATACCTCTAACTAAATAGCTTCCATTATTAGTTCTTGAATCATTAACTCTAGACATTGTTCGTTGCCGAGAGAGAGAGAGACTGGCTTCCACTCCTCTCATCCTTTCCCAACAGATCCATAGCATGAGGCTTAGTCCTCTAAGGGTGAGCTTAACTAACATAATCTATGTGTTGCACAATGGGCCACATACGCAATGATGAGTCCTGCAAGAGTCTACTGAAGCCGAAAGATCCCGGTTACCTAGTGATGCCCTTAGGTGTCAAAATTTTGCAGTACAACACGTGGTTTATGTGTTTGTGGTGATGCTGGTGTAAGCACATCACTGCATTGCTCTAAACAGAAGTTTTTCTCTGTCACACCCCATCCTGCAGCTTCTTCCAAAATTCAGAGGCTTCTATTAATTATAAATGCCTGGCCGGTAGCTTGGGCTTATTACTAACTAGCTCTTACACTTAAAATGAACCCATTTCTATTCATCTTTGCATTGCCACGTGAACTGTGGCTTATCAGTCCTTTGGCATCTTGCTCCTTGGGGGACTGGCTTGCGTCTGCCCTGGCTCCACCCTTCTTCTTCCCTCCTTAGTTTTTCTGCCTCAACTTATCCTGCCTTGCCATTGGCCAGACAGCTTTATTACCAACCAATGAGAGTAACACACATTCATAGCTTACAGAAGGGTCCTCCCACAGCACATTGCCAGTCATAAGTGGACAGTTAATAAAGTACCCATGATCCTTTGGGATGAATGACTGTGCTCCTGGTTTGTGTATTTACTACACTGTACTTTTGTTGTTATTTTACAGTGAGCCCCCACCTATTTCTCTTATACTTGATTTAGTCTTGTGTCTTTTTGTTCACTGTGGGCCTAGAAGCAATAACTTATTCTTTGTCTCTGAGTACGTGCACACGTGTATACTGCATATACCATGCCATAGATTTATGTGAGCAGACTAGTGTTCACATAATGACAAAAATCACCTAAGGACATGCTTCTCAGCATGTATCCCAGTCATTAAGCAAGACATGTGTTAGGATTCTGCCTCTCCTCCAGATATATGACCATACATGTGCAGTTCAGTAGCTAAGCAAGGGGTCTTACGTCTTATGCCATCAGTGAGCTGCGTGATTACACAATCTGTGCATGCGTGGTGTAGCTTCATAAGCCCACATGCACATGTGCAGGGAAATCCTTAAAAAGCCAGTCACAGACTTCTCCCCTCTCTTCTCTCTGTTCTCTCCTCCTCCTCCTCTGGACACGTCTTCCACAGGCCAGGTCATTCTCTTCTGTCCAGCCCTAATAAAGCTCTGATCTTGTGGTGCCTCATGACCTTTCTCACACAGTAATAAGTGCCACATTTAAAACCAACATTGGTGCCATGAGGAAGCAGGCTCTCCTAGTGCTCTGCGTCTGGGAGCCTGTATCGAGGTTTCTTGGATCTACGACTGCCCACTTTTTTCATTTGCCCAACCACGGGGACTGCTGTGCACAACATACCAGCTGCCCAGATTGGTGAGTTTTCCCTTTCCAGCTCCTCACCACTTCCCACGACTGTAGCCTGAGATATATTTCTCATGTCGCACTCCCAGGGGGTCCTCAGGCTGTGTACCATGACTTATTCTCTCTTGAGGAAGCATTGAATGCTGTCTGGACTCCTGAGGGTCCTCTGGTAAGTACACTCCCAGCCCTTGCCCCTCCCTTGATGAAGGGTGGGGTAACTTGTGCTGATAATTTATGCCAGTCCACAGATTACCTGCTCTCGGGGACGCCCAAGATGGGAGTCTTGGATCCTGTTTGTTATTTTAATTTTTTTATTTTTATTTTTCTCTCAGCTGCAGTCATGGAACATAAAGACTTCCTCCTCTTGGTCCCACTCTTCCTCTGAGAAATGCCTTAAGTATCCCTAGTTTACATAAATATGGCCACGTAACAGCTGTTTGAACCCCGATATTTCATGGGAATTATGTAACTCCTGCCAGCGAACGGGCAAGTGAAAAGAGTTACCTTATCCCCACACTTTCACCTGAGCTATGAACCCTCCCTTTCTGATTCTTTCTCTCCTGCTCACGTGTATTCCTGAAGCTGAGGAATCTCTGACTTCAAAGAACCTCGGCTTATCTGACCTCCGCTCTGTTTCTCTGGTATCGGGCGGGCGGCTGCTCCAGCCTGACTCTGGCTCCCACTTTCACTCTGACTGTCACCCATTCTCGAGCTGCCTTGAGTAGCATGGACAAGTCTGGAAGCAGGCTAGGACGCATGCAAATAAGTTTACCATCAGGACCCACACTGGGATTACAATAATCCGGATGGCTCTTTATAAAGCCAGAGATCAGTTTACAACCTGCCTCCTGGCAGGTCTTCCTCAAGCTGTTCTCACACCAGCAAACTATAAAAACACACACACAACACAAACACACACAACACACACAACAAAAAAAAAAAAAAAAAAAAAAAAAAACAAACAAACAAACAAACAAAAAAACAAAAAAAAACCCATAATTCAAGACAAGGAATAAAATCCATCTCATGTCACCCAGAGCTTCCCAACATCAGGGCTAAGCTTAAGCATCTGGAGAGAGGCCTCCTGACCCCACAGACAGAAGTTTCAGCTGTGGCATTTAAGGTACCATGGGAGAGATGAGAAAGCCCATGAACAGAATTGCCAAAAGCTGGCACACGCTATCCAAGCAGCTGCATAAGGGCTTCCAGATCCCTGTTTTAAATGTGTGCTAGAGGAGGCCACGTGGGCTAGTGTGTGCCGTGCCCCTCCTCAGGCCATCAACTGAGCCTTGTTCCAGTGCCACCTAGAGAGATGCTGCTCAGCTAACTGCCCTCATGGCATGGGGACATCAGACAAAGACCTCCAGCAGACCTCCTAGGCTTGGCCATGGGCTCGCAGGGAACCCAGAATGCAGCATGGGGGCGATCCATTTCCTTCCTGTTGGACACCGAGCCACTTACTCAGTCCTGAGGGAGTTTTGGGGTCCCACCTCTCCTCATTTCCCTATTGTCGGGGTAGGGGGACAGCCTTACCACCTCACCAGACCCCACCATTTAATTGTCCTTTCAGGGGCACCTAATGGGAAGAGATTTCCCAGCTAAGGTGGGAGCTTTCATTTAATTTGCTCCCTCCGGGCCTCACTCCAGACCGGTCAGAAGTGCTTCTCTTCCCCATGCACAGTGACACAGACAGGGCCCTGCTCTCTCTCAAGTTCCAGAGGACACCAGGATCCACTGCCTTGTCACCAATTCCAGAAGAATGAGGTCTCAACCCACAAGCTTTTCTATTCCTGGTTCCCTCTTCTAATTAACTATTCAGCTAATTGTTACAGGATCACTATAGAGCTGGAGTCCAAGGATCATCAAGTAAGAAACTGTAACAGCTAAAAGGTATTTGCACCCCCAGACCCAAAAGCATCTGGGTTCTACAAAAACAGACTTTAATATAATCATCTATTACTGTTAAATGCTCTCAGCAACTGATCACCTGTGTCTCCTGGATGCTAAACTAATAAAGGAAACAGGTGCCTTAAAATAATCTGTCTCTGATAAGGCTTATCTCAGGTAAAAATTAAAACCATGTTCCAAATCTCTCTCTCTCTCTCTCTCTCTCTCTCTCTCTCTCTCTCTCTCTCTCTCTCTCTCTCTCTCTAACATTAACCAATATACACAGAGTACTAAACACTACAATGTTATTGTAACCAGCCCAAGACTTTAATTTTCTCATGGCTGCTTCTTAATATGTTTAAAAATGTTTCTAAGCTCCAGAATCAGCTTGAATCCATCTGGACAGGTCAGATCTGCTTCAGATAGGTGCAACCCAAACTTTCCTCGTCTCAGGACCCACTCTCTCACCCTGGGGACCCCCAAAGGAAAAATATAAAAAATAATAATAATTCTTTTTCTAAGCTTTTCTCTGTCTCACCAGCACCCTCTCAGACACAAGCAGCCAGAGTCCCGGGCTGAGAGGGGTGATGGACAGGTCCAAGGCAGCAGAGGACAGCCCACCATCCCAGGATGCCTGTCTACCTCAGAAGCCCCTTTCCCTACCCCCCCCACCCCGCAAGAGTCAACAGACACCCACCAAGTCAGCTTGAAGCAGGCTTTTGCGGGGAACAATGCCCCTATTCCTGCTCACCTGCCTCTTTTTATAATAAGCAAAAAGTCTGGAAGGTTAGGATTCTGCCACTCCTCCGGCTATACGACCGCACATGCGCAGTTCCGTAGCTAAGCAAGGGTACCTGACAACCTCCTCTGGCCTCCATGCTCACACATGGTACATGACATCAGTGCATCGTGTGATTATGCAATCTGTGCATGCGTGGTGTAGCTCCGTAAGCCCACATGTGCATGTGCAGGAGAATCCTTAAAAGCCGGTCACAGGGTCACAGACGCCTCCCTTCTCTTCTGCTCCCCCCCCCTCCACACATGTCTTCCACAGGCCTAGTCATTCTCTTCTGTCCCCCTCCCCATTCTGTCACGCCTCGTGACCTTTCTCGCGTGGTAACGAGCGCTGCATTTAAAACCAACAACATGGCTGTATTTAGACCTCCATTTCTTGTTCAACCAACTATAGGATCTTTCGCTGTGGCCCGCAATGATATTAGGACTTCTCTTTCCATCCTTCATTTTGTTGGCTGTGGTTTGGAAGCCCTCAGCCTCCTCCTGAACTGACTTGTGGTTGGCGAGGGAAATTACCAGCGCAATCTTGAGAGATTCAGGACGTGGAGAGAGTATGATGGTGTGAGTGTTGAACGTCTCCCAAAGGTCCATATACTTAGAGCTCGGTCGCCAGGTTAGTCCCACTGAGAGGTGGTGAAACATTTGTAGTGAGGCTAACGGGGAATCCTTCCATCATTAAGGATACGCTCTCAAAAGACATTGTGGGGTTGTGGTCTCCTCTCTTCCTTTTGCTTCCTGGCCATGGAATGGGTAGTTGATCTCTTCTACACACTCTTCATTTTTGCCTCTAACAACCCTACTAGAGACTCAAAGAAAAGCGTGAGCCCAAACAAACCTCTTTAAAAAATTAAGTTGGGTAATTTTTTTTATAGTGACAGAAATCTGACTGATCTAGGGAGTAGCAGAAGTTTACATGGAGATGGCCATTCCCTGAGCTTTACCCTTTCTGCTATGCCGAAAGCTAGAGCTCTGAATCCAGAAAGTGTACCCCACTTCACTCATGTACCCATAGGCAATATAACTGATAGAGAAAACACTTCTATAAGCCACATTCACCCTCGTCCCCCAAAGAGCACTCAGCCCTCTGCCTGCCTGAGCTTTTTAGACTCAACATGTGCTTTCTCGTGTGGATGGATCACAGGGGAATTTAAGCACCTCATCTATCCATCTCCTGCGCTCATCAAGCTGTCTCTATGGACCTCTCCCTTCCAGTCCTGTGATGAAGAGCCTGGCAGACTCAAGGTGTTCTCACGCCCATTCTATGGCCCAGCTGTCCAGTTGCCTGCTGACAGGATAAGTTGGGACTCCATTTCTTCTTCTCTTTTAGCAAACTGTATATCTTTCCAAGGCCCCTCATGGAAACAATGACCCTGGCAGGCAGTCCCCTGCACCTGTGGCCAATTTCTGTCCTAACAGCCAGTTTTCTCAGATTTACTTAAAGGTTGAGTTTATCAATTTAGTTCTTGAAGTCTATATCCTTGGATCAACAAAAATGATTACAAACAATATATTTCATTGGAGGGAGGAATGCACATGTGTGTGTGAGTGCATGTACCATGTGTGAGCATGGAGGCCAGAGGAGGTTGTCAGGTACCCTGTTCTTTCATGTTCTTCCTTGAGATTAAGCCTGAAGCTCAGCTAGGCTGACAAGCCAAACAGCTCTAAGAATATGCCTGCCCCACACCCTGAGTGCTGGGGTCACAGATGTGCACTGTGACACTCAGTGGTACCTTACACTTCTTATGAGGATGCTGAGGTTCTGATGCCATGACTCGCCTTGCTGACCAAGCATCTCCCTTGCCCCAGTATCTTTTATTAAAATAAAAGTCACCATCACATTAAAGTAGAAAAGTTTCCTTTATAACGCTTCTGCTACTAAGACAATTGGTGGATAAGGAAGGGGGGAAAAAGGCAAATCTTTCCCATAGCATTGCCAGATGTGCTGAGCACTCGTTATATTGAGTCCCCTGGGTGCTGAATACTGCCATGCTTGGTCCTCACTACAATCTGATGGGAAGCTTGTGAATATCCCATGATACTTATCTTTCAGGGAAAGTGAGAGGCGCTTCCCTGAGGGCAGGAGGTGTTTTGTAAATCTTGACCTCTTCCAAGTCATTGGGTAGAACACCCCCTGCACATAACCAGGGCTCTAATGTTTGTTGAAAGAGTGGACTTGCCAAGATCACAGAGCCAGTTAGATTTATGAGTTGCTAATCAAATATTCTCCTCACTAATCCAAGCTCCCTTTTGTCTGAGTGAGCCAAAGGCTCTGGAAAACAATCAACGGATTTTGCAACATTGCAAAATATTGCAAAACTGCAATACTGCTAAGAAGAATGAGCCAGAAGCCCAAAAGAAAACAATTTTTAAACAAACTGGGAAGGTTCCAGAAATGTGCATTGCTAACTATTCTCCGACTGCCTCACCCACTGTGTCTGAAATGGAGTTAATGGTCTGGGATGAGTCAACCCCAGGAAGGAATGGTCCATTTTCACAGGAAGGGCCATTGTTCCCATGGTCCTCCAGTCCAAGGTGAACTGTGCCATCATGAGTGGCAGCAAGGTAGCCCGTGTCCCCTACCTTCCCCACTACCATGTGATCTTTGGTTATGATCCCCTCCCTGGCTCCCACATGTGACTGGACAGGCCCCCAGTGTAAGGCCCACCCCCCAGAGAAGCAAATTGAATCTATGTATCACACTCTAGAATGTGGGAGCTAATGCAGTCAAGGCCCAGCCCAGAGCCATTGTGGTATATTACGTCCATCCATCACCTACACCCACTGTGCAGCCTGCCTGCCTGCAGCTTGCTGGGATGAGCACTAGAGGTGCTTCCGGGAGTGACAAATGTCAGCTGAGTTTTAACTACTCTTGTGTCTCCTTTGACACACTGTGTGTGCCACTCGAATAGGCTAGGAGCCTCTTGCCTCTTCAGCCCTTCTGACGGAGGTGGCTGCTTGGAGTATCTCACGAAAGCCACCCGGAAGAGACCCATACTCCTCAGGAGTGTTTTCATTTTCTCTTCTCTCTTCTGCTGCAGATGCTGTGTTCAGACCACCTTCCTTCTGTCCAACCCTGCCCCTTGAAGGACAGTGAGTGGGGGAGGGAAGCTTCATAGTACGGTGGAGGGACATAGATCCAGTTCCTCAACGAGCAAGTGGAAAAACCCTGATAAATCACATGCTTTCCCTGAGGCTCAGGGTTCCTATTGTCCACAGATGCAGCCTGTACTTTTCATTAACTAAGCCCTTGGTCCGAATCCTGTCGCTCAATATCGACATCAACCCTATCAAGGGCATGGTCACATGTTTCATGTACTATTTCCAGCACCACCATTCAATAAATAGTAAAATCATTTTATGACCCAAGCAAGAGAATTTTATTAGTTTCATTTTGTAAGGAAGAGACCAAATCTCAAAAACACGCAATGTCTTCCCCACGGGAACCTGAAGGAACTGCATCTCGGAGCAAATGCATTGGCTCACAGAGACACCAGCATTCAGACTACAGGCAATGGCATCTCTTGTCCTGATTTGCCTTTGAGTGGACATCAATAGATGAGGAGGGCCCCTCTTCTAAGAAAGGACCCAGCCCTCCACAACCCCCCTAGCAAGCAGCCTTCCTGCTGCACTGAATGGGCCTGTCTGGGGCACAGTGACGCTCACTAAGGACACGTGGCCCACCCAGAATCCAGCCCGGTCTCCTGGGAAATCTGTGGACCTTTGAGGACTGGCAGGCCTGAGTTTGAATCCCAGCTTCAGGCTTCAGCTAAAGCCACTTATCCTTTTGGGGTTCCGGTTTCCTCCTCTTAAAATGCAAGAAATATTAGTCATTTCGATGAATTCTTTTATAGTTTAGAGAGAAGTGGGTACTCACTATGTTTGTGCTATATACAAGTGCTATGTTTGGGGGTGGCAATGGAGGCAGCAACTAATATGTGTCTTCCCCAAATAGTCCAAGTTCATGGAGACTATTTGAACTAACAAGCAATAATTCCAACAGATTGCCCTTGGCAGTAGAATATTGGATTCCTCAGCTGGGTTGGGAGGCCAAGTATTATTATTATAAATATTTCAGAAATTAAAGTCAAGTATAACAAAATATTTTGAAATCTGAATGATGATACCTCCCTCACCTGGGATTAAAAAGAAACCCACATATGTGGGTACATTATGGTTAAAGAAGCCGCTACCTTCCTCTACCCTACTGACAATATTCATACTTTCAATCCCCAGAGGCCAGGGAATGTTCAAACACAACCAGCTCAAATCACACAGTCTAATTAGTTTCCTGTACCCAGCGAAACCAAATTGGGAACACGTCAAACTCCCAGCCTGGCAATTGGAACAAAGTCCCGAGTTACAACAAATTTTATCATCACAAAATTATAATTCTCTCTCTCCTTTCCCAGAAAAAGTAATTCAGAAGTCTCATAAACCCGCATCCTGCTTCTCGATCACCTCTGTAGCCTTCTCTCAGTTCCACGTGTTCAGCAAAGAGCTGGATTTTCCTGCCCCGTGCCAAGGTGCTGTTCAGAGCACAGAGTCAATGGCCTCTCTCTGCTAAACCTGCCACACCTCTTACCTCGGGAAACCTCAGACCCTGCCCTCTAGGGAGCCTCAAGCCTTGGAGAAGGGTGGAGCTGTACACACCACGGAACTATTTAGATGCCCGCAGAGGAGGACGTGCAGAAGTACTTGAGTTCAACCAGGAGAGGCAAGGTGCTCCAGAGAGGAGGCACCATTTGATTTGGAACTTCAGAAGGAGCAGAGTTTCAAGGCAGCTTGGGAGGGGAGCCCGGTCGTCGTGGGTAGAGTACATGGCGAGTTGCACAGACCATGCCAGCGAGTGGTGTGTACTGAGAGGTAGTTTAGGGGTGGTGAGAACAGATCCCTGTACCTGCCGTCCCTGAAATGTCTTCTTGGGTGAATGACCTAATTGCTTATAGATTAAGATCTCGGTGCCGAGGCCACGAAACAAGGATGTGGAATGGAAAAGGGACAGGAACATCCTCTGTTTGGAGCAGCCCCAACTGTTCTGTTCAGGTCCACCAGGCCAAGGCTGGAAAGAAACAGAGAGCTAGCTCTGATGCCTACATCATGATGCATTAGCGAGCACCTGGTGAATTATGTGTCCATTAGCTAAGTGGCCCGGGGCTTTATGACTCGCTCTTTTGTAAATCAAAAATAATAACAGTAACAGCTCACCATCTTCTCCTGCTGCTGGGCAGAGTGAGTATTTCATCCGTCATTAAACAATTACGGCTGTTCTCTGAGACACTCTGCTCTGAGCCTCAGGACGAAGGCACAGATAAGAAGAGTCTGCTCTACCATCCTGGCCCACCTGCCCCGACCCAACCCCAAGGAGCTGCTCAGTCCCTTTCCTACCACAGAAGGCTGGCATGAGCCAGATCCGGAGGGAGGCTGATTGTTTCGGTACAGAAATCCCTCGGGGAGGGATCAGGTATCCCTGTCTTAAAGCCAAAGGCCCCAACCTGGATGAGGTCCCTCTTAATTCTCCCCAGTGACAGTCTTCCCCATTCCAATCTGCTGCACCCTTTTGCCATGCCCCTCCTGAACCTCAGGGTGTTGCCAACTGGCTGAGGCAGCAGAGAGGTGATGTGGAGGTGAGCATGTCTTGCAAAGTAAAAATGGGGCTTCCCTCTAGTCAACTCACCCAACCCCAGAGAGCCTCATGCTGAAGCCCAAGCTACATAGAGGAACCCCAATACATGGTACAACATCCCAAGATAAGATAACAATTTCCAAAGGACGAAACATACAGAATAGGAGGAAAGCAGTCATTCCCAAACCTTCAAAAGGACAGCTCCTGATGTCATGGATACACCGAGGGCTGCCATGACCGGGGACCTGTGCCATTTCTTATGACAGAGTTCTCCAGTCCTAACCGGAATCCTGTATTGAGTGTCCATATCCCTCGGCATCGCCCTGCTCCGCATCTGAGAGGCTGGGAATCCTGCGGCGCTGTGAGGCAGAGACCTTGCCTCCTAGTGCTGGGGTCCCCATTGCTTCATCTTTCTCCCCTTTCTCTTCTAGCACACTCCCACAAACCGTCTAGTTTACATCATCAACTGATTAACTTGCAAGTTAACTAATTAGTTGTCATTTATTTGTAAGTAATTATACGTAAGTAATGCCAACAAACGGCTTCAAAGGGCCTGAGCATCAATATTAATGTATATCTAACTGTACATCTCTCCTCCATTAGACCTCCTTCCCCACCCCACCCCCCAACGCACACGCTTTGACAACCTCTTACCTATTTTTAGCTGCCTTTTTCTTTTCTTTTCTTTCTTTCCTTTTTGGTTTTTCGAGACAGGGTTTCTCTGTGTAGCCCTGGCTGTCCTGGAACTCATTCTGTAGACCACGCTGGCCTTGAACTCACAGAGATCCACCTGCCTCTGCTTCCCAAGTGCTGTGATTAAAAGGCTGGGCCACCATGCCTGGCCTATTTTTAGCTTTCAAAGAACATTTTACTTTATGCATAGCTTTTTAAAAAATAGCTTTGTTTAGATTTAGTTGTTTCTAAGTAGGTCAATAGGTAATAGTAAGCAATAGTTTCCCAAGTCTTGATTTTTATTCACTATTCTATACATATAGAGACTGGGATAGTTCAGTAAGAAGGATGATTTTTTTTGAATTACAAATATTCTGTGCATGTAAATACATTGTGTTCATTACACAGTATTTGTATCTGCAAATTTAGTGGTATGCAGCTAAATTCATTCACTCATTTTTATTACAATTTATTTAACTGATATCATGTTGTCTTGGGGTTACTTTACTACAGCTGGAATGAAACACCATGGCCCAAAGCAAGCCGAGGAGGAAAGGATTTATTTGGCTTATGAGTCAACATCACTGTTCATCACTGAAGGAAGTCAGGACAGGAACTCACACAGGGCAGGAACCTGGAGGCAGGAGCTGATGCAGAGGCCATGGAGGATGCTGCTTACTGGCTTGCTCAGCCTGAACCACCAGCCAAGGGGCAGCCCCACCTACAACAGGCTGGGCCCTTTCCCGGTCAATCACTAGTTAATAAACACAGGCTTGCTTTATGGAGGCATGTTCTCAGTCCTTCCTCTCTGGTGACTCCAGCTTGTGTCAAGTTGACCTAAAACCAACCAGGACGCGTGTCAAAGGGCAAGGCTGTCTCTGAGTTTGGCTGGTAGGAGCAATCGCTGCTGGATGGAGCAGGGCTGTAAGGAGAAAGCATTTTCCTTATGTGTTCGCCTCGCGGTGAAATTGTCAGGTCACTGTAAATATGAACGCAATTTTGTAAGATAATTGCTAAATTACTTGTCAAGATCATTACTCCAATCTGTACCTCTCTGAGGACAAGACAAGAGATCCGGTTAATGAAAATATTCTTCTACCCATGGTCTCCTCAGACTTTTCCCTTCTGCCACCAAACCTATGCTCATAGCCGTGGGAATTCATTTGCTAAACAATGTCAAAAGGCCATGTGGAAATGGCCCCTAAAATTTTAAATGGAACTGCACTTTAATCCAGGAATGTTAGTTTGTAAAAAAATAATAAAGTGTTTTATTATATATATAATATATTTATATATATAATATATATTATATAGATATGTCTATCTCCTTGTGTGTGTGTGTGTGTGCTCACATGTGTGTGCCATGGTGGGTGGAAATGAGAGGACAACTTGCAGGAATTAGTTCTCTTGTCCACCACAGGGATCCCAGGGATTGAACTCGGGTCATCAGGCTTACTCATTGAGCCACTTCATCGGCCCCCAAGGCATTAACTTTTGAACATCTATTCTACTAAAATAAATGTTAAAATAAGTACAAAGGAGCGAATTTTAAAAACATCTATTACACCCCCTTTCCTTTTATATTAATAAAAGTTTGAAATAATCTGAATGCCCATGCGGAGGAAATCGGTTGACTAAATTATGGACGCCCTATATGCAGATTAAAATACAATCATTAGTAGCACAATTGAAGGAGATGGACAATGCTTGCTGGGTGATGCGAAGTGGAAAAAGCATGTTCTAGAAGAACGAGTGTGGGGTGGTCACCATCAGCTTTCCTGCGAGGAGGACAGGGTGCTACAGTTGGTTTTGTTTGTTTGTGCGTACAGAAGGAAATGTGTGGGGGAAAAGATACTCCAGCCATTCACACTGAGTATCTCAGAGGAATGGGACTGGAGAGGGGGCGGGGAGCAGAAGGTGACCTTGACAGGACAGTAACTCGGGTCCCTGCAGCAGCCTCTTCCGGTCTTCCATCTGCTCCCTTGGCGCCACCTCTCTAGTTCCCATGGTGCGGTCTTCATATGCCCACACAGTAAGACCCAAACCCTATTCTCCAGGGGTGGGAATCCTGATGTTCAGTACTGCCCGGAGGGAGCAGGCGCAGTCAGCATCTCCGCTCGCCTTCCTGCGCGGTGAGTCTAGTCGGTGACTCTTGACTCATGCCGGAACGCCCTCCGCCCTCCCTCTCCCCGGCTGCCTGAAATCGTGTTTGTTCTTCAGAATCTGGCCAAAGGCCTGGAGCTACTGCGGTTCTTCTGAGAAACAGGAGCTAAGTGCCCAGGCTGTGCAGAGCAGGTGAGGGCAGGGCCCTCACTCGGCAGGTAACTTCACCCCTCTCCCTCCAGGGCACAGCCTACCAATAACCCTGACCTACTGTGCTTCCTATCTGTCTCCGGACGCAGAAATTCCAGGGGCGAGACCGCCAAAGACCTTGCTCTGCTCGGGAATCCATATTTCTTTTTTTTTAAAAACGAATCTCATCTTCCCCACCAGAGTTCTGAATCAGCTGAGAAAAGACAGAGAAGTAAGGCACAGGGAGATAAAGATAGGTGGGTTGGAGGTTGGTCTTTTCCTGCAGAACTAGTCTCTGGCGGCAGAACCTCGAAATAGAAACGCCTGGGCTGGGCCAGGGGCCCAGGGCCCCTGGAGATCGGACAGTGGGGCCTCCAGGTCACCTAACAGGAAGTGAGAAGAACCCACAAGGCCCAACCAGTGTTTACCTTCCAACAACCAGGTGAACTCGCTCCTTAGTCCCCAGAGAGGAGAAGCCAAGGGTGTCGCTCCTCTCCACATGGAAGGACGTATGACCTTCCTGTCACCACAGCCGATAGAGTAGCCAGGCCAGATCCTTAAAGGAAATGAGAAAAGAAACTGGGGTCAATACCTGTTGGGCAAGCTGGGCTTTCCCACCCCTGGAGAGCTCGCTCCAGAGCACAGGCGCCTCTGGGGAGGTCAGGGAGTCAGCCACCATTCGCCTTGGTCTGCTTAGCGTAAGCGCCTCCTCACCGCTGTCTGGTGCTCCCATCCCAGCACCGGGAGTGGATAGAACAAAGACACAGCAAGAGGGGCACCCGCGGTGGTGGCACACGTCTTTAATCCCAGCACTCGGGAGGCAGAGGCAGGTGGATCTCTGTGAGTTCAAGGCCAGCCTGGGCTACAGAGTGAGTTCCAGGAAAGGCGCAAAGCTACACAGAGAAACCCTGTCTCGAAAAACCAAAAAAAAAAAAAAAAAAGAAAGAAAGAAAGAAGGAAGGAAGGAAGGAAAAAAGAGGGGTCCAGTAGAATAAATGACCCAGGGTGACAGAGCTGGCGGAGTCCCTACTTCCTGGGGCCATCTCTGAGCTCTTGCTCCCAGCCCCTTCCTCCTGACCATGCCTGGGGAAACACGGGCAGGCTCAGGTCAGCTTCCTAACACTTGAGGTGAGCGGCCGGGCCTCCACTTGTGTCCCTACCTCTGCAATCTTCTGGCCTCTGCCTGCATCCCAGGCAGTGTCTCAGCAGGTCAACCCAGGCTGACTTCCTCAAGTCAGCCCCTCAGCGAGAACCGGGGAGAGAGAGACTCACTGCACAGCGACCTATACAGGGAAAGTCGTGGACACCATTTGCCACTAGGGCCCCTGAGCTCAAACGGGCTTTTGACTCGTCTATGAGCAGGGGTCCTGAAATAGTGGGCCGCTGTCCAGAGTGGTGATCTTGTAACCCAAAAGGTCTGGATTATTTATAGTAGTTGTTGATTGAACACAAACACAGAAAGGCTGGGACACAGACACAGAGCAACATCAGGAGGCTGGGGAGGAAGGCAACGGGGGAGGGGCTTCTTTGGTTTTTCGAGACAGGGTTTCTCCGTGTAGTTTTGGTGTCTGTCCAGGAACTCGCTCTGTAGACCAGGCTGGCCTCGAACTCACAGAGATCCACCTCGCTCTGCCTCCCGAGTGCTGGGATTTAAGGCGTGCACCACCACCACCCAGCGACAATGGGTGAGTTATAAGGGCAGTTCCAACCCAAGGCTCTAGACAGTGGTTCTCAGCCTTCCTAAGGCTGTGACCCTTTACTACCGTTCCTTACGTTGTGGTGACCCCCCCCACCCCCAGCAGCCATAAAGTTACTTTGTTACTATTTCATCACTGTAACTTTGCTACTACTGTTAGGAATCGTAAATATCTGACATTGGGGATGATCTTAGGCAAGCCCTGTGAAAGGGTCATGTGACACCCCCAGGTGTCATGACCCCCAGGTTGAGAACGCTGCTCTAGAGGTTCTCTCCAGCAGGCCTCCTCTGTGGGTGGAGGACATGGACGATTTGTTAGCCATTACTGAGTCAGTCACAGGTTCCTTTTAGATTACATTTATTTATTTATTATGTGTGTGTGTGTGTGTGTGTGTGTGTGTGTGAGAGAGAGAGAGAGAGAGAGAGAGAGAGAGAGAGAGAGAGAGAGAGAGAGAGAGATAACACACATGTGGAAGTCAATGGACAACTGGTTCTCTTCTTCCACCATGTGGGTTCTGGGGATGGAACTTAGGTTGTCAGGCTTGTAGCAAACACCTTTCTCCTCACAGGCCACCTCACAGGCCCTGTCAAAGGGTTTTCAGGGCTTCCCTCCACAGAGTTTCATAACCATGCCTCTGCTCCCATCATCCTCTGAACACACCTCTGTCACGAAGTACCCGGAGCAAAGGGGTCACACATAACCCTGGGCAGACACCAGGACATTCCCCTGCCTGTGTTCCTGGCTTCTTTTCCAAATTCTCATTCCCAAGGATGAGAGTTCTGACTCTTTACAGGCTCTCATTGTTGAAAAACACCATGGACCAGTCACAGCTCACGCAGCAGGGGCCGGAGGGACTCTGTGTCTGGACCTGCAGACAGGGGGAAGTACGTACGTGCCACAAAAGGACCCAGTCACACATGCAGGGACCTCCTAACAGGGAGGAGAGCATCCCCAGGGCTGTGAGAAGTTAGCAGAGCACAGACACCACTCTGGGAACCAAGGATCCTTGAATGACTCTGGGGTCCGCCCCACTTTCTGGTTCTCAGTTTCCTAGCAGCATCACTGGAGTCAAAAGACAAAGTTTTATCGCCACAAGCACGGTTACATGAACAGATGTTGCCTGGGCCTCTCAAGATCTGCCAGCCTGGGGAAATCACAAGACTAGCTCCAGTCTCTATTACAGCCATCCTGATAAAATAATTCTCCTCTGAAATGGTCGGTGATAAGTTAATTTCCAAGCTCCTGCGCGTCTGCGGCAGGAGGCACCATTTTAGTGAATTACTTCTCCCTCTAACCGCTCGGTGCCCTGGCAGAGCTCATTCACTTCACAGGGGCGAGCAATTTACCCCTGTGAGTTCACCACCGGCCTCGCCAGGCCTCCAGAGCTTTGGAAAATTACTCAGCCCTCAGCCCTACCCCCAAGTGCACTGAACAAAATCCTCCAAGGCTGTTTGGTTGATTGCTAGTTCCCTGCTGAGCCTTTACGAAACCCCTTCTGGGCACAGGACCCGGCATGCGGCACCTGGCAAGTCGGAAAGACAGATGTGCCAAGCCGCCTCCGATGACTCGCAAATAAACTTGGGACACAAAACAAGCCCCAGAGTGCGGTCAGCATACCTTCCTTGAGGCCCTGGGCCAGCTCGTTCGTCTCCTTTCCCTCTAGCTGGGGGGGGGGGGGGGGGGCACCAGGATCATCATTTCTTGTAAAATTTCTCTTCAGTCTTTGAAAAGGCTAAGATGTGACAAGCAACTCCGACGGATAGAGAGCCGCCTGGCTCACCTAAGCTAGTCCTCCCTGCCCCACGCATACACTATTTCTCGTTGCTATTTGAAATCTGTTTGTTTTCTATACACTATTTCTCGTGTGCTATTGTGAACATCTGTCCTCCTGGTCCTTTCTCCCTCTGTACTCTCTTCCTCCGCTGCCCCCGGCACCTCTTCCTTAAAGCTTTCCCTGACTCCCATTGCTGCATAGACTGGCCAGATCTGCAAGCCTCTGAGCTGTGGATAGAAGAGCATTGTGTCTTTGGGGTCTTTACTCTCAGTCTGTAGGAAGTGGAATGAGCCTGTCAATTTCAGAGCATCCGGATAGGGTTCAATCTGAACCATTGATTCTATCCTTCCTTTAGAGACATGCCCCATCCAGGTGACTCAGGAAGCCAAGTATGAAAGCGAGAGATGAGGCCTGAGGTCAAGTCTTCCGCAGCCAAGCTAAAGAGTTTTCTAGAGTGCACGTGTGATGGTTTTATTGACAGGTGTCTCCAACAATGCTTACGTACCTGTGTGACTGGCCTTGGATGAGGTACCACCTCTAGAAGGATGAAAAGGGGCCTTTGGGGGAGTTTGCAGCAGAGAGGTGAGACAAGTGTGTAAACATAAAGGGGCCAGGTTGTGTCCTCAGTTACACCAGATTAGTGTAATTACACGTGGATGGGTATCCACGGCATCACAGGGAAGCTGCAGGGAAGAGGTGACATTGGATATGTCCTGGCGCATTGGAAGGAGATGTGGGGAAGCCCATCCTGTAGGACAAAGATACATGCATATATCATGATCACAAAGGCACTAAGGTCTGGTCCAGAGACCTTGGGGCTGGCAATGGAAAAGCAGAGTACATTGTAAAGCAGGTGTTAACGAGAGCCGAATACTGGACCATAACCTGTGCACTGCAATTTAAGTTTAGAGTACATTCCTCAAGAGTCTTCCAGTACCACCGAGCTTCCCCCAACAATGCCTTTTCCACGTGTGCCCTCCTCCATGATTCTCAAAAGGGCTGAGTCAGCCTTGAGAAGTTAGAAAGCCCATTCACTTATGAGTTCTTGATCTCCCACTAGAACATCAAGATTGCCAGGTATTACTGTGAACCTGGCCAGGAACCCGTGGTTGAGGTACTCACAGGACTCAGGGGTGAACCTGTAACTACAACCATTCTGCTAAATGGAC
This sequence comes from Peromyscus leucopus, assembly GCF_004664715.2. Taxonomy (NCBI): domain Eukaryota; kingdom Metazoa; phylum Chordata; class Mammalia; order Rodentia; family Cricetidae; genus Peromyscus; species Peromyscus leucopus. Next base: position 65,147,591 of record NC_051073.1, read on the forward strand.
ACAGTAGCCTGTATCTCTCCATCCACAGATTACTGCAGCTCTCAGACCTCATCAGAGAGGTTTATGCAGTGGGTAGTGATTAATGTAGAAACCCAAAATGGATCAAAGTGCAGAGATTGTCACACACACACACACACACACACACACACACACACACACACTCCTCTTCAAGGCTCAGGGACCATTGGGGAAAAAAAGAGAAAAGAGAGAGGTGGAAAGACTGTAAGAGCCAGAGTTTGGGGAGACCTGGAGACAAACAGCATCTTCTGTGTAGGACAGAACTGCAGCACTGATGCGGCTCACGTGCTCACAGCAGCTGTGGTTGTCTGCACAAGAGCTGTACAAGATCAAGCCAGTCAACGGTCTGTCATGGAGGGAGCAGGAGGTCATGAGCCTCTTCCCTAACTGAGGAGCTGTGGGCAATGGATAGCTTCTGAGAGAGAGAGAGAGAGAGAGAGAGAGAGAGAGAGAGAGAGAGAGAGCCAGTTTTCTTTAAGGACGTGGGTCCTGGTGGGTTGACCACATTCCTGTGAATAGTTCCACATTCATGAGGAGATAGTCAGCACAAATTGGACTCGGGAGTTATTTAATAAAAAATAGAAGAAGGAGAAGGAGGAGGAACTGGAGAGATGACTCAGCCATCAAAAGCACTTGTTGCTCTTGCAGAGGACCTGGGTTCAATTCCCAGCACCACATGTGGGCTCCCAGTTATCTGTTAACTGCAGTCCTGGTGGAGTCTGACGCCCTCTTCCGACCTCAGCAGGCACCAGGCACACACACACACAATGCACGAACATGCAGGCAGGCAAAATGCTCATACACAAAATAATAAATCTTTAAAGGATTTTTTTTTAAAGGACATGGGGAAAATAAATAAATAAATAGGTGGACATGAAGTTGGGAGTGGCCTGGAAGGTGGGAGTGGATTTGGGAGAAGTTGGGTGAGGAATGGGGAATGAATGTAATCAAAATACATTGTATGAAATGCTCAAATAATTTATAAAATAAATAATAATAATAAATTAATCATTTTTAAAAATTAAAGATAGACATGCTCCGGTCCAAACTCCAGCTTCCCACAGGCATAGCTGGATGGATTGTCAGGAGGACTGGAAATCACAGACAGGGCCAGCCACAGAGCATGACCTTCTGGAGAGGCCTAATAAAAGATAGTTTGAGAAAATGTGGACGGGGTGAAAGCTAAGGATGTAATCCACACATAGTCAACACCCACCTTAAGGAGTATGAAGCATGGGGGACCAGAGAGGTCCACTCTGACCAAAGACCAAATTCAAATCTCTCATTTAGCCCTTAACTGTCAATCCATCCCCCTCCCTCTTCCTTTGATTTTTCAAGACAGGGTTTCTCTGTGTGTAGCCTTGGCAGTTCTGGAACTCTCTCTGTAGACCAGGCTGGCCCTGAACTCAGAGATCCACTTACCTCTGCCTCCTGATTATTAAAGGCTGGGATTAAAGGTGTGCACCACCTCTGCCTGGTCCCTGCTCTATCCAGCTTCTTAAATCTTCCACAGACACTTGAAACCACAGGCCCAAACAGAACTATCTTGTTCCCTAATCCTGTGGTTATACCTGAGAGTCTAACTCAGAGGACAGCATCCAGAGGTCGCCCCGACCTTGCCCACATCCTCTTGTGGCTTTGTCCTCTGCATGGCCCCCGAATCGGCTGAGTGAAGAGACAAGCCGATGTTTCCTTGAACTTTCCCGATAGAGCAGATCCAAACCGTTTCCACAATCTCTTCCCGTCCCATCCATTTTTATCTACAGCCAAATTTCCAAAAAAAAAAAAATAAATCAAGCCACTTAACTTCCTGACTGACTCCTCCCTGAGCCCAGAGAAAAGTCAAGTGCTAGTAAGTAGGGTCTTCCATGATCAGGCCTTGGGTCAGGCAAGCAGAAACTGATCTACAGGCAATGTTCTGGTCCCTTCCCACCCTCTATTAGACTATAAGAGCCACATTGGCCCAGTGACTCCTCAAGTCTGGCTGTGCCTCTGGGCCTCCAGCTCAGGGCACCTGCCCCTGGATAGATGGTTTGTGTCCTGGCAGCCTTTAAGCCAGGTGGAGAGCAGAGCCTGCTCTTTGGTTAGATAAGCCACCACCAGGAGGGAGGTCACTCAAACCTGACGCCCCCCCCCCATGCTCCCCAACTGAAGAGTAAATGTGAGCGAACCTCTGTTTAGCATGCATAGCGGCACGTTAGAAGGAGGTCATGCCGAGCCCTGGAATTGGGATACTGAGCTCTGGCTCAGCGTCACTCAAGGGACCCTGACGCCTAGGCTGGGAGGGAAGATAGGACAAATCCACACCTAGAAGCTCCATCTCTTTCTTGGGTTTCACAGTTTCAGGGAAATATATATCGGCTATGGCGTCCATGAAGCATCGGTGCACACAATACCACCAGCTGCCTGAAAGAGCCACCCTGTTCCACCTTCCCCGCCTCCCCTCCAGCCCTTTCCTATCAGTTCGACAAGGATCTGAGAAGTGAGATGCGCCTACGTGCTAGATTTATGTTGACTCTTGTCCACGAGGGATTGGAGAACTCTGTGATCGGACACTGGATGGTATGAGTTCTAGGGGCTCACTCGTAATCGTCCGGAAGGCTGGAGAAGCATGCAGAAAAGGAACAGGGTGGAGAGAAGGTGCAGGAGGGGAGGAGGGGGGGACCACAGCTGCTCGACAGCAGAAGCACGCGTATTAGACCATTGAGAAGCCACAGCAGGCACAGTCCATGCCACAGGACGCTGTCCGCGGTGCATTTGATGCCCCTGCACCCGCTTCCATCAGAAAGACTTCTTCCCAAGCCCCACTCCTTCAGAGAATGTTAAAATGGCGCACCCACCCTTTGGCTCAAGCCAGCTGAGAGCCAGGGCCTGGGAGTCTGTCTTGAGCATCCTCCCCCCCACTATACACAAACCTCACGCCCCACCCAAGGCTGACCCAGCCAGGTCTCTTTTCCTAAACCACCCAGATGTCTTCATCCTGTCTTCCCTCCCTCCCTGACCTGCCTTCAAGCTCCAATTGCTTTTCCCTAGACGACTCCTCCAAACTTCCTCTGCCCTACTACCTGCCTGCGGTAGAAATGCGACTTCAGATCCCAGCTTCGACCAACTAGATCGTATCAGACCAACCGTACTGCCAACCATGGCTAGAAAATTATGTAAAATGTGAACTTTTAAAATCCACTTAAAGTCGTTGGAGAGCTACCAAGACCGAAGGTTCCGGAAAGGCCAAGGTCCCAGAGAGGAGGGAAATGGAATCAACGCGCTTTGGCATGAGCCCTGTGAGCAATCTGCCCTTCTGTGCTCAGCAGCTCGGGCTTGGGGGACGAGAGCTGAACACCCAGCGTGCTCTTGGGGAAATGGGGCCTGAAGGTTGAAAGTCTGTGTCACTGTACGTTTTAAAGCTACACACACGACTGGCAGGTCCTGCCTTTGATAACACTGCTTTATACACTGTCTGGCATCCCCTTGAAATTGACCAGAAAGCCAGGTCCACCTGCAGTCCCCGCTGGACTGGAAAGGATGAAGCAGGGGGACCACCTGAGCCCATCCATGAGTTAAAAATGAGTCTGGGTAGCGCAGTGAAATTCCATCTATCTGATAAAATAAACAAAACAATGAAACAAAAGTCCGCAAAACCACCAGGGAAATCAAGAAGTAAGATCAAGAAACAGAACAAAACAAAATCCAACACACAAATAACATCAGTAGGTACAAAGGAGACCCAGATGGGAAAGTTATCAACCATGGCCTAGAAGTCCAAGAGGCGCTCATGAATTGCTGTTAGGTTTGGCTGAGCATCCTAGAACCCCCAAAGTCATGCTAATTTAAATAAAGGCCTGGGGGCTGGCGAGATGGCTGAGTCAGTAAAGTGCCTGCCATACAAGCACAGAGACCTGAGTTTGAATCTCCAGCATTCATTTGAAAAGCTCAGTGTAGCCTGTGATCTCAGTACTGGGAGGGTGGAGACAGGAAAATCCCTGGCGCTCGCTGGCCAGCCAGGCTGGCCTAATCGGTGTGATCCAGGTGAAAAGTGAGGAAGACATCAGTCATTAGTCCCTGGTCTCAATTGCACACACACCTGCATGTGCACACGTGTATACACACACACACACACACACACACACACACACATACACTTTGTATATTTTTCACGCAGAAGAGATGACATCCAAGGTTGCTGTCTGCTCTTTTTCTTCGGCCATCCCCATGCTTGGCTTTCATCCTCAAGGCAGCTTTGGGGCCCAAAAGGGCTGCTGAAATGCCAACCATCACTTCTGAAACCCAAAGAAAACTGAATACAGACTGTCAAAAGGGGGCCATCTCTCCTGGGGCACTGCTCCTCGTGCGAGCACCTCCCTAGAATCCCTGAGCGCTGCTCTCTGCTCACTCCCATGTGCCTCTTCCATGATGAGAAACTGAGCTTCTGTGCCAGGAACTCACAGGCCCAGCAGAACTCTGAGTCAGGAACTAGCCACTCTGTTACATTCCCCCTTTAAGGGACCCCAACAGCACCCCTTTGCTAAACACCGAAAGTCCTTCCAGGTCTACTACCTCTCTCTCTGTCTCCTGTTCCTCCCCACAGATATCCTAGACTGTAACCAGCTCTGGAAATTGATCACTTTCAGAAAACACAGACAGGAGCCTCTGGGCTCTTGCTCCCTGGTTGTTTGTTAGCCTGGAATGCCCTTTCTCTGACAAGCCTGGCTCTTTCTCAAAGCTTCATTCAAAGGTCATCGCTTCGTGTTCCTTTTTCCAGGTCTTTCAGTGGGAACTCAGGGTTCTCCAACTCTCCCTGCACTTGGCTCGTGCCTGGGTTGCCTTGGTTTGCAGCGATTGTTCCGGACTCAGGCTATCACCCTTTCTGAATGATGACCCTCTCCAGAGGAGAAACACAACTTACTTATCCACACCCCCACCCCCGAGGCCTGGCACACAGTAGGTGCTTTGCTAGAGTTTGCTGAATGGATGAGGAAGCAATGAATGCATGTAGTGGGTCCACCGATTTCAATGCTCCCTTTCACTAATGTGTACAACTCCAGACAACAAGCCTTCATGCACGATGCATTTGATTTTGCAAATTCTTTTCATTGTACAAAGTTTGTTGAACTGTACACTGCAAAGAATGATTGATCTGAGCCAGGAAGTGGCTTGTGTGCGTAGCATTTGATATGGTGCTATGAAATCAGCTTCAGAATAGCCCGGGCCAGTGAAGCAGTCCCAAGGCACTGAATTCCTTTCAGCAGGACAAACCTGAGTGGTCAGGAGGGAGCACAGAAGATCCTGAGTGCAAACCTGCAGCTCACTCATCCTGCAGCTCACTCATCCTGCAGCTCACTCATCCTGCAGCTCACTCATCCTGCAGCTCACTCATCCTGCAGCTCACTCATCCTGCAGCTCACTCATCTCCTGCAGCTCACTCATCATCCTGCAGCTCACTCATCCTGCAGCTCACTCATCCTGCAGCTCACTCATCTCCTGCAGTTCACTCATCTCCTGCAGCTCACTCATCTCCTGCAGCTCACTCATCTCCTGCAGCTCACTCATCTCCTGCAGCTCACTCATCCTGCAGCTCACTCATCTCCTGCAGCTCACTCATCCTGCAGCTCACTCATCCTGCAGCTCACTCATCTCCTGCAGCTCACTCATCTCCTGCAGCTCACTCATCTCCTGCAGCTCACTCATCTCCTGCAGCTCACTCATCCTGCAGCTCACTCATCCTGCAGCTCACTCATCCTGCAGCTCACTCATCCTGCAGCTCACTCATCCTGCAGCTCACTCATCCTGCAGTTCACTCATCTCCTGCAGTTCACTCATCTCCTGCAGTTCACTCATCTCCTGCAGCTCACTCATCTCCTGCAGCTCACTCATCCTGCAGCTCACTCATCCTGCAGCTCACTCATCCTGCAGCTCACTCATCTCCTGCAGCTCACTCATCTCCTGCAGCTCACTCATCCTGCAGCTCACTCATCCTGCAGCTCACTCATCCTGCAGCTCACTCATCTCTGCAGCTCACTCATCCTGCAGCTCACTCATCCTGCAGCTCACTCATCTCCTGCAGCTTCACTCATCTCCTGCAGCTCACTCATCCTGCAGCTCACTCATCTCCTGCAGTTCACTCATCTCCTGCAGCTCACTCATCTCCTGCAGCTCACTCATCCTGCAGCTCACTCATCCTGCAGCTCACTCATCTACTGCAGTTCACTCATCTCCTGCAGTTCACTCATCTCCTGCAGCTCACTCATCTACTGCAGCTCACTCATCCTGCAGCTCACTCATCCTGCGGCTTCACTCATCCTGCAGCTCACTCATCCTGCACGCACACCACGAAGAGCACGGTTGTTGACTCACAGGGCCTGAGACCTCTGGCAGGCTAGAACTGGGACTAAGGACATCTAGATGCAGACAGATCACCGTGAGTGTTGTCTGCTTACTATAAAATAGGACCCTGTTGCTCTAAATATTTGGAAAAAGAACTCAGCGATGTCCACAGAACAGCAAGAAAACCTAAATTTGGAGGCAAGGTTAATTTGGAATGTCCATGATTATCAAAATGTGAAAATGAAGCCATGGGTGGGAGAAGAGATCTTCAGCCCGAACATTAATTCATTAATTAATTAGCATTAATGGAAGAGTCAGCAGCCAATGCCACTCTGCCGGACTACCTTGGTTCCCTGTAGAGGAGTGTCTCGTTGGTGTATCTTTCACAGATGGCAATATTCCCTTCCATAAACACAGAGTAAGTTGCAAGCCCAGGTCCTTGGCAGCCAACACTGTATTTGTTCATACAGGTGACTCCTATTTATAGCAAATGGTTCTGGTTTGCATCATACTGTTTCTCTTTCAAAAAAAATCAGTCAATTTAAGGACAATAAAAGAATCAATGTATGGAAGACTAAGTAAGTCAATGTAATAATATACGTGGTGTGTGGGTACAGAAAACAAAAGGTAAGCAGAATTCAAAGGGAGGCTTGGGAAGCAAAATACCCAGGGTGGGCTTTTCCAATGGAGGGGAAGGCCAGGCAGGCTCTGAGGAGCAAGCAGGGTTCTGATGAGAAGGGAATCTGGGTGCAGGATGGAGGCCCTGGGAGGCTGAGGGTATAGGATCTGGTCCACCAAGCTGATTCCTCTTGTAACAGGGGTCATCTAGTGCTTTTCAACACCGCCTCACGCTGTTTTCTAGGTGGCATCCATGCTCACTTGCCCTCAAATGGCCAATGCTTCTGAGGGGCTGTAGATGTGTAGCAGATGAGGTGGGGGCTGATGGAAAGCATCTTTGCACACAGAGGCCCCGATCCGGAGTCACAGGAAGTCAGCCCTGCCCGGCACTCTGTTCTCAAGCAGTCCTGCAGGGGCCATGCTACCCAGTGACAGAGCCTCTGTGTGTTCGTTCGCCTGGGGCTCCCCAAGGCCCACCCGGAGGGAGAGGGAGCAGCCCCAAACGTCAGCCTATGGGTCCTCATCTGAGACTTCCACCTTCCCTTATCTGTGCCTTCTGACGTGACTCAGGTCTCCTTGTCTGCTCCTTTTGCCCTGCAGATATGAAATCTACAGCAGGCCCCCACGTCCCACAGACTAGATGGGAGGAAAGGCCGGGGGAACGTGTTCTGAGTAAGCAATCGATGTGACATTTCTGAGTCTGGCTGTGGTTCTGGCTGATCTGACCCGACGTGCCAAGCGAAGTGACAGAAGGTAGAGGCTCCGTGTCTCGGCATCCGATGCCATCAATCTAGACCCTGCTGGCAGCACTGGCTTCCCTTGAAAAAACATTTCAAAAGGAAAAGGTCACATCTATTTGTTTCTCCGTGTGAATGAATCCACAAAGCCAGAGCGGTCTCTGCTTTACCCCTCCCAAGACAAGCCCTCTAAGCTTGGTGAAGCTTTCCAAGGCCAGTCCCTAGATCTGAGTCCACCCATCAGTCTGGTCCTCTGAGAGTTGCCTGCCTCCTATCGAGAAGCTTAAAATGTAATGGCGCTGCACATGAGTTTGCATATGGGGGATTTAAAGCCTGACCTTTCCACTTACTAGTCTGTGACCTTGGGCTTAATATAGAACATCCCTGGACCTTCCTAGTGAAGCAAGTTTACTGGATAACTATACATAGTAAGATAGGCTTAGGAAAAAGAATGAAATCCTGCCATTGTTAGTATTGTGGTTGGAACTGGAGGATGTCACGTTAAGTAAAATAAGCTGAGCACAGAAAGACAGATACATTGAGATCTTACTCCTATATGGGAGCCACAAAAGTTTTATATATATATTCTGAAATCCAGTGGATCTCACACCCTCTTCTGGCCTTTACAGGTACCTCTACTCATGTGAGCGCACACACACACACACACACACACACACACACACACACACACACACACATACTTTAAAGCTTTCAAAATCACTTTTAAAAAGAATATTTAGCACAGTCCCTGACACATAATAAATGGCCAATACAAACTGGTCATAATGTCTATTATGGGTAAAATAATCCTGAAAATTAGTTGTTTGGGTTGAGTTTTGACATATCACTAAGTCACTGAAAAATGAGTTACTCTAAAACCTGGTTGTGGACAGCAACAATTATTTCCCACAATCCTGAGGGTCACCTGGGCCTTGGTGGGTAGATGTTCCACGATGCCCTCACAGTTACCATCAGAAAAGAGCTGAGGTGGAGACATGTGGAGACACTACTGGGAATGTCATCTCAAATGACTATTTACTCACATGATTTATGCCTCAGCTGGGATAGCTTGAGCAGCTGGAGAGAGACGGGGCATCTTCCTCTATACCCCCATTCTCGTGATTAGCTTGGGCTTCAAAACAGCATGGCAGTTAGTCTCCAAGAAGTCAGACGTCTTCCATAGCTACTTGCTTCTCACAACATCTAAGCATCGCAGAGAACAAGCTATATGGCACCTGGCCCTAGCTTCAGAAATCTCTAGCATCATTTTCTCCACAGCAGCCACATAGGGCTAGCCCAGATACCCTATGGAAGGGAGATACAAGAGGGCATGAATACCGAAATCAGTTCCCTGGGACAGTCTTGGAGAAGAGCAGTTACCACACCATCCTCCTGCCCTGCTAATACGTCACTGAGAAGAGAGCTCTGGACCCGGAATCAGATGCTTGAATGCAGCAGCCTTTTGTAACCGATCACTGTTGGGTCTCAAAGGCTGTCCAAACAGTCAGAAATGAGCTCAGCCTAGACTATAGGAGGATTTCTGGTGGTTAGATAAAAGCCAGAACTCCTCAGAAACTTGTGAAACCGGTTCCCATCTACCAAAAGGAGTCATTCCCCTCGCCTCTGACAGAAGGGACATCTGGCTAGGGCTGTGGGGCCTCCAGGCTCCCTCAGCATCACAAGTACCTGTTACACAGTTCAAAGTCCATGCTAGTGTCCTGGCCCTTCTCACCTCCTCCTCTACCCTAAAATCCCTCCAGTTCACGGGCTTCCCCTCCACAGCTACGCATCTTTCTTATAACCCAGCTATTCTCACTATACATATCTTCATCTCCCGCTCAGACTTATTCTATCTATCTATCTATCTATCTATCTATCTCACTGTTCTCTCCCACTGTCCTGCTTCCCTAGGCCCGGCCATGTCCAGTCTGCTTCTTTCTCTCTCTGCTCTGGACTCTTCCACAGGCCTCTAGCCGTTCTCTCTCACATTGGCAGTCTCTTCACTGTCCACCCTCATACACACCCACCACCTGCAAAGGTCCCGTTCGCTTATCTGTCCAGTGGAGATGTGCCATGCCCCACAGGTCACGGACGAGGACTAAGTCACCACATATGGGAAGGTCTAATGGAATACCCAGCACACCGGGGAACACGTAAGTTTCCCTATACCAAGTGGGGAGAGACACTCGCCCCAACCCTCTTGTCTTCCTCTCTGGAGGGACCACCCTGAGCGCAGACTGCCGTCACTCTCCCGGTTCCTCATCTCTCGGTGTGTGCTCCTACATGTTTAGTTGAGCTCGGCACCTGCTGGCTTCGTGGCTGGCGCTGAATCAGTAATGGATTGTTCAGAAACAAGAGCTGTCAACTCACACTGCCTGGCCAGGCTCCTTCTGAATGGATCTTTTGCTAAATCTGGAATGAGTTATTTAAAAATTAAAGAAAAAAGAAGCTTAAGCTCCCTGGGCTGAGAAATCTCCCAGGCGCTTTTGTGTTCCTGGGACCTGTGTTCTTTGAAGGCCCCCGGGGAGCCTCACACATGGTCATTTGGGATTTAACAGAAATTACCAGCCAGCTGGAGAGAAATCAGATGGCAGGTTAGCGGGGACGATTTTTAATGCTGTATTCAGGGCATCAGAGAAAGCCACTTAGCCTCTCAGCGGTTAGCTCTGTTCTATAAACACACACACACACACACACACACACACACACACACACACACACACACACACCATTATGTGCAGTGCTGGTCTGAGAGAAAGGCGATTGGAGGGCAGGAATAACCCTCCCAGGGAAGGTATCTGTGCTCTATTTATACCTTGCCCTGAATTCCCTCTGCTGACCCTCCCCTCCCATGGTTCAGTTTCTAGATCTGGCAGGTGGAGCACCACGTCTCACGCTCCATCTGCGCCCTGAGCTCAGGCTACACAGCCACTCACTATCCACTGGATGCCTTTCTCTGCATGTCCCACGGTTACTTCCCCAAGCCTGCCTAAAGCTCACTGCCCACCCTCCGAACTCTCACCTCCTACACATGCCTTGTCCTGCACCAACCAATAACAGGCGTCTTCTGTTCCCGCTGAAGCTCACACATCCAGTCACCAGTCACCAATTTACTATGACGATTGTCATTGGATTAAACATCTAACCCCCTTCCCACTCTACATAGGCCCCCATCATATCATACTGAACTATGGCAGTAACCTCCCAATGAACCTTCCTCTCATTCCTCTCTACATCAGTCAGTCAGGCCCCTCCTGGCCAAAGATAGGGTCCAGGAAGGAGATCGAGGACAGTCAATTGCTAAGCTTTCTAAGGCTCTTCCTCTCCCCACTCCGGGTCCTTTGTGCTTTTCTCTGCAAAAATGGAGAAGAGGATGGAATAAAGGCTTCTAGAAGTTTCTAAGATTTTGAGGATTTTCTGCAAAGGAGATTAAAAAGAAGAAGAAGAAGCTGAGATCTGTATCTTACCACAGGCCTTAGATCTGAAAGGGAAAATTACCAACTCCTCCGCAGGGCAAACCAAGGTCCTTGATCTCCATACTCCAGTTGGCTCAACAGAAGGTGGCCATGTGGCCGGGAGTGTGCTACAAGTTGAAGAGTGGGAGGACTTTTGCAAACAGCTGATTTTCCACGACAAGGACAGTAAGAGGTCAAAGGCTTCTGTATGTATCGAAGAGTGTGTCTGGTCAGCTTCTGGGGCCCAGTAGGTGAGGGAGGAGAGGGAAAGCTCTGTTAATACCCCACCCTCCACCAATGAGGAGACAGAAGCACTACTAACTCCTTGACCTGGCGTTCACACCGTAGGCTCTTCCCAGTGTGTGCATGAGCTCTACGTGGTGAATAGAGCCAACTGGCGCAAGCTGTGTCCTCTAAGTGAGGAAGTAAAACCCAAAGATATCGAATAGTGTCATACGATTATGTAGCTAACAGCAGCAGAGTCACAATCATCTCCTAAGTCCTCTGGCCACCCAGGCCCTTTCAAGCCAGTGACACCACTTCCCGCCCCTATTTGTCACACAGAGAGCTGTTGGGGGACCCGGTTCTCCCTGCTCTTTAGAGACCTGTTGACCCCTCAGGCCACACTTGATGGTAATTGTCATTAATTACCACACCTCAATGGTAATTACACACGGGTAGGTGCGAAATGTCAAGGATCCCAAGGTAAGACAGTCCAGAATACTCTCTTTCCACTGGGGCCATTCATCAGTTGAGGCTGAGGGTGGAAGCGGACGCTTAGCAAGCACCTGTCCTGCTTCAGGATGGTGTACTGGAGGCGGCAACTTAATTCTCGACGGGGTCCTGTGTGATGACATCATTGCATCCATTTTTATAGACGACAAAACTAAGCGCACGCGGCCCGCCCAGTGTGAGGTGAGACCGTATAAAGAACAGATCCTCCCAGAGTGTGGCTGAAATGCTTTACACTGTCTCTGTCCTGCCATTCCTGGAATTCTCTAATTTTCCATCACTTCAGCCAGCATTCCTTGGAAGGAACAGCCCTGAGGCTCCCAAATTAAACTACTTGGAGTCGGTTGTCTCAATTCACTGCTGCAAAGAAAACAGAGAGAATGAATGGTTCCTGATAGGAGTGGAGGGACAGCTGGCCCTCCCAGGTGCCTGTCTGGAGATGAGAGACCATGAGGCTGTGACTCAGAGCTAAGGCCCTTGGAGTTATCTCCCCTCATCCAACTGTGGTCCCTGTTCCTACCCCAATATTCTGAGACCCCTAAATCGTAAACTCAGAAACCAGCTATCACCTCTTCTCCATGCCCCACAGGTCTGACCCTGCCCTAGGCCCGGCCAGATTCTGAGAAGATGCAGCAACCCTTCTACCCCATCCCATAGTTCTTTCTTTCTTGTAAACATCTGTTCCCTCCACCCTCTTTCATAGCCCCAGGCCTCAAGCTCCACCCCATCTCTTCCCACCCCTCTTCCTGGCCTCATCTTGAAATCCAGCACTGGCCTCCTCCCTTTCATGAGACCCAGAACCATTTCATTATCTGTCTTGTGTCCTCAGGACCTAGCACAGTACCCAGCACAAAACACAGCCTCAATACCATTTGATGGATGTGTGGATGAATGAATTAGCGAAATGATTATAAGACTGGGTAGGCAAGGAGTTAAATATAAAGTAACCAAGGGACACCGAGGCTGTATCATGGTGGCTGGGTCTCCTGGATTAGACAAGGGGCTAGTTGGAGAGAGCCAAGGAAATAAGCATTGTACCAGCGTAGCTGCGGCTCTTGGTGGTCAGAACGCCCCTTGTGTTAAAACACGCTTGAAACGTTTATGTCCCTCCTACTGTATCAGAAACTCAGAGTGCTTTCTTGGTTGCTGCACATGTGCACTAAAGAAGGGTCTGCATCCTCAAAGACCCCCCACTTCATTATAAAATCATTTGCATTATGGTTTTGACTCCCCGCCCCCAGCCCACGCCCCACCCCCAGCCCCCCCCCCCACCCTCACCCCACCCCCACCCCACCCCACCCCACCCACCCCACACAATGGACTTTTCAAGAGAATAAGGGGAAGAAAAACCCTAGAAGGGAGATCTGGTCTACCCTGATTTGGGAGGTGAACCAGGTCAGGGTACCTTGTAAAGCTGTCACTCATTTCATGAATATTCATAAAGTGCCTTTAAAATCCACAATACAGAACCCAATGGTCTGCCAACCACAGGCCTTTAGGGTCACCAGTCCCTGCCCCCCGCCTATCCTTTACCTTATTGTGCTTTGCTTTGCTAAGAAAACTTCTTAAACTGCCTGTGTCTCTGAGCTGAAATCTCTCCTTCCAGACAAGAGGCGGGGGCTGAGGATGCAGCCCAGTTGGCAGAGTACTTGTCTAGTATGCAGGAAGTCCTGAGTTGGGTTCCTGACCTCACTCAAGCTGGGTGTGGTGATGCATGCTTGTAATTCCAGCAGAAGCAAGAAGATCAGACGCTCAAGGTCATCTCCGGCTACATATGGAGCTTGAGGCCCGCTTAGGGGAGGGGAAAGATTAAAAACTGGAAGAAATGTTCACCTAGTAACAAGTGAATGGATGGATGGATAGATGGATGGATGAGCTAACAGTAGTACTGAGCAGTATTGTAATAACGATTTATGATTTTTTGCTCCCTGATTCTCCAGTCCCTAATGAGCTCTCCAGTCCCTTTGGAGACTGAATCACTCATTCTGTGCTACAGGTCAGGACTAGTCACCCAGCTTCTCTATCTAGCCCATTGGAATGTTCCAGGCCTAGCCCCTTACCCCTTTCCTCACTCCCCTGTATCTTACAGAGAGAAACAGTCCATGCTCTGTCCCTCCCTTGCACACCTTTCCCAGGACTCCCCCTTCCTCAGCACCAGCCATCCTTCATGGGCACATCTGAGTCCATCCTGAGTTCTATCCCTCTCACCCCCACCCCCCACACACCTTGTTTTTGCCCTGGTGAAGGCAGGTGTAGACGACAATAGAAGGGATAAAGCTGACAATTTGGGTGGCGGGAGCCCTGGGTCCCTCTCTCCTCACGGACTCCATCTCCGGAACAGAAGGTGGTAGACTGCATCTCATTGCTGTTCTACAACGACATGCACCGTCTCTCTTCTCAGCCACAGAGCCCGACTCCAGGTGATTGAAAACACAGGCAAGCATCAGGAGGTAACACTTAGGCTGGCTGAAAGAACAGAGCACTGAAATCAATGCCTAATCTCTGAACCTGAACTTCCCACCGCAGCTGCTACAGGATGGTTGGATCTCCGGCCACCAGCAGCCCGGAAGATGTGGCCCTGCAAACTAAGGCTGCGATTTCTGTGTTCTATTTTCTGATAAAGACCTAAGTGAGGCCACAGGCAGCAGAGTGCTGCAATTCTTCAGCAACACTGAAGTCTGTGATTGTCCTCCAAGGAAAAAGAGAACCGTGTGTGTAAAAACTCACACAGCTTCTTCTCAGCACAGCCCTTCATTATCCAGTGAACTGGGCGGTGGGCTGTGTGTGTGTGTGTGTGTGTGTGTGTGTGTGTGTGTGTAGGGTGTGGGGGTGTCCACTGAGGTCAGCATCACACAAATGCACTGAGTGCTCTTAGCAAACACAGACCCCAAAAGATGGTCTCTGGGGTTTGGGGGAGGAAGGAAGGACACAGGCAATTTGGCTTTGCAGACTTTTGAGTTGTTTTAATATTTGCAGCAAACATGTTTTGTTTTCATAATTAAAAAATAACCACTCATAAATCTTACGAATGCCTTCTCTTTCAATAAACTTCGAGGTCTCCGAGAGCTGTAAGATTCTTGTGGACCATCCAGTCCTGTCCCCTCCCTGACAGAGAAGGAAATCTGGCTCACAAGAGGGATGACTAATCCAAGATCACTCAGCTCAAGATCACACATCAGACAGAAGCCTTGGAACCCATTTCCCAGACACTTTGGTCTCTACAACTGTTGGACAGCAAATCCAACTGGAACGTGGGCTGTACTAGCAAATGTGGCCTGTGATCCCCTCCCAAAGGGGAAAAGCAAATAGGATTGTAAAAAGCAAACCTGAGATGGGACAGGTTTATTTGTTTTGTTTTGTTTTGTTTTGTTTTTTTGAGATAGGGTTTCTCTGTGTATCCCTGGCTGTCCCGCAACTAGCTATGAAGACCAGACTGGCCTCGAACTCACAGAGATCTGCCTACTTCTGCCTCCTATGTGCTAGGATTAAAGGTGTGTGCCCCCACCACCTGGTGAGATGGGATGGTTTTGAATGGGCTCGTTAAAGCTCGAGAATGAACTAAGAAAATCATGAAGGGGCAAGGAAGCAAATCTACATTGTGTTTCTAGTCTTTTACTTATGAATTGAGGGGGTGGGTGGTTGAAAGAAATTAGATTACTCCAAGGAAGGTGAGGAGGTGTGAGAGGATGTTTGCTGAGATCTACAGCTCCCCCCCTCCTTTTTTTGTTTGTTTGTTTGTTTCGAGATAGGGTTTCTCTGTGTAGTTTTGGAGCCTGTCCTGGATCTTGCTCTGTAGCCCAGGCTGTCCTCGAACTCACAGAGATCTGCCTGCCTCTGCCTCCCGAGTGCTGGGATTAAAGGTGTGCGGCACCGCCGCCACCGCCGCCGAAACCACCGGGCAGCTTTCCCTTTTTCAAGCTCCAGGAAAGACCCCCAAATCTCAAGAAGATGGGAGAGCTGCGGAAGACTCAGTATAACGGGAGGCCCACAGGAAACCATGCAAAGACGGCAGGTATTTAGGCGAAGGCCGAAGGGCAGCCTGTCCCTCTAAGCTGGATAACAGGGTTTGGATGTGGTTTGTGCCCCAACAGCTTGTGCACTGGTTGGTATCCAATGTGACCGCGGGGAGAGGTGGAAACTCTAAGAGCTGGAGCCTCTGAGAGGTGTAGGTCGTTAAAGTCACAGCCTTCAGGAGGGATTAAAGTAAGTCCTTTTTTGTTGTTTGTTTGTTTGACAGAGTCTGATCATGTAAGGCCTCTCCTCTACGGTTTCCACCCTCAGTCCTGGAATCTCCGGTGTGTGCCACCATGCCCGACTTACAGGGGTTCTTTTCAGAATGGGTTGCCGTAAGAACAAGCCCAACCCTGGAACCTCCACCATGAAAAAGCAACAGCCAGGAGCGCCCTTGCTGCAGCTGAGCCAAGCCCTGAACCTCCCAAACTGGAAGCTAAACAAACTTTTCTTTATGGAAAAAAAAAATTTTTTTTTCCATTATGAAGTCGCCTGCCTCGGTTACCTCCTTATGGTGAAGAAAAGCTAAGTTACTAGAGTAAATGAGAGATCTATACCACCCCAGTCCATTGTTTACTGGTTTCAAATGCTGGCTCACAAAGTATCAGCAAAATGACCTATCGATATGAAGAAAACAAACGGAATCTTACTGAAGCCAGGGAAGCCTGTATCCGGAATCTTCATAGCGTCCACGAGGGCATTAGGCAAGTGGAAATCCTGCTGGGGTTCTGAAGACTGAAGATGAGCCATCAGCTTGAGAAGGCTCTGGGAGAGATAGATAGCTCTGGGCTGTCTTGGCCCTTTGTGATCCGCAATGGCAACCTCAACAGGAAGTAACCCTTTCTCATACTGATAGGTCATCACACTCAGGCTGAAGGAGGAAGTATTTGGTACCTCCTTCTGAATGAAGAAAGTATTTTTAGAATCCTTAACAAACTTCTCTTCACATCCCATTGGCTAGGTTAGGGTCACAACCCCATATCTCACTCAGCCAATCACTGTCGAAGAGAGAGAGGTAGGCTAAATGGGATTAAAATTAATCACCATACGTAAGAGGTGAGGCACCCAATATGCCAAGACAAACATCAGGTACTGATTCGCAAAAAAAAAAGGGGGGGTACTATAGAGTGTGCTAGTCACACAGTAGGGCTTGATTTCAGCTCATATTCTATTTCTAAAGTTCTTTCCTATTTGAGAATCTTGGTTTTGTAACTTGCTGCTCCTTTTCTTAAAAAAAAAAAAAAAAAAAAAAAAAATCAGTACCTTTCTGGACTTGCCTTCAGTCTGGTTTTGCTCCCCAAACTCCCCATGCCCACGGTTACAATAGCCCTTCCCCATGCCCACGGTTACAATAGCCCTTCCCCATGCCCACGGTTACAATCAGCCCTTCCCCATCCCCACGGTTACAATAGCCCTTCCCCATGCCCACGGTTACAATCAGCCCTTCGTGACAGACAATTTGAGCGTGTGGACACAGTCCCAGACAGTAAAGACAAGCAGCTAATTGCCTTTTGTTCTCTCCCACACCTTCCTGTAAAACAAAAAGAAAGAGAAACAAAGTCAGCTGCGGACGCCCGGGCTTAAAGAATACACCTGCTTTGATTCTGCCCAGCACCAGGACTTTCATGGTCCCAAGGGCATGGGATATATGAAGGACTGAAATATGGGGGAAATAAGCTTGATGGGTGGGTCTCTCCTATCTCTTGGAGGTCCTGAGAAAAATGAAGATGGCCTGAGTTATCTTTAGTTAACTAACCTAAGTTGGTAGCCCAAACCAAACCTGCCTCCATTCCTAAGCCCTGAAGGTCAAGACACTGAAAACAGATGGCTGGATCCTCAGCTCTCTCATATGAGACAGGGGCCTGCTTCTTACTGCCTCTTCCAGTAAGGCCCATCCACTGAGGATCCCCGCCCCCCAAACAGAAAAGAGCAGGTTATATTCTGGGCAAACAAAAACCATGAAAGACAAATGTCTACCCTGTGGCCTCTGAAAGTCGGCTGCCCCTCCCCACTGCGCTTCCCCACACTGCCTTGTCCCCTCTGCCCACGACTCCCAGTCCCACTCGCTGGGTTCTCACGATCTCGCGCTGCTGAGTTCATCTACGGACCATGCTGAGAACTGGCCCAGTGAGCAGCGAGGAGGGAGGCGGGAGGCAGAGACTCCGTCTGTCTGTCCGTCTGTCTGTCGGGACGGCTCATCGAAGGAAGAGGAACCAGGGCCCAGCATCTGAGCATGCTGTGCACACAAAAGCAGAAGTCACCAGACCAGGCTGTGTGGCAGGCTGAACTGGGGACGGAGAGGACCGAAGTCAGGTGGCATGTGGCACCGGCCACGTCCCAGGGGGCATGCTAACAAGCACCGCAGTGGAGAGTTGGCGGAGGCATGCCAGCAACAGACAGGCTGCCCAAGGGTGCCGAATTAGAGGCCGCCCAGCCACGCCCAGGTGCTGAAGGCACAAGCCCTGAAGCCTAAAAGTGAGGAGGTGACAGAGAATAGGATAGGGAACTACCCTCAGAGAAGTCCCAATAACACTGATGGGGTGGGGGGGAGGGTATGGCGCCCACAGAGCCACCCGTGAGAACCCGGCTGCCTAGACTCTGTAAGGGAAAGAGAACATCCCAGTGAGTCACTGCTGCTTCATTGTGCTTCTATACTGTTTCATACATGTGTGATTTCGTTTAGCCCTACTGTATGAGTTATAGTCTCTAAAAAATGGAACCAGTACGAGATACAGCTATCATACAGATACATGTATCAACATAAATACCAAGTTTAAAGACGTATGGTAGAAGGGATCGGCTTCTGCAATGACGGAGGCCGGCGAATTCAAAGTCTGAAGAGCTGATAAGCCAGTTCCAGTGGGCAGATTGGCAGCTGCCATAGGAATGGGAAGAGTTGGTGTCTCACTCCTAAGGCCAACGGGCAGGGAGATTTCTTTCTTCCCTGGGGAAGAGTCAGCTTTTGTCTATACAGGCCTTCAGTGGGTTAGATCTGATACTCTCCCCAGACACACCCATACAGACTCTCTCTCTCTCTCTCTCTCTCTCTCTCTCTTCTCTCTCTCTCTCTCTCTCTCTCTGTTCTCTGTCTCTGTCTCTGTCTCTCTCAAGTGATTAGTCCATGCACTCTCTGGCTTCACAGAAGGACCGCTGCTGGAATTGTGGAAGTGAGTTATTATAAAAAGGAAATATCAGGAAATGCTTGTCTTGTGGTCACACAAGCTATGGGGTGAGTAGTGGAAGGTGGCGTTTGGTAAGGTAAACTGAGGCAGACCAAGGGACTTTGAAAACAGAACAAGTTATCTGGACTCTGAAAAACGTGTTTAAAATCTGCAATGATGGTAGAACCTGGGAGAGATTTACCCGGGGAATGAGTGGGTCCCTTTGAGAAATCCTCCAGTCTAACAGTGGGAACAAGTGGATCACTGATTCTTTTGCCTGCTCTGGAGACCCTTTTCCTCCTATTGGGTTACCTTGTTCAGCCTTGATAGGAGGGCTTTTGCCTCGTCTTATTGTATCTTGTTTTGTCTTGTTTGGATATTATCTCTTAGAGTAGTGCTGTTTTCTGAAGAGTAAATGGAAGGGAAATGGATCTGGGGGACAGAGGAGGTGGTGTGTGTGTGTGTGTGTGTGTGTGTGTGTGTGTGTGTGTGTGTGTGTGTGTGTGTGAAGGAGTTGATGGAGGGGAAACCGTGATCAGGATGTATTGTATGAAAGAAGGATCTATTTTCAATTTAAAAAGAAAGAAGGAAGGAAGAAAGAAAGGGAGGGAGAGAGAGAGGGAGAGAGAAAGAGAGAGAGGAAGAGAGAGAGAAAGTAAAATGAAGGCAAAGGAAACCCTCATCCCATGGTTGGTTGTCCATGGGTAAGTATATTCAGTGTATCTGGCTTCCAGATGAGGTCCAGACAAGATTTTATGACAAGGTAGACAAAAATGGCTACCCTGGAACAAGGACACCTCTGGGTTGTGACCATTTCCTCATCTTCCCCTACCCCCTCAGCACACAGCATAGCCTGCAGTGACCCTGAAGAGACCCATGGAAGCCTCAGCTCAGCAGCTGGGGCAGCAGAGGCTCACCATGTAGGGACTTCACTCCCTCCACTTCCAAGGAGAACCTTCCAGAACATTTTGAAAGTGACTCTGGAGGACGCAAGGGTAGAGTAACTAGTTGATGGAGTCTAAATGCAAGCATCTGTGGATGCAGCACAGTAGAGAAAGAACAACAGTCTCAGCATTTGAAAAGGCTGCACAGTGAACACCCCATGGTGCGGTCCCTCTCTCCCTGCAATAAAACAGACAACAGCTCAGAAGCCCTCACCTTGGGAAGAGGTTTGAGAGGCAGAAGATCAAGGAAACCAGCCTGGCAGCGTGTCAGTCTGGGAACTTTGGCTCCCAGGAGGACATTGCTCAAAGGTGAAAATCTCTCCTTCCTAGTTGGGGTTCAGAGAGGAAAGAACTGACGTGACTCATATTCTGCCACTTAGCTACAGAGGGTGTGGTCAGAAGCTTCGTCCACTGGTACCTGATGGTTCTGGACCGT
This sequence comes from Peromyscus leucopus, assembly GCF_004664715.2. Classification (NCBI taxonomy): domain Eukaryota; kingdom Metazoa; phylum Chordata; class Mammalia; order Rodentia; family Cricetidae; genus Peromyscus; species Peromyscus leucopus. The sequence goes on from NC_051073.1 coordinate 65,168,024, forward strand.
GAGTCTAGAGGGAAGTTCTGTGAGGAAAGAGGGTGAGGGAGAATGAAGAGGAAAGCCATGGGAGCGGTTCCAGATCCACGGCCTCCAGAGGGGAGGCAAGAACTGCCATCCCCAAGACCAGAAATCACAAGGGCGCCGACACCCCCAAAGGCAAACCGAGGCCACATTCCAACCATTCCAGTCCCTGCCCCTGGAGAGAAAGCAAAGCAACTTTAGAGGGCAAGCAGAAAGGAGAATTTCACCCATTCCACCCACACCTCCAGACCATCTTGGCACCAGGTGAGATGTGGGCTAGACCTCTCAGTGGTGATTACAAAAAACGGTTCATGCCCTCTAGGAGTTCCACGGGCAATGGCAGGACAGCAGAAAAATGGGCATCTGTCCAGCAGGCTCACACTACACAGAGCCCTGAGGAGAAACGCTGACCCCAGAAAGACCCTTAGAGCAGGCCTGGTGATCACCAAGTGAACAGGGTAGGGAGGATGACCCGGGTCAGACAGCTGTGAGCCATGAGAGTGGACAGCTGAGGTGAGGCTGGAGGTGTGCTCTGGGGCCAGGCTGAATCTCACAGTGTAGTTAAGTAATCAGTCAGGGATGGCGCTGTGCTCCAGGCGGAAGCTGCCACCTTCTCGGAGGTCTGGAACAGAGGCAAAACCATCTGAAACTAGCCCTTCTTTCCCAGCACACCTTCCTTCCCAGGTTCCCTCTAGCTACCTTTGGCTGTTCTCTCTCTTCATGGGTCTCACCTTGGACTAGTGATTTCCTGCAGAAAGAGGGGTGTTGGTGGCCTTGGGTGGGTAGTGGATTCTGTTGTATACTGACTTTTATTTCCTAAAGCAAAGTCTAGAAGCCTCGTTCTTGTGTCTACTACCTTCCACACAGTGGACACAGCCATCTGCCCAAGGTGGTCCCCATTTCCTCAGTGGACATTCTATGGCACAGCCACCCAGTCACCCCAGTTTGGATACACCTCTCCAGTACCAGCTCACGTTCTCTTTGCCTCGGCTCTGCACTCCTAAAAGACACCAGTCCATGTTTGTCAGAGTTCTCCAGGAAAACAGACAATGGTGTGTGTGTGTGTGTGCATGCGTGCACGCAGATTAAGAAGGTGGGTTACTTTAGAAATTAGCTCATGTGGTGGGAAGGATTAGAAAGTCTAAACCCTCAGGTCAGGACGGCAGGCTGGAAATGTTGGATACAGTTGATTTTGCAGTCCAAATCCAAACTCTGGATGTCCTTTTCCTTGGGGGACTGCTTTTTTAGTGGAGGAGACTTGTCCACATCATTGGAGATGACATGCTTCAAAGTCTACTGATTCATCATTTTTTACATCTTTCAATTGCCTTCATAGCAACATCTCAAGTGATGAGTGACTAAAGATCTAGACACTACGGCTGTACTAGTTAGGTTTTTTTTTTGTCAACTTGACATTCGCTAGAATCATCTGAGAAGAGAGAAACTCAATTGAGAAGATGCCTCCGACAGAATGTCCTGTAGGCAAGTCTGCGGAGCTGTTTGTTTGTTTGTTTGTTTGTTTGTTTTTGAGTAATGATTGATATGTGAGGGTCCAGGCTACTATGGGCAGTGCCACCCTTGGGTAGGTGGTCCTAGGTCATTTAAGAAATCACACTGAGCAAGCCATGAAGAGCAAGTCAGTAGGCAGCACTCCTCCATGTCTCTGGCCTCCAGGCTCCTGCCCTGATTTCCTCCATGATGGACTCTAACATGTGAGATGTAACAAACACTTTCTTCCCTGTGTTGGTTTTGGTTTTTGGAAAAAAAAAAGGGGGGGGGAGTGCTGTGGGATGTTCTGTATGTCCTGTGGGAGCCCATTCTTGGGTTCCTCGTGGCGTTACCCAGCAGGTCCACATAGAGGATGATTAGCACCACGGACCTGAGTGCAGGTGTTTGAGATGGTCTGCACTTGGCTGTGCTGGAGGATGGGATGTATGTCAAATTGCTCTGATTGGTCAATAAATAAAACACTGACTGGCCACTGGCTAGGCAGGAAGTATAGGCAGGACTAACAGAGAGGAGAAATAAAAGAACAGGAAGGCAGAAGGAGTCACTGCCAGCCGCCACCATGACAAGCAGCATGAAAAGATGCCAGTAAGCCACGAGCCGCGCGGCAGGGTATAGATTTGTGGAAATGGATTAATTTAAGCTATAAGAACAGTTAGCAAGAAGCCTGCCACGGCCATACAGTTTGTAAGCAATATAAGTCTCTGTGTTTACTTGGTTGGATCTGAGCGGCTGTGGGACTGGCGGGTGACAAAGATTTGTCCTGACTGTGGGCAAGGCAGGAAAACTCTAGCTACACTTTCATCCCTGTGTTGGTTTTGGTCATGACGTTTATGATCACAACAGAAAGCAAACGAAGACAATGGCCTAGCCAAGTTGGTACATAAAATTATCCATTGTAATACTCTTAAGGTTCAGCTCAAATTCAGTGTCTTTCTCCAAAGGATTCCTACTTCTAGCTAAAAATGATCACCCCGATTCCAAGCATCCACAGTCCTGCATCAGCCATGCTATACTGGGACATTTAGCATTTGCTTCTCTAGAGGACAGTGATATCAGTCTTCATATTTGTTTTCCTACGTGAGTGTGAATGCTCCAGTCAATCAAATCCTTATTGAGACAAGAAATAGCTGCCTGACCCTAGGCAAGTTCCTTCTTTAGGTTTTGGTTTGTGTAAGACACAAGCATAATACAGTAGTTACTCTACAAATATCCTTAAAGTTGGAATGAGACAATCCATGCAAACTGCTTAGCACAGCACTTGGTGTATGCTAACCATTCTGTCCACGTATTCAAAACATAGTCCCCGAGCACCTATCACGATGCCAGGCAATAGGAAGTTCAGTGAAAAGGAGAGATCAACTTGCTGTTTCAAAGGGCCTGTGTTCCTAAAAGCTGATTTTGATCAATTAATTAAAAAAAAAAAGCCTAATGTACAACCCAACAAGTGCTTTGAAGAAAATAAGCTAAGATAAAGGAAAGCCTGGGGCTGGGAGGAGGTGAGTTCTAACTTAGCAAAGAGCTGAAGAGAAGAGGCTGACCACACAGTATCTGGGAGAAGGGGGGCTCCTGGAAGGACCCACAGAAATAAGCTGGATTCATACCTATAACCCAGTCGCTAGTTCCTTCCTTCCCCGGGACCCCAGACTATGACTTCTGAAACAGGAGAGGGTGAGGAGATCAAGGCCACCCACACCCCAGCCAGGCCTTTGGTCTCAGTGATCTTTACCACCGAGGACCCCAACACTGTCCAGAAAAGACTTCCCCAACTCGTTCCGAATTCTGCCCTCCTCTCTGCCTTACTGCCTCAGCTTCCTCGTGTCTAGTAAGTTCTGTTTCTTCACCTGTGGGTTCTGGTTGCTATGCTAGGGACCAAGAGCCAAAGGGAAGAGTGGGGTTCCTGGGGAAGCTTCCCCGGGCCTTTGGAAATGGCCCACATGCATCTTTCTTCAGCAGCAGCAGCACTGCCCCCCCCACTTCCTTCTGAACCCATCTTTTGTGCCATGTTTCTCGCCCAGGGACCATATCGTCTCTATCACAGGGGTTGTTGGAATGAAAGGAGGACATTTTTTATTGTCACAAAGATGACAGGGTGCTACTAGCTCTTAGTGGCCTAGGAGCTAGCACACAGGACAGTCTCATATAAAGAACGGTCCTGATCCCAAAGCAAATGCAGACATCTCCCCCCCCCCCGAGCGTGCTGTCCCCCCGAAAATCACCAAGTCTCTTTTATTCCCCACACTTGAGTTGTGTATCTGTATCTTCAGAAACAATCACACTCCCCGGTGTGCCGTGTGAATCCAGCATCCTCAGATGTGAGAGACCAATGCCCTCTGCCTCCATCAGCTCTCATGACTGCTGGCTCCCTCAAAGAGAAGGTCTGCTCCGAGCCTGTGAGAAGGCCAGAGAAAAATGGTGGAGAGGTCTTCCGAGAGGGACTGGGTTGCAGTTAAACCCTCTCACGGGACCTAAGACCAATCGCGAATCATCACTGTGAGGGTAAACAAGCCGTCTAGATGAGAAGTTTATATCACCCCCATCCTAGTTGCTCTTCTAGCGCCATGACTAAACACTATCACCAAGGCAACTTATAAAAGAAGACATTTAATTTGGGGCTCGCTGTTCCAGAGGGCTAGACTCTCCGCGACCATCATGGGGAGCGCGGCAGTCGGTAGATAGGCAGAGTGCTGGGACAGTAGCTGAGAGATAACATCCTGCTCCACAAGTATGGGACAGAGGGCGGGGAGGGATGGAAGGAGGGGGAGAAAGGAGGAGGGAGGGATGGAAGGAGGGAGAGGGAGGGAGAGAGAGAAAAGAGAGAGAGAGAGAGCTAACCGGGAATGGCCTGGACTTTTGAAACCCAGGGTCATACCTCCTCCAACAAGGCCACACCTCCTAATCCTTTGCAAACAATTCTACCAACTGGCGCCAAGCATCCACACATACCTCTGGGGGCCATTCCCATTCAAACCGCCACACCCCCACCCGTGCCACTCTTCATTCCAAACTTCCTTATACACCCTTGGCCATCAAGTCCAAATTCGTCTCCACAGGGACAAGGGCAATGGTGGCGGGAGAGGCGGATCCCTGTTTGCTGTCTGTCAGCATCAGCATCAGCATCAAGGATCGCCATGAGTAACAGATACACACTGGTAGAAGTCCTGCCCCTGGAGGGTCCTGATTTCATAGATGACCGTTAGGAAGAGATGATAAAGCCACCATTTGCTTCTAAAGGTCCCCGGCCAACGGATTTCTTGATTTGCTTAATGTATGGCCCACTGTGTGATTAAAATTGCTCAAGAAAAATGCCCCCCCCCCGGGGGGGACAAAGGGGCCGGGGGCACTGGAAGGGTTTGTTTTCCATTTGTTGATGTGGAGAACTTGGCAGGAAAAGAAGCGTTGACTGCTGCCTGAAGAAAGCAACGCTCCAGACAGCTCCCAGGGTCCAGCAGGGGAAAGTTCTTGGGCAGAGAGGCTCACCAGCATGACTTACCAAGTTGTCGACCAGAGCAGCACTTGGGGAAGGTTCCCAGAAGTGTGTTGGTGGTTGTTTTGCTCTTTTGGCTCTTTTGCTTTTTTTTTTTTTGGGGGGGGGGGGGCTGCCACTCAGCTCCCAAATAAATCACATAGAGGCTTATTCTTACTTATAAATTCTAACTTACTTAGCTTGGCTTGTTTCTAGCCAGCTTTCCTTAACTTAAGTTATCCCATCTGTCTTTTGCCTCTGGGCTTTTACCTTTCTCTTAGTTCTGTATATCTTATTTTCACTCTTACTCAGGGCTGGCTGGGTGACTGGCCCCTAGCATCCTCCTCTCACTGTTCTCTTGCTCTTTATTCTTCTTTGTTCCCACATCTCTCCTTCTATATATCCTCTCTGCCTGCCAGCCCCTCCTACCCTTTCTCCTGCCTCGCTATTGGCCGTTCAGTTCTTTATTAGACCATCAGGTGTTTTAGACAGGCACAGTAACACAGCTTCACAGATTAAACACATGCAACATAAAAGAACACAACACATCTTTGCATCATTAAACAAATGTTCCACAGCATGAACAAATGTAACACACCTTAAAATAATATTCCACAACAGAAGTACTCCTCGAAGCAGGAGTTCTGTGCCCTCTCTCTAAGCCTCATGCTTCAGTTTGCCAAAACTGGCCACTGATGCTTGCACATAGAATGAGGCTCATCACAAAGGATCTTCTCAGGACTCAGCTGGCCTCTCATGAAGCAATGAAACAGAGGCAAAGTATAGGGACTTACCACCTCCTGGCCTGAAGGATCATGGGAAAGAATGATCACCACAACTCCAAAACTGAGTTGTGTCTGATTCATAGCCCTGCAGGGTAAGAAGTGGGAAAAATAACTGCCTGGGCCTCAGACTCCTCAGCTGGCAGAAAACAAAGCGTTGAGACTCACAGACAGAGCCAGTCCAGGTGAGCTGATGGCCAGGGTGGAGGAGAGGGGGTGAGGTGGGAGGGTGTCGGGACATTTTTTGAAAACTGAATGCTTTAAGCTATACAGATCAGTGGGTGCTCACGCCTTTAATCCTCGCACTTAGGTGGTAGAGGTAAGGGGAGTCTCTATGAGTTTGAGGCCAGCCTGGTCTACATAGCAAATTCCAGGTGGGCCTTATCTCATCCCTCCCCCTCCAACAAAAACCCAAAAAAACAACAAACAAATAAACAACAACAACAAAAAGGATAGCCATGTATCTCACTCACCCTTGATTTTGAGATTCACAAAACAGCAATATAGGCTGGCCTCAGAGGAGTTCTCCAGGTCTGCGCAGAGATGATCTTGGCAGATCTCAGCTAGGCCAGCGCTTGTGTCTACAATCAATGGCGGGTGGAGGCTGCCAGGGCCAACTACTCTAGGATGGCTTGTCCAGAGTCCACTAAAAACTCGGGGGCCTCTCTAAACACAGATTGCCTATTTTCCAGGTATTTATTTATTTATTCTACATATTTATAATTTATTTTTATAAAGTAATGTGATTTCCAAAAGCAGCAAGGAGAAATACCCCAGGACAGAAGCGTTTTTCAGACCTCCGCTTATATGACATCTGCTCACAAATGACATTCTGTTCATTTGGCCAAAGTAAGTCCCATGGCCCTTCTCAAATTGAGGCTTTGGTTTATTTTGCTTTGCTTTGTTGTTTAAAGATTCTTTTTCTGCCAGGCGGCGGTGGCGCATGCCTTTAATCCCAGCACTTAGGAGGCAGAGCCAGGCAGATCTCTGTGAGTTCAAGGCCAGCCTAGTCTACAGAGCGAGATCTAGGACAGGTACCAAAACTACATAGAGAAACCCTGTCTTGAAGCGCCCCCCCAAAAGATTCTATTTCTTGGCAGGGGGGTGAAAATGTGGCCATATTTTACAAGCTACCGTAGACTGCTCTGGCACAATAATTTCCACATGCAGGTGGCCCCAGCATCCCAGGACAGCTGAGTTCCTTGGGGTCTGGGCTTATTCCCACAGCAGCTGGAGTTCTTGGAGTCACAAACCACCCAATGCTTGGAAGTTCACTATAGTCATTTCTGTAACTCACCATTCTTTGAACTGGCAATTCAGAGAATTAGGCTGGGCTCAGCGGAGCAGATCTGCTGATCCAGGCCAGGCCTGGCGGATCTCTGTCAGGGCTTACCCTGTGTCTTAGTCAGGGTTCCTATTGCTGCAATGAAGCAGTATAACCAAGAAGCAAGCTGGGAAGGGAAGGGTCTATTGGGCGTACACTTCCACCTGGTAGTCCATCACTCAAGGAAGCCAGGCAGGAACTCAAACAGGGCAGGAACCTGGAGGCAGGAGCTGATGCAGAGGCCATGGAGGGGTGCTGCTTACTGGCTTACTCCTCATGGCTTGCTCAGCCTGCTCTCTAGGACCACCACTAGCCCAGGGTACCACCGCCCACAATGGTCTGGGCCCTCCTACAGCAATCACTAATTAAGAAAATGCCAGGCTGGAGAGATGGCTCAGAGGTTAAGAGCACCGACTGCTCTTCCAGAGGTCCTGAGTTCAATTCCCAGCAACCACATGGTGGCTCACAACCATCTGTAATGAGATCTGGCGCCCTCCTCTGTATACATAATAAATAAATAAATCTTTAAAAAAAAGAAAGAAAGAAAGAAAAGACCTGAAGCTGTGTAGATAGGATGTTATCCCAGAGGAACAAAGAAGACGGACAAAGAGCTTGATGTTCTTAGATTCATTTCCTGAAACTATTTCTCACCGTTCATAGTTCTGAGCCCCTGGGAGGTATAATATAAAGGCTGGTCCTTTTAATATTATACAAGACTCCTTTACCTCTCTCCCTCTGCCAACACAGACTTTTGGTTTTCTTAAATGATTTTCCTGTCAAGCTTCCATGTTATCCCCTCCAAAAAGCTCTCTAGGTCTTCTGTCAGAGGCAATGACAATCACCGACTGTCACCAAAAATCCTCTAGGTTTTGCCCTTCGTTCAGATTAAGGGAGAGGCTGGACCAACCCCTCAGCAGTGTGAAGCTGGCTCCTCCCACTCTGGTCTCTTCCTGGCCTTACACCTGGTAATATGCATGATTTCTACACTCATTATAGGTTCTCGGGCCCATTAACATAAGAAGTTAGAAATGCCTCTTTAAAGGCATCATTGCACTGCACGGTGAGGCTGTTCTTATTGCCGATATGAAAATTTAAACAGATGCTATTTGAAGCGAGGCATGGGAACTCCCTGTTACCACTTAATATGAACAGTCTTATTTGAGGCATGGGAACTCCGTTACCACTTAATATGAACAGTCTTATTTGCATCGGGTGTGTATAGGCTTGTAAAAGTAAGAGAGAAAATTGTTCTCTCCAAGTTATCTCGAATATTTGCATACACATCTGAGGAAAAAATGTAAATTAAAGAGGACCAGGAAGAGGCCCCAAATGTACAGGGGTTAAAAACAGCTGCTTGTAAGGGGCAACGTGGTTTCACTGAAGCTGAAAGGGGCCCAAGAAACTGCTGGAAGGCAGTGTTCTCTGCCTCTGAAAAAACAACTTGGCCAACTGTTGTCATGGATTCGGGAAAGAGCTGTCATCCCTACTGTCTCAGAGAGAGGGAGAGAAGGAGGAGGGAGGGAGGGGATAGAGAGGGAGGGAAGGAGGGGATAGAGACAGAAGGAGGGGATACAGAGGGAGGGAGGGGATAGAGAGGGAAGGAGAGGATACAGAGGGAGGGAGGGAGGGAGGCAGGGAGGGAGGAAGGGGAAGAGAGAGAGGAATAACAGCTACCGTTAGTAGATTAGGATGCTGGAGATGGCGTGTTACTAATCGCTAACAGTTCTAACCCCATGGGCTACCCCGCCATGCTTCCCTTCCTTCAAGCCTCTGTGTGGCTGTGTCACCTAAAGACCATGGCTCTCTCTGTCAGGGACTCTTCCTGAAGATCAGGTTGACCTCCCACCAACAACCAGGGAATTCAGAGTCTGGCCGACTGAGACTCTACCATGAAGAGGCACCTGTGACCACCAGAGCCAGTCACCTGCAGAGGAAGTAATGTCTGGATGCGCACCATTGGGGAGAAAGTAAATGAAAGGGGAGAACCAGCCCTTTTTGCCTGACCAAGAAAAGTCTAACCCTAGGAATCTAAGCTCAAGAGTCTAGCCATGGCGCTTCACCCATCTCAGCACGCCAGCTCTAGGAGGGCTGCCCGCTCCTCTCGGCTCCCAGGCACAGGGGAGTATGGTGGTATTTTATTTGTACTGAAATGTGATTTTCACTGTATGTTAATAAATAAAGTTGCCCGGGGGTCAGAGCTATTAGAGCCATAGACAGAGAGAGCGTGGTGGTGGTGGTGGTGGTGGTGGCGGCGGCGGCGGCGGCGGCGGCGGCGGCGGCGGCGCATGCCTTTAATCCCAGCACTTGGTAGAAGAGCTAGGAAGATCTCTGTGTGTTCAGGGATACAGCCAGCATTGGAGACATACGCCTTTAAGACCTGGAGGGCGGTACTTACAGGCAGTGACGAGGCAGTCATGTGTTTGGGTTTACAACCAATGAGAAGGCAGAACAGAAAGACTATTTAAAGACAGACACACAGGAAGTAGCTCTCTTTCGGGGAGGTAGGAGCACCGCAGGAGGTAAGATTTTAGCTCTGAGCTCTGACCTCTTGGCTTTCTCTTTTACATTGGTTCTGTGTTTCTTATTTTAATAAGACGGTTGGTTACATCTACAGGGGAGCACATCCCACATGAGGACTCTGTCCTGTGCACCTCCCAGCCAGCCTTTCTGTGCGTCTGTCACATACGTGCCTGTCCAGGTCACGCTAGGGCCTGCACAGCCACCCTGCGGGGTGACTCTGAGATGTACATGTCTTGTTGCCTTCATCTTGGCACAGTGCCTACTGAAATTGTCACTCTTACCAATGACTACTGGCCCCATGATGAGTCAACTTTATGTCTATTCACAGTCATCTTCATTTTTTTTTTTCCAGAGCTGAGGACCGAACCCAGGGCCTTGCGTTTGCTAGGCAAGCGCTCTACCACTGAGCTAAATCCCCAAACCCACAGTCATCTTCAAGGTGTCCCTTGTCCCCTCCTGTAGCCCCCACCTCTCATCATCCACTGCTGGCCTCTACCTACAGTTCCCACTGATAAATGAGTTTGTTTCCTTGATTAAATGGAACGGTGACAGATACATGTGTCTTCTGGAGGTGGAAAGTGGCTATCGAGTATCAGAAAGAAATGAAAGCTACAGAATCCAACACTTGTCTTACTCAGGGAGAGAAAATCATTATGATAGAATAATAATAATAATAATAATAATAATAATAATAATAATAATAATAACTTCCTTTCTCTCATTCAGAAACCTGTCCTGTCATTCAGCATACACCTCACACATCAGCTCCCCATGAAGCATCCCTGAACCCTAGACAGTCCTGATGAGTAATGTCCCCACTCTATTGCTGCCTTAGGTTACATCACTTATAACCAGTGTGAAGGGGCAGGGACTGAGTCACCTCTGTCCCACCACACTCCAATCCCACTCGTACCTTCAGGACCAATAGATGATTAAAGGAATGACAGCCACAAGCATGTGTGTTCTGAAGGATTTTGGTTAAGTCCCCAAGATGCCAGGCTCTGAGCACTGAAGCCGGGGAAGCGTGGGTTGACATGGCCTAGGACTGCTCTTCTAGGCCCTTGGCAAGGCTCTGACTAAATCCTAAATCTCCAGGTCCCCTCACAGCCCTCTGAGACGTCTTCTGGCCTACCACCTGGCTCTTAAAGAGGCGTGTTCTTGTGTGTATGGAGGCAGAGTTGGCAATACAGCTTGGGAAGGCCGGAAGTGTGGAGCCCAAAGCTGGCCTTCATCCAGGCATCCCTCCTCCAGCACGCTTGCCAAACCGACTTCTTGTCTCGGTTAAAACAAGCCACCAATGGGGAGCTGACATCACTGTCCCCAGACAGATGTGCGTGAGGAACATTTTCTCCTAGACTCACACCCACCCTTTGACCCAGTTCTTCTTGGGATAGCCAGAGCAAATCTTTCCCCAGGGCAGCCCTCAGGTACCAGCAGCATCTCTCTCAAATCGTTCTCCCGGTGAAATGCCCTCGGTTCTGACGCTGTTTTTCCGTTTGCCCCCAACAAGCCTGCCTGTCAGCACCCTGGAGAAAGCATTCTCTTCCCGTGAAAGAGATGAGGGTCATGTCGGCTCTGCCCCTGCCCCTCACTGCCTCTCATCAAGAATAAATACTTCCACGTCTCTCCATGTGCTGTGGAAATCAGTCACATCCGCACACATACTTGCTCAAGTCATGTCACCTCACTGAGTGTAAAGGATGTGTGTGGTGTTTGTGGTTTTGTAGAAAAACAGAAGGCTAGCTTCCAGTTAAACCATTGAGAGCAAATAACTCAATGGAAACTTTCCCTTGAGAACTTGGGGGCGGGACTCACGGGAATGTGAGCCAATCCGGTGACAGGCCATCTGACAGCTGGAAGGGCTGACTGAAGCTAGAGTTCCTGAGACATTTGGAAAGAGAACCTGTTTTAGCGAAGAAGTTTTTAAATCTTATTTTCCAGAATCTTACCTTCAGAAAATACTAGAGTAGTGGTTCTCCACCTTCCTAATGCTGCGACCCTTTAATACAGTTTCTCATGTTGTGGTGACCCCAACCATACAATTATTTTCATTGCTACTTCGTAACTATAATTTTGCTACTGTTATAAATCGTAACGAATCTGATATTTCCAATGGTCTTAGGTGACCCCTGTGAAAGGGTCATTCAACCCCCAAAGGGATGGAGACCCATGGGTTGAGGCACACTGTAGTAGACAGTATTTCATAAAAATAATTCTAGCCAGGTGGTGGTAGCACAGGCCTTTAATCCCAGCACTCAGAAGGCAGAGGCAGGTGGATCTCTGTGAGTTCAAGGCCAGCCTGGTCTACAGAGTGAGATCCAGAACAGCCAGAGCTGTTACATGGAGAAACCCTGTCTCAAAAAACAAAATAATACAAAATGATAATAGTAATAATAATTCTAAAGAAATTCACTAGAATCTCCCCCTTCCTCCCCCTCTTCCTCCTTTGTTTTTTTCCTCCCTCCCTCCCTATTTCCTTCCTTCTTCCTTCACTAAAATGTGTTTGATGTGACACACGCGTCACTGTCCTGTGTTTTAATACCACGGACATCACACGTTGACTCACAGGAGCGAGCCAGTATGTGGAGTCCAAAATCTTTTTATGATAAAGACTTTAGGCTACAGCTGATCTTCAGTGGTGTGATCTAAACTGTTAATATAGTTAGATAAACCACAGCCCACACACCAGCTCCATCAGGTCTCACTAATCTTTAAAGCTGGTACAAAATCCTTTCCAAACATAAACTTTATATAGGCTTAGTGTGCAGAGGAATAGCTCCTTAATTGTCTTCTTAACGACATGACTAAGGAAAACCACTTCAAGGGCTAAGAGTCTTCGGAACACCAGCTTCAATCCGGTTCCACTGAACAGGCAATAAAGCACCGTGGAAATGTCTTCATTACGTTTGCTTCTCAGCCTGGGGACATCCAGGAAATGAGAGCCAGGGCGCATCCCATCATGCCACCTGGAAGACTTCCTGCTTGCGCAAAGAGCATTTCTCCCCCCTCTTCCCAACCCTCACACCCCCAGCAGCACCCTCCCCAACCCCATCCCACACTGTGATGTCACCTGCAGGAGGAAGCCAATTCACTTCCCACTGAAGCCTGAATGAGGCATGATTCATTCAGGAGACTCTATATGTCGGGGGTAACAGTGTAAGGTGCAGGGCAGGCTACCTGATCTGGTCATTACACACTGAGTACTCGTTAAAAGGTTGCACTATACCTCACAAATCTGTGTAATTGTTTCAATTCAAATTTTAAGTGTGCATCTGTATGTCTCTAAGAGGCTGAGGGAAAGGTGAGCAAGTCTTCAAAGATGATGGGGTGAGACAACCTCATACCCTTCTCCCAAGTTCTCTCTGGAGGAGACAGGAAGTTCTAGCCTGACCCCCAATCTCCCTGACCCCCAGCCTGGAAAAGCCCACCCTCCTTTCAAGTGGGGCCTAAAGGCAGGCCAACTTGTGGGTGGAACAGCACAGTGGAGGAGTAACAGGTGCAGGACACTTACTTTACAGCACCCCTCTTTCCTGAACCCCATTGGAGAGTCTGCCACGAACCCCACTGTAAGGGACTGAGATGCTGCTGACCGTGCAGCCTGGGTGCACCCACCCCCAGGAAAGCCTAACTTAGGAGGTTGTCCTTCCGAAGCCCTGTGATTGACGAGTCACTCCTCAGCTCAGCGCTGTGCATTCTAGCACCAGCCCCTGCCCTGTGCTCTGGGAACTCAGAAATCTATAGTAACCAATATTGATACAGTAGCTAAAGTTGATCTAGGAGTCGAGCACGGCACTGACTGCCTTTATACGCATTTTAACACAGACATTTTTCATAACATGATAAGAAGCTGGTATCTTCCAAGTCTCCTAATGGAAACACAATTAAAGAGCTGGTGTAGTGGTTCACATCTACAGTCCTAGCACTTGAAAGGCTAAGGCAGAATCACCATGAGTTTGAGGAAAGCCCAGGCTCCATAGTTCCTGGCTAGGCTGAGCTGGCAAGTGAAACTCAAAAAGCCAAACAATAACCAAACAACACACAGGTAAAAGAGGCAGAGGGAGGCCAGGGAGATGAATCAGCCGGTAACGTGTCTGCCTTGCAAGCAAGAGGACATAAGCCTGAGCCCCAGAACCCCTGAGAGAGAGAGAGAGAGAGAGAGAGAGAGAGAGAGAGAGAGAGAGAGAGAGAGAGAGAAGAGAGAGAGAGAGAAGGAGGAGGAGGAGGAGGAGGAGGAGGAGGAGGCAGGAACCTCCCAGTTCAGACTCTGGGGCTTTGGAGTCCTTGCTCCTAAATCATTACACACGTAGCCAGCCCCACCCCACCCCACCCCACCCCCAAGAAGACTGGAAAAGCCGCGCTGCTAAGTGACTGCTGGGAAGCTCTTTGCAAGTGTCTGGGGGTCTATGCTCAAACATCAGTGACTCCATTTCCTTCTTTGCAGGACCCTGAAGTGTGCATCTGACGCCTGTGCCAGGCAGGACCATGCATTCTAGTACTGGAGGGTGTGGTCAGAAGATCCCAGCCTGGAATGGTACCAGAGTCCTGAGCCAAGCAATCGTGAATTCTTCCACCAGGTCACACCGGCATCAGACAGCAGCCCCACACCCATCCCAAACTACTGGAGAAGAAACAAATCCAGTATCCCTGGTGGCGCCTCTCCTGTAGTCTCGGGGCCTGCCCTCAGCCCGTGGGTCTGGATTGGCCCGACACTGAGATTTCTGGAGCTCACTTAAGGAGGGCAGTGCTTAGCTGAAAGGCCTGTCCTACTTTACAGACGAAAACATGGCCCATTGAACACTCCAAGCATGGCTAATAATCCAGGCATCTGGCTGCCCCACCCCCTGTTTCCTCAAAGACATTCACCAGCGCAAAGGTGTATTTAGAACAATTAGGTTCTTTGATGCCGTGTGAAGCTGGGTTGTGATACATGGTGTATAATATGTTCGTGTTACGTAAGGAAACCGAGGCACACAAAGGTAATGGCAAGGCAGCAAGTCAACCAGACACTAAACAGCAAGGAACCAAAGCCCTGCTCGACTGTCTTCCAGTTCAGTACTCTCCCTTCTAGCTCAGGATAGCCCAGGGGAAATAAGAGTGAATAGCGTGTATGCTTTTTCTTTCCGGTTTTTTGGTGGTGGTGGTGGTGGTGGTGGTGGTGGTGGTGGTGGTTTTTTGGGGGGTTTTGTTTTGTTTTGTTTTGTTGGTTTGTTGTTGTAAGACAGAGTCTCACTATGTAGCCCAGGCTATCCTCAAGCTCACCAGTCTTCTAGCCTCAGCCTCTCTTTGTAGCCCAGGCTGGCCTCAAACTCTTTGGCCCTCCTGCTTAGCCTCCCGAGTGCTGGGATCCTAGGCGTACATCCCACACCCTGTGGATTTATGGTTTTCAGTGGAATGCGATGGAGAAGCCAGACACGGAAGCTCGGTGACTGTCGTGGGATTCAAAGCCTGGAACCACTCCCAGGCCTGGCACGCTTTGTTTGTGTTTATGAGGAAGCCCTGCCAGGCTGGCCAACGAGCTCAGAAAGGCAAGTGTCTCGGGTAGAAAGAGTCTCTTTAAGATTTTGCCCTAACAGCCAGCATTTGCATAAGGCCTAGATGGGAAGAGTATTGATTGACCTGTGAGCCAAGCCTGGAGGTCTCAGCCCAGGTCCCTGCTCTGCCACTTAGGCTGTGGTCATGGCAAGTCAAGTATCCTTTCTGAGAGTCATCTCCCTTGCCTGTAAAACGGGATAAACTATGCTCCAGCTAAGACTGGCTGATGATCTGGACATCTTCCTACCCACTCCTTCTTGGATCGTTATCCCCAGACAAAAGATACAGTGACCCACAGACATCATTTTTAGGAGGTTTTCTAACTAAGAGATTTGAGAAGGCACGCAGTGCCACCTTTGTGAGGGGGTAGACACATGCTGCCTGATTGACACATCTGCCCTCCAGCTGTGCTGGACCCCCTGGGCAGCCTCTCCATGCCTGCAGTACAGCATTCTGTCCACCTCTGCTTTCTCTGGGAGCGAGCCCCAAAAGTCTCTGAACCCACAGAGCAGTGAGGGCTGATTCACTCTTTAACTTACCAAGTCATCCGCCTCTCACCATGCCAATCCCCCATCGGCAAAACCAGATCACACTTCCCCCACCAGACAGTCGAGGGCATCGCTCTCCGTCAACGGTCTCCTCAGAGGACGCTTGTATTAGTCACTCACAGGCAAAGCACACGGGGCTCCACACAAAAGCTGCTGAGGGGCCCTGGGGCGGCTGAGGAGCACCTCCCACCAGGAGCCTCCCCATGATGCATGGTTGCTGACTAATGCTGAAGGTTTACCCACTCGGTTCTGCTACTTCACTGTGGGACTCGGTGTCCATGGAAGGGCCTGCTAAGGACAGGGAGCAGACCCCAGTTTCTAAAACACCTTCTGGTCGAGACTGTCCTTGCAGAAGGGACGGGAGGAGCCTTGGGAAGTGGCTGGGTTAGTTCATCGATTAGAAGGTGCTGTGTATGGATGCCAGGGCTCCGAGGAGGACGACGGAGTCACAACAGTCTCCATCATGGAGCACGGATGTCACCTGCCTTTGCTCTCTGTGTGGACGTGCACAGCAATGCTGCAGAAGCAATGCTGGTTAAGATTGCCATCCCCTCAGGGCAGATCAAGACAGCCATACCACCCTGGAGGAGTTTACATTGTTTCTCCACTAGCACAGTCGTGGTGAAAATAAAAATGTAAAAATAAGACGGAGGCCAGTCAGGAGACTCGGTGAGTAAAGGCATTGCCATCAAGCCTGATGATCTGAGATCACGAGCCTGGACCCACACGGTAGAAGGAGAGAACTGACTCCTGTAAAGTGTCCTCGGATCGCCACAGATGCATCATGCTATATGCATGTGCACGCACATATATAATAAATACACGCAATACCATTTTTAATTAAAACAGGCCAGCTTCACATACATTCCTCCTTGGTGAAAGAACAAGAGCTTTATTTTAATTCTCAGCTCTTGGATAGCTTTTTTTTTTTTTTTTTTTTTTTTTTTTTTTTTTTTTGAGATGGGGTTTCTCTCTGTAGCCCTGGCTGTCCTGGAACTCACTCTGTAGCCCAGGCTGGCCTCGAACTCAGAGATCCACCTGCCACTGTCTCCCAGGTGCTGGGATTAAAGGCGTGCGCCACCATGGCCGGCACATGTTCTTTGAAAAGCCAGTGTGGTCCGATCATCCCCACACTGCTTTGTCACATATGAAGTAACATGACGGTCTCAATGAAAAGTTACTTGTGTGTCCATATAGAATGAGTAGTGAGCTACACCGTTCACATTTTTTTTTCCTTCAGAAAATATGTTTCTATTTGAAAGACACAGCTGCCAAGCAAGCTCTGGTTATTCAGACCTGGGTCTGGGCAGACATTTTCCTAGCAATGAATCTCAGTAAGTTCAAGGAAAACAGCTGACGGGCGGGGGGCCGGGCGGGCCAAAAAATGGAGCTTTCAAGTGAGCATTGGGATTTTGGGAAACTGAGTTTACCACTGTGAGCTTGGCAGCTTCCAGATTCTTACATACTTTCCCAGCGGCATTCCAGCAGACACGTTAGCGAGTGTGGTTTTGAATATTTGATAGAGAGATGTACCAACATTTAGAAAATACATACAGCTCAGCGAACCAACATCTTCCAGTCAGTCCCTTAAGAGCAAAAGGTATTCTTATTGAGTTTCTCTGTTTTAATGCTGGCAGCAAATATTAACGGATAATTCACGTAAACAAAATATCTTGGCGGCTCATCCCTGGCAGATTTCTGAAAGAGCAAGCAAATGCTGAGAGCAGATTGTTTGAAAACTGCTCCTCTGTAAAATTCTAAGGTATGAGGATCAGCCCCAGCCATGTGGGGAAGACAGATCACGGACTGGCCAGGAGCCTCGTGCTGCAGGTTGGCAAAGGGATGATTAGAGAAGAAACTGAGGCAGCAGCAGTGCCAGGGGCTGGGTGTGCACGATTTGCATTCATAGTTGTGTTCTGCAGCTCTTCCTGGAGAGACAGGAACAAACACCTGTCTGCCCTAGGCGCCGACTACAGATCAGAGAAACAACCCCACTCAAGTGTAGTGTGATGAACCAATGCGTTTATTGGGTTCCCTTACATGAGCATTGGGTATCTTGGTTAGTTTTAATTATTGACTTGACACAACCTAGAGTCACCTGGACAGAAGAAACCTCAGTTGAAGAACGACTTCAATCCAATTGGCCTGTGGCCATATCTTTGAGGATTGCTGATCCTGATTGTTGATGGAGGACCCAGCCCACTGCAGGTGGCGCCATCCCTACGAAGGTCAGCCTAGGCTGTATATAAAAGTCAGCCTTTGGTGGGAGAAGCAAGCTGGTAAGCAGCAGTCCTTCATGGTTTCTGCTTGAGTTCCTGCTGGACTTCCTTCAGTGATGGGCTGTGACCTGGAAGCTGATACAAACCATTTTCTCCCCCAAGTTGCTTTTGTTATCAGTCTTCATCGCAACAGCAGAAAACGCTAACTCAACAGAGCAGCATCACCAAAAAGCCTAGCCCAGCCTGTATGATGATTTTTGGAAGCCGATCCATGGACATCCTGACAAACTTGCAGACAGAAGAATCTCCTCTGCCCTGGGAAGTGTGTGATGCTTCTATAAGACAGGGAAGGCGCCTTGTAAATCTAGAAGTTTCTGAGTCTTCTGGGTGTCATTAGCTCCCTGAGACTTGTATTCTGCATTCTGTTATTCTTATATTCTGTTTCAGTTTGGAGGAAATGTCTACACAGCAATGAAACTCAGGGGCATTCTGTCCTCGTTTCGTTTGGCTGGCAGTGTTGCAGCCAGTAAAACCGTTTGGCCCGAGGGTCCCGATTGGAGATGTCATCGCCACCACCAGCTGTTTGGCAGAGAGAGGGAGGGTGCTCTGAAAAACCACAGAACGAAGCAGGTAAACAAGGGCAGTGCTCCAGATTTTTCTGGGTAGAGACTTCGGGCCCCAAGGTCCGAGAGAGTGTTCACTATGAGGATGTGGAAGGGAGCTGGGATAAGGCAGGATGTGCAGGCTCCAGGCACTGTGGATATCACGTATCCTGTGTTACATTATGCCATGCTTATTCCCTTCTGTCAGTGATGAGTCTCTGGTGGTACAAAGTTGTGAGTTGTTCCAGCTCTGTCTTGGATCCACTAGAGGAAGGAACAGGAAGAGCTGTGTGTTCGTGCAAAGGAGAGTAGCAGCTCTTAGCACGTTGCTATGGGATGGGAGCCATGGTTACACATTCTCAAGAAGAAGAGAAACCTTGTGAATCGAAGGCATGCCTTCTTCCATCCAGTGACAACAGACTGTTCACAAAAGGCCAAAGTTTCTCTACAGACTTGAGATATATTTTGGAAGAAAGAGTAAATTCAGTGAATTGAGTCCGGCTGGTGAGGTAAGTATAGAATTTATCCTCGGGTGTCCACCAAGAGCCCGGTGTGCCTGTTAGATACCCCAGCTGGATCTGCCTGGCAAACAGGTCACACATGCCTGAAGCTCGGAAGATCTGGAGTAGTGAAGGCCTTGACGTAAGAGAACCACCAGCCTATATAGGTCAGTAGTTCCCCAAAGCAAGTCAGAGTCACCTGCAGAAGACTATAAATGGGGACATGCTTGGCCCAGACCAATGGGAGAAGAGATCTCAGGAGCAGTTCTGGTACACACCACAGGGGTTCTCCGGAGGTAGAGTTGATGTTGAGATCTCCTGGAGAAGGCAGAAAGAATGAGCCCAAAATACAACCACAGACCTGAGAGAATGCCTGTCCCTGACACCAGGAGTCTACCCTGCTGCCCGTAAAGAATGTGCTTAATTAAACTCTATTGGGTTTTCAGCTGGCTGGCACACGCTGGCACATGGAACACATCCACCACTTGGCTTCAGGCAGGGAGAGAGTCCTCTGCTAATATTTCAAGCCTTAAATGTAGCCACCAAGGTCTCCATACATCAGATGTGATTAGAACTCCCAGAAGCCACACACAGCCTGACCATAAACCAGTGAGAGGGACGGTCAAAAGTGGTGGCCCCAGCCCTGCCTGGATACAGTCCTGTGAAGTAGTTACTTTCTCCTAGAAACAGTCCCTCCCGGGTGGCCCCGAACTGAGTGACATGGACATCTCTGAAACATGTTTGGGACACAGATTGTTGCACGGAGAACACACACTATGGTTTCCAACAAAGGAGGCGGGAAGGTGAGTCAAACATTTTTCATTTATTAACAGTCCTTTTGGGGCCATACACAAACATCCAGACTAGGATTTCAATCACTTTTTTAAAACGTTATTATATTGTTATCTTTGTGGGACAACGTAACGGACAACACTGCCTGCTTGAGCACCCTGGTTCATAACTTGTTTGCCCACACACTGGTGAACCAGTGACGTGAAAACATACAGCCATTGGGCTAGCCTGGCCTAACAACCAGCATTCCCTGCAGTGAATGCAATCAGTGTCGCTGTGCCATGGGGCCGAGTCAGCACACAAAGGAACCCTAGAGCACTGAGATTTTGTTACGGTTCAGTTCTGGCGAACAGTTTGAGGGACGGACCGCCGAGGCCACGGGACACGGTGGCTCCAGGTAACCTACGGTGGGAAGTACTTGGACATCCCAGACTGGACACTGGGAAAAGAATCAACTGCCCCTCCTCATGGGGACTGGCAGAAGCGGTCAGCAAGCCACCTCGGGAGCAGCCGAGACGGAGGGCTCAAAAGGCAACTTCTGGCATCTGTTTAGGTTGCACATCTCTGTGGGCAGGTCTAACTAACCTTCAGAGAAGTGGCCCCCAGATGTGGTCCGTCAGCCACACGCATCAGAAGCAGCTAGATAACACAGTTAAACACTGATGCTAGGCTCCACCCCAGACCACCCTGGAATAAGCATTTTAAACAGGTTCCCAGTGAGTTCAATGCATCAGAGGCGGGTATCCAGGAGAAGTTGGTTTATGAGTGAAGGCCACAGCATCAGTCCCAGGGAAACAGCCAAGTCATCCAGCAGACTCTCTGGTGCTATGTTCTGCCTTGGTGTTTACCACACACACCCCTCACACCCAGAGTCTGACTCCACCCTCCTGTAACCAAGGGAGGGGGCAGAGGGGGCTGAACCTCAAGCAGCCCCAAATGGACGGCACCCTTGACAGACTGCCGGTGTTTTCCCACACCACACCCTCCGCATCCACATTCCATCCATCCAGTGACCTCGCAAACACCCTGTTCTGGGAATGGTTGTGTCTTCCCTCCTTTGCCCAGGGATACCTTGCCACACTGGTCTCACGGTGACATCACTCAAGGCACCACGGTATAGTTACTGTCCATGCACTAGCACACCGGGACACGGGACAGAGGTGACCATACCCTGTAACCAGAGGAAGTAACGTGGGAAGGAACAGGACAGCCGTGCTCTCAAGAAGCATGTGTGAGGTTTGACTTCCCTCCGACTCCATGGCTCTAAGGTAGAGAGCCACGAGTCATCAACACCTGAGCCCTTGGCTCTTGCTGTGGGTCACCTTGTGAACTGGCCAAGCTCTCCTCACCCAGAGCCACCAGGGCTGCACGCTTCTCCAGAGAGCTGCGGGGTTCTAACAACGGGTGGGTGGGAGAAATCGGAAGGGGTGTTAAAGCAGCCGGAAATGCCAGTGACCGCTGATGACCTCCTGACGGCTGCGGCACACAACTCTGGCAGAGGCAGCCCAGCCCAGAGAACGCGGCTGGTTTCTAGGCCAGGGCTATTCAGTGGGGATGGCTTAGAATGTGAGATCTGCCTCCTGGTCCTCCCTGCACCCTCCACACCCCTCAGATGACTCCACTCAGTTCTTGGGAGCTCGAGAGACAAGTCCTGCTTTACCAAATCCCACGTCCAGTCATTCAGGAACCTCTCTGTGGATGAGACCAGAGTCTAGCTGTCCTGTGCCTACCATCCTTGGTTGCCGTTGTCCATGTGGCTATGAGGGGCAGGTCACTGGAGCCGGGAGCCTGGTTCCTGACTGCTCTATGCCTCTGCTCAGTCGCCTCTGCATCCCCATGTGAAGAGTCCAAACCCAGCAGCCATTCAGAGGCTCATAAGAGTTCATCCAACAGCAGATGCTCGGAAAGTACTTAAAAGACCACAAAACAGGCTAGGTGTAGAAAGAGTCTTCTTTTCTTCCTTTCTTCCTTCCTTCCTTTTCCCCCCCTGCTTTAAAAATTGTGTATGTGTGTAAAGAAAAAGGAAGGGGTGGGAAGAACATAAAAGTTTTGGAAACAGAAAAACAAAACAAAACAAAACCAATTTGTACTATTAGGAACCTTTTCTCTTTCTCATGTTGAGGGGTGCAGTCCAGGCAGGCAAGTGTTGAACCTCCGTCTGCTAATGTACCTCCAGTTTCCTTTGGCTGTCTTAATTTTGAGACAGGGTCTCAATAAGTTCCTCAGTCTGATCTTCAACTTGCCATCCTCCTGAGTAGCTGGGATTTCAGGCCTGTTCCACAGTGCCCAGCCGTTCCCTTCATTAAAAAAAAAAAAGTTTTTTGACACAACAGAGAACATGCCTTGCGATTTTTGAATGAATGCTGTTTGAAGGTTTTTCTCGTTCCTTCTGCTGTTTTTTCCAAGCACTTCCCCCATTTTGTTGTTGTTGTTGCTGGTTTTGTCTTCTCAGGACGTCTCCGTAGACATGGTACATAGGACCCAACGCTGGCGGCTCTGGGTTGTTCTACCGGGATCATTCTCCTGCGGACCCACCCTGAACTGAAGCAAGCAGCTGTCTTAGCCTTACTGCTGCTGTTCCTTTCCCCCAATGTTGACAGCTAAGCGGCATGACTGTGGGATCTGTCCTAGGTCACAGAGCCAAACGTCAGCAAAGCAAGGACGAAGGCACAGAGCAAGATGCTCCAGTCAGCCCTGGTCCAGGCTCTGTGTTACAGCTCGTGGCGGGAGGCCACCGCTTTCCTGCAGAGCATCTGATGTCTTCCATATGCTCAGGACAAGCGGACCTGCAGGAGATCAAACCTTCAGCTGCAGATGACACTGTGGAAGAATAGCTTAGGGCTAGGGACTCTGGATTCCCCCCGGGTGCTCTTCTGCTTGCTCGGTCACCCTCAGCAAGTCCATCTGACCTCAGTTTCGGTTCTCTGAGACCAGAGCACTGAACTAGAAGACCTAACACACCACCCTTCTGCCCAGCACATCACTCACAAGACAAAACAAACAAAACCAGAAAAAAACAGTTTGTATTTGCTTCGACACAAAGAGACCAAAGATAATCCATTTGTTGGAGCTCAGTCACCACTGTTCCCTCTGGATTCCTCTGGGATCCCGGCTGGATCCCAAAGCTGCAGGCTGGGGTAGGAGACAAGCTGCAGAGAGCATGCCCCAAGCCAGAACCTCCCAGGGATGGCAAGAGAATGCAGTTCTTTCAAGGTGTGGTCAAGTGACTGGGAAACACCCTAAAGTCATCTCAGCACCGGGTCCCACCGCTGGTACTATAAAGATCACAGCCAGGGACAGAGGACCAGGCCACAGTCCATTCCTCCCAGCCATGATCCCCTGCGGAGCTGTTTGTTTCCAATTGTGGACTGCAAACACTAGACACGAACTGGCATCCTTCTGCTGGGCAATGGCTGCAGAGCGCAGACCTAATCTCCAATGGGATCTTGGCAGGACCAGCTTCTGCATCATTATCCCAGCTTTGCTATGTGACTTAGTACAAGTCCCTGCGTGGAGAAGGCGCTGTTGCCTGCTTTCCCAGGCGACGAGGAACTTGAACAGCCATATTAGTGACTAGAAAATCAAGGCCAATCAGGAGAAGGTGGGGCTGGGGCTGATTGTTTGCCAGATGCCTCCCGAGCTGACTTGATACTCTGGCTCCAGAAGGCTGAGTCGCTCCGTTCTGCATCAAGGTCCTAGGATCTTGTGGGAAGTGAGGCATTTCTTCACATCTGCATCTCTGCGGAACTTCCTGTTGCAGGACAGAGGGATGGGAGATACACATGCTACCACATTTTTTTTTTTTTTTTTTTTTTTTTTAGCCTGGAAAAGTTTGTTCTCCTTGTGGAAAATTGCCTCATCTCTCAAAAAGTCAAGGGAGAAGTCAGGGAGATGAGTGTGCAAAAAATGTGCATCTGGGGGTGAAGAAGCCAGGGACAAGGGATTTGCATTAAAATGCAGATGCACAAATGAATAGGCTTTGTCAGAACACATTCAGACAAAACGATAGATGCAAACAAATGAAGACGGCCATCTTTATACAAAGGAGCAGAGCAGGATTGGGCCACAGGGATAATTACCTTTGGAACTCAATAGAGACACATCTTGCAGAGGCCACTATGAGAATGTGACATGAAAGACTGAGGGATGCCATCGATTCAGCCCTCAGGACTTGGGGGTCCAAGGTTTTTAAAGGAAAGAAAAGGTTACTTAGGAGGCTAAGACAGGAGGATTCCATTTCCAAGAGCAGCCTGGGCTACAAAGCGAGAGCCTTGCCACCCCCCCCCCAAAAAAAATTAAAATAAATAGGGAAGTAATACAGGGAAGGTGGGAAAAGAGAAGTGTGAAGAAGAGAGAAGACAAGAAATAACAGCCCAATAAGCCAGTAGTATCATTAAGAATGGCATTTAGGGGCTGGAGAGATGGCTCAGCGGTTAAAGAGCAATGACTGTTCTTCCAGAGGATCTGGGTTCAATTCCCAGCAACCACACAGCAACAATCAACTGTCTGTAACTCCAGTTCCAGGGGATCTGTCACCCTTTCACAGACATACATGCAGGCAAAACATCAATGTACAGAAAAATAAATAAATCTTAAAAAAAAAAAAAAAGGCTTTTGAGCCAGGTGTTGGTTGCACACCCCTTTAATTCCAGCACTCAGGAGGCAGAGGCAGGCAGATCTCTGTGAGTTCAAGACCAGCCTGCTCTACAGAGTGAGTTCTACCAGGGCTGCACAGAGAAACTCTGTCTCAAAAAACAAACAAACAAACAAAAATAGCATTTGAAGGGTCATGTGTTGGCTTTCGTAGGAGGAGGATTTGAATCCACACAGGACACACAGATCAGAGGTACTTTGTGTCCTCAGCCTTGGATGCACATTCCACATCCCAGGGCAGCTTTGAGGAGACCCTGGACACCTGTTTAGCTGTCTTCGGGTGGGCCGAGGCTTTGGGGTTTCTGCAGAGCCTGGTAAGGTTATCCAGCAGCCGGGCTTTAAGGACCGCACTGAAGATGCTCAGTGTAACACCTGGGATGCTCAGGAGACAGGAGGACTGGCCAGAGCCGTGGGAAAACGTCTTTAGGGAGAGGAAAGGTGAGCGGCAGTCAGGAGTGGGGGGTAGGGGTAGCTGGTGGTGGGCGCTGGCAGAGGACGCCAGTAGAAACCAGGAAGCAGAAAAGAAAGCAGTGGATGCCAGCGACCGTGATAGTGTCCAGGGGACAGGGCCAGTGGGACCGCTCAGGCTAACCCTCATGTTACTGAAACATGATGATGACAAAGCCCTGGCTGAAAGTCCCCTCCCCGGCCGTGGGTCTCGAACACCCCAGCCTGACTCCCCGGTCCCACGGAATGCCCTTCCTTTGCCTGAGGGGCAATCCTCTGGCTGTGGGTCATCCTGTTCCCCTGACAGATGCTCATCACAGAGGAAGGAAGAAGCTCCCTCAGAGGGAGCCGTGGGGTGACTTGAGCCACCTAGAACAAGCAGAGGATAGCCAGGAATCCCTGCTTTATAAATTAGCTATGATCCCCACTCTCTCCCCAGGTAAGCGCTGTCAGCCCCCTGAGGATGCTCTAACACCCCAGAATTCAGGTCTCCTTGGCTTACTCAGCCGATAATTCTGGAAGCTCATTTGTTAGATTTTTTTTTTCAGTGTGTCCAGCCAGGCTTGTTCTTGTTCTAAACATAACCCAGCTTCCTGCTACTCCGGTAACCTATTTCTCATGCTGCTGAGAACTGGGGACCCATCAAGTTAGGATCCAAGAAGGATGGCTAAGAACACTCAGTTTCAGCCAAAATGCTCTCAAGGCCCATGTGTCTCCAATACTAAATGTTCTCACATGTACCTGCTTTCCAGACAAGCAAAAGGAGCCAAAGAGAGCTTTGTAAATTTCCAAGATGTGAGAAAGCTGCTCTCGGGACTGGCTGGGTCTTACACATTTGGCCTGGCCAGTGGTAGAGCATCAAGCACTCGCTGACCTGAAGGTATGGCTGAATGGACATTGTCCCCTGGCCTCCCGCCTCCTGCCGGGCACAGCTGCGAGGTCTGGATCCCTCGTTTATGTTCACCTTCTTAGTTACACTGGGATCTCAAAGGGCTTGGCTGGCTCTGCACACAGCTCAACCCAGAGCAGTGCTCACCACAGCAGATGCTTGGTCAGCTTTACAGCCCTGTCCCTGGTCAGCTGGGTCCCAGATGTCAGCTTCCTGGCTGGGTGTCTGGGCAGAGAGCCTACTGCCAGGGTAGTCCTGTGAAGCGATCCTGAAGAAACCCCAAACTGTTGAAGCTGAAATAAGAGGAAAAGTTCTTCAGCCTTAATGCTCACTCACTTCCCTCCCTTCATCACCCCGCACCCCAGACACACACACTGGTACAGCTTCTCTCCCCTCGGACAACACATTGGTGGTTGGACTTACAGTACATTTCTAGTTTGTTGTTTCTTTGGTTACTATTACTAATATGGAGAGATACACAGGGACCGTGGGGAGGCTCCTTTGCAGCAACCCAGCTAAAGCCCCGATTGATCGACAGAAGGCAGACATCTGATTCTAATGCTCAGAAGAGGCACAAAAGCCTGGAAAAAGGAAGCCTTGACCGTGTGACTGCTGTCAGCACAGTTGGGGGAAGTTGTCCAAATACTTTAATTGTATAGGGAAAAACTGTGCCCAAAGAATGGTCAATCACACTGCTAGAAGAATCAATTGGAAAAGCTATAATAGCACACACTGAAATCCATTGCAGGAGACAGCTGATGGATTCAAAAGCCAATGGCACTAACGCTTCCTTGAGTCATGCTTCCTCTGGAAAAAGTCCTCGACTCTTCCAGGTAAATGCTCCGTCATAATCAGCTGAATTCCTACTTCATAGTTCTACGTCTTGTAGCAGAAACCTTAACTAAGACACACATAATATCACCTCTTCTATATCCCATTAATCAAGGCAGCCACAAAATTCTGTCTGGGTTGAAGATGGGGAGAAATGGACCTAGACAGGTGCTCCTTGGGAGGGGCATCAATGTCAACCTTCCAGGGAGATATGCAAGATGGGCTGATTGACGCAGCGAGTGTTGAAAACATCTGACGCCGTGTCTGTTGTTGACACAGCCTTGTCATTCGAAACCCTTCCCAGACACTCCTAGTACACAAACCCTGTTGCAGGCAGGTGTACACCTGACTCAGCTCAGCCCAAGTCGATGGTGTTCGTACTTGGTGGTTTTTTACTCTTTGGTCTTTGCTGTTTGGGGGCCCCATCACTCATCTCCAAAATAAATGCACACACAGAGTCTTAATCTTTCTTATGAATGCCCGGCCTTAGCTTGGCTTGTTTCTAGCCAGCTTTTCTTACGTTATCCCATCTATCTTTGTCTCTGGGCCCTTATCTTTCTCTATTTCTGTATACCTTTCTTTACTTCTTACTCCATGGCTTGCTGTTTAGCTGAGTAGCTGGTCTCTGATGTCCTCCTCCTTTTCTTGCTCCTCGATCTTTTCTTCCAAGATTTCTCCTATTTATTCTCTCTGCCTGGCCAAGCCCCACCTATCCTTTCACCTGCCTTGCTATTATTAGACCAATCAGGTGGTTTAGACAGACAAAGTAACACCGCTTCAGAGTTTAAAAAAATCAACATAAAAGAATGCAACACATCTTTGTATCATTAAAACAAATGTTCCACAGCATAAACAAATGTAACACATCTTAAAAATAATATTCCACAACAGGTGTTCTGTTTTGTACTGGTTCCCTGGTTAGCCAGACTCTAAAATTCACAGGATTAAGCTTCCTGATTTTGTTTGAACAACGGTTAAGATTAAAAAAAAAAAAAATACAAGAAGGTAAAAGCCTCTTATCAAGCATAGATCCTGGGATCCTATTTATTACTCTAGCCTATTTCTCTCTTGTGCTTCATGAAAATTTTACTACCCTGAGAACCCCTGGTCCTGAAAGTGCAACCAACCAGTGGGTTGTCTTCAGCTGTAGTTATTGCTCGTATGCTTAGAAATTCAAATTCTTTGTCTCCCCCTACAAAATTAATGGCTAAAATAAATTAAAGGCAGCTTGTTTCAAGCCATCAAATGGCACAGCTGACATTGAGTGTAAATATGGTTAGAGTCAATGGAATTTTTTTTTCCAACCATGCTTCGTTTCAGCTCATTAGATCCATGACTAATAAAGGGCTGGTTAGCATTGCTTACTAATTATTCCCCAATTAAATCATCGAGTGAATTCCTGCCTCCTATACAGACCCCAGTCCTCAGGAGTTCAGTGCATCTGATGATGCTTGCTTGGCAGACAAACGGAAATGGATGAATCAGCCACCCGAAGATACCCCCTCTGCATCCTGCCGGGAGATGCCAGGCCCTGCTGAGTGCAGAAGACCAGGCGGAGTCCACACCAGTCCACGGAGTTTCCACACCCATCCCCCACAGCTGGTGACACTTGGTGGGAAGCTCCTGAAGAGGAAACTGGAGTTCAGATAGGTGAAGGGGGATGTGGGGGGCCAATGGCTCTTGATGCAAGGCGAGGGCTTTGGGCAGAGACTTCGTTCCTGGGTTCAGCTTCTGGTCGCCTGCACTGCCTCCACTTTAACTGGCTCAGTCCCTCTCTCGGTTCATCGTCCCACATTAGACACACGTATGTTTGTTAATGCACAGCCCAGAATAGGCCCGGGGGAGGCAGAGGTGGACGGAGCAAAGGCCTGCTCTCGTTAAGCATTCGTTCCAAAGGAAGAATTAACAGGAAGCACAGTCCTTAACAAATGATATACATAAGTTAACTTGTCATAGATAACAGAGAATTCTGGAATAGAGAGTGAGTGACTAGAATGATCAGAGGGAGAAAGACATCCCTTATTGTCTTATTTGGGGGATGCTATAGATGAATCCAGGGCCCCATGCATGGCCGGCAAATGCCATGTGGTGTTTCCCCAGCCCCAAGAGAGGCGCCCTTTAGGCAGGATGGTCGAGGCAGGCTTCCCTGAGAATGTGAGGCCAGGCTAGACTTAAGCAATGGTAAGGAGCCAGCCCTATAAAGATCTTGGAGGAGAAACGCCCTAAGAAGAAGATGGAGTGGTACAAAGGCCTTGAGGCAGGAGTAGGCTGGTCTCGTCAGAGGGATGAAAAGGCCAGTTAAGTTAACACTTCTGGGGCCGGGAAGAAAACGGAGCAACTCTGAAGAGCTAGATCATGTAGGTCATCAGAGAGAGGGAGGAAACCTTGGTTGGTTAAGGAAGGCCTAGCAGAGCTTGGTGCCCCCCCAGGGCCTGTAGCAGAGCTTGGTGCACCCCCAGGGCCCATAGCAGAGCTTGGTGCCCCCCCCAGGGCCCATAGATACCTGTAAGACCATAGTGGGTTTGGCGGGTTTGCTTCTCACTTCCGTTTCCGATTTCCAAGGCAATCACGGAGGTAAAGGTATACTCTTGGTTCTTTCGGAGCCTGAATACAGCAACTCTCCGGGCCATGTCATGTAGGGTTTTCCCACCCTTCCCATCTGTCAACAGATTTAATTTTTTTTTTAAAGGTGCCACTATCATTTCTGTTAACACGAATTCAGTGTCAGCATCTAAATAGTAAGTCCATCGCAAAAGGTCCAGTCTCGATTTCCGCTTCAAATTCCATTGGACCCTACAACATATTCGTTAACTTTCTCATGACAGAGAGTTGCAAAGTGGTAGAGTCACCCCCTCGAGGGCGGGGTTGACCATAAAATGAGGGTCTTCGAGCCTGGTTTCCCCTATACCAGGAGGTCTCTCAGCAGCTTCCCCCAAAAAAGCAATTCACCTCTCTGAACTTTAGGTGGCTTTTCTGGTGGGTGGAGATTAGCTTCCAAAGACTGTGATGAGGGTTCAATAGGGCGGTATGTGTGGGAGCCCTCCGACAAAGCCTGGCTCAGAGCGCATGCTCGAGCATGAGTTCTGTGGTCCCTTGGCTGCAGTCGGGATGGGACATCCAGGTTCTCACCAGGAAGAGCTCCCACTTCTAAAGAAGCCTGTTTGGAGGTAAAGCCTCACAGCAAATAACTGTCCGGAACTTCAGTGTTGCGCTTGAGGAAACTCCTTTTGCTCTGTCAGTGTCATTTCCACAGATAGTCAGACGTCTTCTCTAGCCCGTCATTTGATTTGTGGTTTTCTCAGTTGGCTGTTGCCTCCGTCATTAGCAGAACCCGCTGCGCTTTGCCTATTGCAATTCAGCGGTGACTGAGATGGACCCCTCTGTGACCGCCCCCCCCCATGCTGATGTCACTGTGCAGTCAGCTGCATGGAGGAGACAGTGGGACCCGCGCACATCCTTTCGCTGGCAGGGTTGTCTAAGGGATGGGACAAGAGCAGGAAGAGTGACTGGAGGGGACTTTGGGGTGCCTGGGACCCCAAATGTTGAAGTTGGACAAGCATTTCCACTGCCTTCTGGACTTCGCTCTTGGATCCTGAAGATGGAGGAGGAAATGCCTGGAATTCCATGACTGCTTCGCAGAGGTTTTCCGCTCCGCGGTTCCTGGTGTAGCCAGGGCCAGCCTGCAATCAGGCACCATCATGGCAGCCTGATGGGAGGTTGCCAGGACACAAACTGGATGCCCCTCACAGCATCTTCTTTACCCAGGCATATAGACAGACGCACGGATGGGGAGCAGGACCGTGGGCTCGGATGAAAGTGGCAGCCCCTCTCTGAATTGAAAACAAGTTCGCCTGAAATTCATGAGGCCACCCAAAAGACAAGTCCACTAAAACAGATCGGCAGTTTATGCTGTGTGCGCTACAGTCAGAAGGTGACACTCGACCCAGCAGCAGCATATCTCCAAACCATGGCAAGGACACGAGGTACATGCGCGCGCGCACACACACACACACACACACACACACACACACACACACTTTTTTTTTAGACAAGTTCACAGGCTGACCTCAAACTCACAGCCTTCCTGGCTCCACTCCCCCACATCCCTCAACCTCAAGTGCTGAAATGACGGGCAAGTGCCACCAGCTCGGGGGTCCTCCCTGCCAATTTCTTTCCATTCCTTCCAAATTGCTGTGTGTGTGTGTGTGTGTGCGTCTTGCGTGTGCCCCTCCCCCAAGCCTGACTCCACATCAAACCAAAGACTGTGTTTACTCACAGAGGACCTTCAGGGAAACAGACATCCTGGGTTTTGCTTCCTAAACTTCCTATTATGCATAAAGAACGCATTGTCCTTTCAAAGCCAGGCCTGAGACCTGGTATTTGTGCCATGAGTCACCATGACGTAGTTAAAAGAATACAGACAGCCTACGAGCAACCTAGCAAGTTCTTGAGGATGTGAAGTCACAGCCACCCAACGCTAGCTGGATACCTGTCAGCCAAGCTCTCAGGTTACACCTGATGAGCATGCTTCAACCCAGCAAGGCCACCAGCCCATCTACAGGGCCATTTGTAGGGGATGCGGCTGTCCATTCAGAGACACAGGGGAGCAAAATGCAATGGATCCATTTCTTCCGGTACTGCAGGGATGTAGCAATCAGGATCCACCGTCTAGATGCACAGTAGGCCGTATGGATCAATCTGAAAACTTTAGTGCCAAGTTAAAAAAAAAAAAAAAAAAAAGCAGAATGAATAAGATGCACAAAACCTCACGTCATTTGTGTACATTACAGCAACATGCTTCCTAAGCAAGTAAAGACTAGTACCCTCTGTACAAGAACACCCATGAACAGATGACCACTGTAGTGTAGACTATATATACTTGCCTATATTTGGGGAAATGAGAATACTATTTGAGTAAATATGAGTGGAAATTTTATAGGGACCAAAGATAATGATGTGTTGTAACTAGGGTGTGTTTAATTCAATCCTTCCTACCAGAAGAAGGAAAGAGAAGTAAGTGTCTTAGGGTTTCTATTGCTGTGATTAAAAAAAAAAAAAAAACCACTTGAGGGAAAGGTATATTTTGCTTACATTTCCACATCACAGTCCATCCAAAAGAAAGCGGCAGGAACTCAAGGCAGAAACCTGGAGGCAGGAACTGAAGTCGAGGCTGTGGCTGCTTAGTGGCTGGATCACGTGGCTTCTTCAGTGTTGGTTTTAAATAAGCGGCGCTGTTACCATTTGAGAAAGGTCAGGCACGACAAAACCCCGTATCAGAGCTTTATTGGGGGGTGGGGGGCAGAAGAGAGTGACCAGGCCTGGGAAGAGACACGTGAGGAGAAGGGAGAAAGGGGGGAGGAGTCTGTGACTGGCTTTTTTTGTTTTTGTTTTTTGTTTTTCAAGACAGGGTTTCTCTGTGTAGCTTTGCACCTTTCCTGGATCTCGCTCTGTAGCCCAGGCTGGCCTCAAACTCAGAGATCCACCTGCCTCTGCCTCCCGAGTGCTGGGATTAAAGGCATGCGCCACCATCGTCCAGTGACCCACTTTTTAAGGATTTCCTACACATGTGCATGTGGGCTTACAGAACTACGCCATGCATGAGCAGATTGTGTGACCACACAGCACACAGATGACGTAAGATGTAAGGTCCCCTGCTTGGCTGCTGAACTGCACATGTGCGGTCATGCAGCTGGGGGAATGGCCAGGAATTCTAACATCCAATCTGCTTTCTAACACCACCCAGGATCACTCGCCAAGGGTGGCATCACCCACAGTGGTCCAGGCCCTCCCACATCAATTATAATCAAGAAAGTGCACCACAGGCTGGCTTGCCTGCAGTCCAGTCTCCTGGGGGCATTTTCTCAATGGAGATTCCCTCTTCCCCAGTGACTCTAGCCTGTGTGAAGTTGACATTAAAAACTGGCCAGCCAGGGGAGAGGGGAGAAGAAAATGGAGCCGATCCCAAAGGGAAAGGATCTCTTCCAATCTCAACTAGTTTATTTCCCAGCCTCAGCTCCCACTGACAGCCTTCCAGGTTCAGCTCTGAGAGGGCCGGGCAAATATCACAACAGGCCCCTCATAACTCCGTTAAGAACGAGGCCCCAGTTCACAGAGGGCAATCAATCACCAATGCCCCTGACACCGGACGAAGCATGTAGGCCTGGGTCAACCCCCCCCCACACACACACACACAGGTAATAACCAAATAAGGACAAAACCTAGAACTTGTCCAGACTTAGCCCACCCCGCTAGCCCTAACCAATTACAAATGTACTAATATGATTGCCACTTGAGTAAGCCAATCCTAAGTAGAATAGTAGGAGCGTGCGACCTGCGTGCTTCTCCCGGCGTCGCCGTTTTGCTTTTTGGTTGGATGTGCAGCCCCAGTATACTGGCATCCTTACTCTCGAGATAGTAAATACTCTTGCTGATCGCATCGTGTCTGGTGGTCTTTTACGGGAATTCCCACGGACCTGCACAGACATCTTGCACCACTCTCCAAGAGGCTCCCCGAGCGTCTCTCTGAGCAGCCTGGTAGTTCCTCTCCTCCACCCTGCAAAGCCAGTGGGTGTACTTGGCAGTGTGGCATTATTTGCAAGTCCAAATGGAGCCAAGTGTGGGGCAGCCCTTTCCAAGCCCCTGGAACCTCAGGTTATCAACCCTCCTGCTGCACGTCACACCTTCGAAGGATGCTCTTCAAGGAACTTACCGAAAGATGCAGTTTTTCCATCATGGAGGTGCAAGCCTTTCCCAGAAAAAACCCATCCCAAAGACAGCCAGAAGTTTGCTGAATGGCCAAATGGGACACTTCCAAGAATCTTTCCCCAGGGAAGCCTAGGCCTCTTCCCACGCCTAGCAGCCCTCAGGGGTATTCTCCTCCTTTCCTGCAAGCCCCAAGCCTATGACTTTAACCTCTGGGCCTCCGTTACCCTGTGAGTCCCAACAACGATCCCCGATTCCCTCGTGACAGCAGACACTTCATTAGAACTAGCCCAGAGTCCTACAAACATTAAGATCTTGGGATGGGAAATCTTAGAAAGCTCTGTCTCCCGCCCTGCTGTAAAAAAAAAGGCATCTGTAAGTACATGGATTGAGCACCTGGTTCATGTTAGGGGCAGATGTCGGCCCTGGGGATAGGCTGGGCAGTAAAAGCAGGTGAGACTCCCTCCTGGGGTTGATTTATAATCGGCTTCCCAAAGTGCCACCGCCATCTCCTCTCCAGAGACAAGACTGAATTTGGGCACGTTCCATTTCCATTCTCGAGGGGCCTGTGCAACGCCAGCTGTGAGGGAAGAGTCTAACAGGAGCCCGACGGCCTGGCGCGGCCCTGCCAACGCTGGCTCCGGAGGCCTGGTGTTTCCCTTCTCAGGGCCTGGCTCGCCACCAAGATGGCATCTGCTCAGGAGCTGGAGCCCAGCAGACTCCAACTGCCCTGTGACCTAGTGGTACTCTCAGCCTATCAACTGAATTCGTCTTTAAAATCTCCTGGAGTTACCGGTTTTCCGCCCGGGTGAGGTCACTAGAATTCTCCCTAAGGATGGAACAGCTTGGGGAACCAGATCTGGAGATCTCTCTTGCGCCAGGGCCTGAGTGGGAGGGACTGGCGATCTATTTAGGAAGACCCACCCCACGCCCACCCCTCTCGGCCCAGCCACTTTCCTGAGTGGCATCAGTCCTTTCTGACAGAGAACTGGGGAGTTCTCCCCAGGGAGGTGTCCTTGTCTTGCTGGTGTTGGGAGCGTTTCTTGAACATGTGAAACCATGAACACTAAAGGGTTTCCTAAGCACTGGTTTTTGTTTTTTTAAAAAAGGAGGTCCTATTGAGGCTCTCTGTGTATTCCATTTTGCTGTGAATCTATCAACTTGACACAGACTAGAGTCATTTGGGAAGAGAGAATAATCAGTTAAGAAAATGGCCCTACGCGATTGGCCTGTGGTGCCTTTTATTGGTGGGTGACTGATGTGGGAAGGGCCCAGGTCACTGTGGGCAGCCACCCCTAGGCTGGTAGTCCTGGGTTCTATAAGAAAACAGGCTGAACAAGCCATGAGGAACAAGCCAGTAAGCAGTACCCCTCCATGGCCTCTGCTTCATTCAGCTCCTGCCTTGAGTTCCTGCCCTGATTTCCTTGGAGGATGGGAACGTAAGTAAAATAAAGCCTTTTCTCCCCAAGCTGCTTTTGGGCCATGATGTTTATCAATAGAAACTCTAAGTAAGACATTGTTTCCAAAAAAAAAAAAAATGAAATCTAGGGCCAGCAAGTTGATTCCCCGGAACCCACATGAGGATGAAAAAGGAGAACTACTCCACAAAGTTGTCCTGACTTCCACATGCATGCTGCGGCACACCATGTCCCATATATAATCATGCTCCCCCATACACAATAATGATAAGTAATTTTAAAAGAACACTGGAAAGCCCTGGAGAAAGTAAACATAGGTAGATGTCTGTTTCGTGCATTCAAAATTGAGTGGAAAGAAGAGCAAAAGGGGGAGAGGGAGGGGGAGGAGGAGGAGGAAGGGGAGGTGGAGAAAGAGGTGGAGAAGGAGGAAGAAGAGGAGGAGGTGGAGGAGAAAGAGGAGGATCTACAGCTGCTTTTTTTTGGGGGGGGGCGGTTCGAGACAGGGTTTCTCTGTGTAGCTTTTGCGCCTTTCCTGGAACTCACTCTGTAGCCCAGGCTGGCCTCGAACTCACAGAGATCCGCCTGCCTCTGCCTCCGGAGTGCTGGGATTAAAGGCATGCACCACCACCGCCCAGCTTACAGCTGCTTTTAAACAGGCAAAAAAAAAAAGTGAAGGTGGGTATGGAAGCAGCAGAGATGTCAGAAGCAGAAGCAAAACATCCAAGCCAGAAGTAGATAGTGAAGAACTGTCCCAGGGAGAAGCAGAGAGAAGGAAGGAAGAC
The DNA here is from genome assembly GCF_004664715.2 of Peromyscus leucopus. Lineage (NCBI taxonomy): Eukaryota > Metazoa > Chordata > Mammalia > Rodentia > Cricetidae > Peromyscus > Peromyscus leucopus. Next base: position 65,203,552 of record NC_051073.1, read on the forward strand.
AGAAGGAGAGCAGAGGGTGTGAGGGGAGGAAGGCAGAAGTCAATGCAGAAGCAGCCGAAAGGCAGAAGGGAAGAGAAAAGGAAGATCAAGACGGGAGGGGAGGAGAAAGTGTAGAAGAGAGACAGAAGGAAGTAGACGCAGGTGAGAGAGAATCTGGAGCCCAAGCAGAAACCACAGATGAAAGCCGCAGGGCCGGTGGGATGGCTCAGCACCTAACTGAACTGCCACCAAGCCTGGCCGCCTGAGTTCAATCCCTGGCATCCACATGGTGGAGGAAGTGCCCCAACTTCCCGGTTGGCCCGGCTTCCACACACATAGCACAGTGTGTGCATGTGTGCACATACATGCGTGGCATGTGCATACGTAAACACACACATATACACTAAATAAATAAATATATGGTTAAAAATAATAAAGGAAATGAAAGAGACAGGGGAAAAACAGAGCAGAATAAAAGCAGATGTTTAGAGAGCAGAATCAGCAGAAGCCAAAGCCAAAAAGAGGTTGCCGAGGCAGGGCACAGGGGCAGGGACACAGGGGTAGGTACAAAGGGGCAGGGGCACAAAGATGGAGGCAGAGACCCATGAGAGGCCAGATGGAGAGGATAGTCCAGGATGGCCTGGAACCCTGTCTGCTCTCCAAACCCATCTCCTCCTGCAGACAGAGGCAGGTACTGTGCTACTGAGTATTTGCCAGGCAGGCACGGATACAATAAAGAATCCATGTACAAAGTGTGTAAGGAACTGAGAAACTCAATAGGAAAACTAAAAAGAACTTGATTTTAAAATGAGCAAAGGACCTGCATAGACATGTCTTAAAAGACATATAAATGGCCAGCAAGTATATGAATATATCTTCAGTGTCACTAATTATTAGGTGAGAATCAAAACCACAAAAGTGAGGTGTCATTTCACATCTGCTAAGATGGCTGTCACCAAAATGCCAAAAGACATTATTGACAAGGATGTAGAGAAAAGACAATTCCTATACACCCTCGGTGAGAATGTAAATTGATGCAGCCATTACAGAAAAATAAAAATGCCAAGTGTCTTCAAAAACTTAAAAATAGTGTTTACTATATAACCCAGCAATATCACTTCAGGGTATATATTTAAGGAAAATAAAATCAGTGTATCGAAAAGATGCATGTACTTGCACAAGATGCATGCACAGCAGCAAGTACTGAACATTTAAGTGTGCTAACAGCTAAATGATAGAGAAAATCTGACACAGACAGATGGGTATACAATGGCAGAGAATTCACCCTTTACTTATTTTTTTTAAGATTTGTGCATTTATTTATTTTACTGATGTGTGTGTGTGCACATTAGTTTATGTGTGCCACGTGAAATCAGACCCCCTGGAACTGGAGTTATATGGAGTTACTAGAACTGCTATACAGGGTGCTGGGAGTCAAACCAGGGTCCTCTGTAAAAACAGCAAGCTTTCTTAACTGCTGAGCCATCTCTCCAGCCCCATGGTTCACCTTCTAAAAGAAGGAAATTCTGTCATTTGCAACATGTATGAACTTAGAAGACATGTGAACTTAAAAACGCCAGGCACAGAGACAAGAAACACAGAACATCTCTTAGAGAGGAAGTTACCGTCGTGGAAAAGCAAATGCTGAGTGATCTTGTGTATGGATGAGCTCATAGAACAGAGGAGAAAAGGGGTACCTGAGGATGGAGAATGGAGGGAACAAGGTACAAAGTTTAACTTCTGGGAGAAGAGTTCTGGAGATCTAATAGTACAGCTTGCTAATTAGTTAAGAATGCATTATATCCTTTCAATTTGCCGAGAATAGCTCATAAATGATTTTTGGCATATGGGAGATGAAGCAGGTGTTAATTAGCATGACTGTGATAATCACTTCAGGATCTATACAGACATCAAGACATCACACTGCACACTTTAAGTACATACGATTTGTGTTTGTCATTTGTGAATCTCAATAAAGCTGGGTGAGAAGGAAGAATCGGGAATTGAGTTCAGAGTATGCAGATGGAAGGGGAATTGAAAAAAAAATGGAACTGGGTGGAGGAGGGTGGCACCCATGCTAGGAAAGGAGCATCCTCAAGGCTCTCCGCTTCAGCCAGGCTGAGGTCTCATGGTGGCCTGGCCAGACCATGACCTTTCACACCCGTGTGAGTGCCTTTGGGGTGACCAGGAGGACTCCAAAGGGCTGAAGGTCAAACACGTTCAGAAACTAAGGAGGTTAAGAAAAGAGAGAGACGAGGACTGGTCAGTACCGGTAACAGCCACGGTCCTCTTGAAGGGGTTGATCATTCCTCAGGTCAGTGTTACAGCTGCCTCCAAGTCCAGAAAAGACACCAGTGTCTGTGTGGACTCAGGGGTTCCCATTCTCCCCCTGCCCTCAGGCCACCACAAACCCCGCTGAGCATGCAGCCGGGGAACCAAGAGTGGGAATGGGTACACTGGAGATACCAAGCCATGATGCGGTCTGTTGTTACAAGGTGAAGTTCCACATTACTGGCAGGATGGGGGGGGTGTGTGAGAGGGATGAGGTCACAAGGGAAGGACAGAAAGGGAATCCCCATGCCTTCTCAATGTCAGAAGCCTCCTAAGTCAGGTAGATACTAGTTGTAAAATGCATGGCGATGTGTTAATCTTCAGAATGTGGCCAGCTTGCCGCAGAGAAAATAAGAGTCTGTGGTGTGGGCTTGGGAGCATGAACTCCCTCGGGGCTGCTTCTCACAGCTTCCAGGCTCTCTCCCATCCCATCATGAGTCTACATGAATGGCTTAGAGCAGGGTCTGGCATGCACTGGATGCTCTATAGCTCCTCGCTATTCGTTAGTAGAATTATAGAATAAATACCTGCTAAGTCACTGACTGAGCAGACGCTGGACAACTCAGATGGACAATAAGCACTTAGACCCTGAGCAGCTCCGAAGTGGAAGTACCTCATAGAGGAGCTGTCTCCTTTAACACGGTGGCAGCAGGAGGGACTGTGGCCATTTTCCTCAAACCAATCTTGTCTTTGGGTCAACCTTACTTTGAGTGACACTACCACCTCAAAGTCACCTGGGTTGGCTCCATATTTGCTGTCACAGTAGCCACAGCGACTTAATGGCACCAAGCTGCCATCCTTGCTACATTGAAAGCATCTTTGCAAAAATACTTTGAGAGGTGCTGATGGAAATACGGTATTGAAGAGAAGGATCAAGAGTATGGGGCATTCGTGTGACAAAGAGTGACTTCTGTATATGATATAGTAAGGTCTCCTGAGTCCCCAGGCACCTTCCAGGCAAGGTATCCAAACCAAGGAATGTTGCTGGAGGGCTTCTCTCCAGGTTCCCCAAGCCCCGCAGTCCCACAATCCACTTATAAAATAATCACTCAGACGCTTATATCACTTATAAACTGTATGGCCGTGGCAGGCTTCTTGCTAACTGCTCTTTTATCTTAAATTAACCCATTTCTATAAATCTATACTTTGCCACGTGGCTCAGCTTACTGGTACCTTACATCTTGCTTGTCCTGGCGGCGGCTCCAGGCAGTCTCTCCCCTCCTTCCTCCTACCTCAATTTTCCTCTCTGTTAGTCCCGCCTATACTTCCTGTCTGGCTATCGGCCAATCAGATTTATTTACATATAGCGATATCCACAGCACTTCCCCTTTTCTTATTTTTTAAAAAGGAAGGTTTTAACTTTAACATGGTAAAATTACATATAGCAAAACAATTACCGAGCAAAAATTACAGTTACAATATTAAAGAAGATGTCCTATCTATCTTATATTTGTGAGTTTAAGGTTTTATATCTAACTTATCTTTTATCATAACTGAGGAAATTACAACTATCTAGTTTTCAACCACATCAAAGACCTGAGAAGGAACATAATGGTACCTGAGAAATGGTAGATGGATGCAAGCAACTTTCGGGAATCTTGTAAGAGTAGACCAAGACAGCTGGCAGCCTGGACAGTCACCTAATGTTTCTCAGCATTGTTGGTGCATTCAAATTGGCTACAGGCCTAGAGTATCTGACAGACCATTTTTAGAAGCAGGAATTTTAAGAGACCATCTTACCCTGTCTTGGCAGAGTACAGTGGTCGCTTTCCTTGTGTCCCGCTTGTCCAGAAAGGACAGCATTGCATTTGTACTGTCAGCCATCAAGGCAAGGGCAGTTCTTTGCCCAGTAGGCCATTTTGTGCCAAAAAGACAAACTTCCAAATGGAAATGTCTTAGAAGCCCAACATTCTCTCGGGATCAAATTGGTGCAGCCAGGAGCAATTGTGTCTCACGTCAACAGAATTCTAAGTTATTTAAATGCCATATTCTCCAGGTCTATGAAGTGTTTGAAGATTACCTATCTATCTGAAATATATCTATGTATACCTAGAAGACTTAACTAACATGGCTACAGATATGATTATCATAGATAACTAATTATTAATCTATTTTTTAATTATCCATTACAATTTTAAATGAGTTATATAAACATAATACCTCAAACAAGAATAGAAATATATATATATATATATATATATATATACACAGTATAACAAAATTAACTTCAAGTTTGTATCAATGAACTAAAATTTATACCAATGTAAAACATTTTAAACATAAACTAAAATCTATACCAATGTAAAACATTTTAAACAAGTTGTTCTTTAAAAGTAGGTTCATTAATCTACCCTTTTATCTTATCATCTCCATATCCTCCTATATATCATATCCCCTTTTCTTTTTTAGAAAGAGATCACATTTATAATCAACCTGTTTTAAATAAAAATATTGGTTTTTCTCTGTCCCACACCAGAGGGCTCTTCTGATTTGGGACACAAGAATCCCTTAACCATTTTTTTTTTTTTAAACAATATGTCTGGGTTTAGAGGGGAGTGAGCCAATTCCACCTCTAAAGCCAGCTTGGTATATTTGGGAATTTGGGCGTAGCATCTCTTACTACTTCCTGCTGGAGGGGGGCGCTGTATCTTGGTATATATAATATCTTAGATAGAACATATTAAGTATTAGATTCAGGTTCTTTAGGATAGGACACCTTTGAATGATCTTTATAACATGCTGTTTACCTATGCTCTATACTTCTCTGGATTTTAGTATGTGTTTCTTGCTTGATATTGTTTGCATTGGTTGTAGTTCCATCTTATCTAGGTCATTATCTCTCATTATTTCTGGACAATATTTGATAACCATTCCCTTGTATATAGTCTTGTATTAGTTTAGAACCTTCTTATTTAGACAAAAAGGGGGAGATGTAGTGGGTAGCCATTCCAGCTTGGATCTGGAAGTTCCAACCCCCATTGAGACTCTGGCAACTGTCACGCCTACGAGGCGGGGCGAGGGGAGGCGCCGGGGGACCCGAGAGCTGGATGGCCAGCGCTCGCTCTGGGCGCTCTCTCGTTGCCGGACGCTGACCAGTGCAGATTGACTGTGTAGAGCTCCGGAGAACACCGCTGGACTGCATTATACCTTCCCCAGACCCTGCGACCTACCCATTACTTAATTTGTGAGTTACGCCATTAAATAAATATCCTTTTAACTACGTGGAGTGGCCAAAATAATTTCTCCAATAAAGGAAGGTGTCCCATGTCACTTTTCCTTCACATGTTGAAATACTAATGGCCGTATGGACAGGGAAGGAGGTATCTTCTCCTAATTTTTAAAAATCAATTTTCAAGTAGTGGATTTTGTTCTGGTATTTCCGTGTGTGTGTGTGTGTGTGTGTGTACTCCTGTATATGATCATATTTTGTTCTAATCAATTCATCCCCCCTCTCATTATCCTCCAATATTCTCTCTGAACCCTCTTGTGGGTTCCCTTCTACATCCATGTCACATGTATTACATGACCTACCCTACCCTCAAGATCTTTTCTTCCAGTCAGGCGGTGGTGGTGCATACCTTTAATCCCAGCACTCGGGAGGCAGAGCCAGGCAGATATCTGTGAGTTCAAGGCCAGTCTTGTCTACAGAGGGAGTTCCAGGACAGCCAGGGCTACACAGAGAAACCCTGTCTCTAAAAACAAAAACAAAAACAAAAGATCTCTTCCTCCCTTGTCACGGCCCCCTTTCTACTTTCATGACTACATACACACACACACACACACACACACATGCACAAGCATGCACACATTCTGCTTTTGGCTTATTTTACTTAGTATAATGATCTCCCATCCCATCCATTTTCCTATAAATCATGATTGCATTTATACCTACCACATCTTCTTTAGCCATTTATCTGTAGGCAGACACCTAGACTGGGTCCAGGTCTTAGCTATCATGAGAAGTACAGGATCTTCTCTCGGGCCTCTATCCTGCTCTACCTCTACCCTGCTACCCTGACCCCAAGAATCTTGAGAATGCTCTTAAGACCCACAGTAACCAGCCAGATGTTCAAATGCAAACCTGACTATGGCAGATCTCTGCTTCAGATGTCCACTGCCCTTAACATAAAAATAAAAGCCAGGATGAAGTGTGCTGACATCTACACACACACACACACACACACACACACACACACACACACTGCCTCAGCCTCCTCCCTTCCAGGTCTTATATACACCAGCCTTCTCCCAGTCTCAGGTCTTGGGCACAGCTATTCCCTATCTCTGGAATACTCCTGTGCCAGTCTCCCATTCACCCCTACACCCATCCCCTACCCCCGATCTTCCCTGTTCTCCCCAATTTCTCATCTTCTCAGCGAAGCCTTCCCCCACCTCCAGCCTGGATCAACCCCCACCTTCTAAGTGCTCTTGGTACTCTTCACTTCCCATCGCTTTATGGTTTTCTGTGGTTCTTTATTTAATGTCAACCTCCCCCACTGAGCTGCGCCCTTCACAGGGAAGGAAGCGCATTGGTTTCATAGACCACTGCACACAACTGTCCCCCAGTCCCAGGTCCGCCCAGCTCCCCTCCCATCTAACAGGAGCTGTTCTGTAAATACCTTCTGTGTGAATGCCTCTCTATTTCTAGGTACCTCGGGCTTAGAAGCCGTGTTGCATAACAAAAGAAGCAGCAGCGGGTATCTAGACATCTGCTGCATTTCAGTCCACTCCCTTCTAAGGGCGCTCTGTAGTGACCCCAAGCACAGCCATTCCCCTCTAGAGGCAGAAAATCTGTAGATGGTCTGTGTGATCCGGTCTCTCAGACTGTCCCAGCTGAAACAGTCCATAGCTGTCTGTTCCATCTGTACTGATTTGGCCCCCCCCCCCCCCCCCCCCCCCCCCCCCCCCCCCCCCCCCCCCCCCCCCCCCGTCTCCCAGAGACGCCCGAGACCTATCAAGGAAGTAGCGGGAACAGAGGTGAGACTACATCTTCCTAAAGAAAAGAGCATGTTTGCGCCTTTTGTTGTTGCAACATTTGTGCAACAAAGTGACCTTCAGAACCACAGCCAAGGGACTGCTTTGTCATCTCAGTTTAATTCTTGGCTATGGTACTTAAGCCCACGACTTGACTTACACTTTCCATTTCCTCTCAAGACAGCTGGAAAGCGGGCATCCCCCACCACAGGGCATTCCTACAGACAATGTACAGTCTATAGGGTCGACAATTCACCATCCCCGAGTCTCTTAAAATAAACCATTCCCAATGGTTGACGTTGCATGAAAGAGTAAGGAAGGACATCTTGGGGACATTAACTTTCAGGGTCTCCTTTGTGTTCCCAATATATTTCTCCCCTTGCAAGTGTTGCTCTCCTAACTTCCATTCCTGGCTCTCTAGAATTAGAGTGTCTAGTCTTCGCTTGCTCCGAGTGCCAGGTACTAATTACGCTGCTTTGTTTGGTGGTGGCAGCCGATGTCCCCTATTTGCACACTTTGTTTCCAAACAGCGCTTAAATGCAGCAGAGAGAAAACGGAATCCTGCAAAGGAATCAGAAATCTGAGTGACACACTTTGTTTCCGTCATTCAGAGGCTCTGGAAACCTGTGCTTTTCTGTCTGGGGGAACTGACTGGGAAGGTGTGGGTGTAGGGGTTCCTCCTGTTGTTGAAACTGTTAGGTCTCAAACCCAGGACAATCAGAGGTGCCCTTTTAATCTACCAAAGTGGACCTGGCCACCAGGTTCTCCCAGCATCCTTCAGTTCCTCTACACTGAACTCCCCTACCCAGTGGCTGGGCGGCCCTTCCCCCAGCAGCTCTTCCATATATAATCTAATTCTTCCATATATAATGGCTACACTGATCTCGTGGCCTCTTGGCCTGGGCTGCCTCTTGTTCGGTGGCTCCTCTCCTGCTCTCCCTCCCCATGTCTCCCATCGTGGTTGAGTTTAGTCTGCCAGCCATGTTCAGCCTGGTCTCCTCCCTCTGCCAGTTTTCTCCTTTATATCTGCAATAAAAACCATCTCCATGCTTTAGAGTAGTCCTGTCCCCCTCCTTTCAATTCATTTGTCCATTCATTTATTTATTTTATTTCATTTGTTCATTCAGAAATTAACCTCCAAAAAGCCTGGCAGACTTCCAGGGGCCCCAGACCCCTAAGACGACACTCAAAGTTGGGGACTTCTTAGGGACTCCGACTGGCAGTTGTCTTTGCATTTGAATGCTGCATGAGATGGCCTTGCAGGGACTCCTGCAAGGTATGCAAGGATGCATGGTGACGCCACTTCCCTGAGCCAGGACTGGGAGCCCTTCTGGGCAAGACTGAGCATAGCTTTTGCCTGTACCAATCTGCTCCAAAGAACTAGCTACTTAGATGGTCCTCAGGCATATTAAAGTGAGTTCCAGCTAATTAGGCTTTTAAAAGCTCTTCTGGCTTAATTAATCTGCTCCGGGTGACTTGTAGAAAAAGCCTGAACACAAAAGAAAATTAAAACACGCCCCAACGTGGCGGTGTCTCTGGTGTACTGTCTCGAAAATGGCAGCCATTTAAAATTTAATCAGAGGACCGGCTGCGATTCTTAAAAGTCCAACAGTGCACTGTGAAAACTAATAATAGTTGTGCCCCCTCTATAAAAAAAGGGGGGTATGATAGTGCAACGTTTTTACAAGACCAGGGGGATGGGAGGATGGGGATGAATCTAGGCTACTGGACCATCTCCTGACCTTTTGACACACACCAGTTAAGCTCTTCATCCCTCACAGGTGAGTAACTCTTGACAGGATACAAATCGCTTTCACAGGTCTGGAGGCTGCAAGACAGACAGACAGGCTTAGTGGCTGATGTATTCCAGGCCCTGATGTCAATCACTGCCAGCGCTGGGATTGTGATACCTCTGTGTGCGGGCTCTCAGCTGCTAACTGGGTTACTTCATTCCCAGGTTGACTATGATATTCATGGTCCATGTGTTAAATGAGATTTTCAGAAGGAAAAGGAGATAACAATTTAAAAAAGGGGTGGGGGTAACTCAAGTCTTTATTCCCAGGCTTGTTCTCTTCAAACATGATTTTGGAAAATGTTCGTTTTTGTTGTTGATGTTGTTTTAATTTTTATGTCTCTGCCTTTCTTTTCAAATATTGAGAAGAGCCACAGAGAAATTAAACTTTTGAACCTGTGGGGCTAACAACCAACCTAAGCCAGCCCTCAGCTTGCCCAGCCAGTTCACCTGCTGTGTGCCCTTGGGCGGGTGGTTTCACCTCTCTCATCTTCTAGCTCTTCATCTATAAAATGGGACAATAATGGCCCCTCCCTCAAAATGGAGGCAGGAGAACTATATTAGATAACTGACTGGACCACCACCAACCAGGATAGGGAGCAGCTAAGCATCCGGATCTGTTAATGATTTTCACTTATCTTTTCTTTTGTCTTGTTTTATTTTGTTGTTTTTTTTGTTTGTTTGTTTTTTTTGGGTTTTTTTTGAGATAGGTTTGCTCTATGTAGCCCTGACTGTCCTGGCACTCACTCTGTAGACCAGGCTGGCCTCGAACTCACAGAGATCCACCTGCCTTTGCCTTCTGAGTGCTGGGATTAAAGGCTTGGCCGCCGCCACCCAGTGACACCACTTCTGTAGTTCAGATGAATGAGTTGTTAACACAAAGGCTATGTATAGTCACTTTGCACACTGGTCCTCAGCACTCAAAGGTTGAACAGTCTCTTAAACTCGTAGAAAACTGGCTTCTCTGTGTCCAGGGAGAAGGAACCACGGGACTGAGGGAAAGCAAATGTTTATTTGGTCCCCTAACAACATCGGCCTCCCAAAGAGGAGTACACTCCTCCCTTAAGTGTTCGTAAGCTGAGTTCCAGCCCCTCCACTTCCTGGGGAAACCAGAAACTCTGAGCAAAGTCTTCATTCCCTCTTGAGTTCAGTTTCCCATTTGAAAAACAGGCTTGATGTGTTACTATCTGGATTAGCCATAAAATGTAAACACATCCCAGGTGAGATGGTGTATGCCTTGAATCTCAGCGCTCCAAAGGCAGGGAGAGGCAGGCAGATCTCTGTAAGCTTGAGGCCAGCCTGGTCTACACAATGAGTCTCTTGTCAGGGTTTCTATGGCTGTGATAAAGACTACAACCAAAAGAAACTTTTAATATGGATAACTTGGGGAGAAAAGGGTTTATTTCATCTTGCACTTCTACATCATAGTCCATCATCAAGGAAAAGTCGGGGCCCAAACTCAAGGCAGAAACTGATGCAGAGACCATGGAGGAATGCTGCATCCTGACTTGCTCCTCATGGCTTGCTCAGCCTGCTTTCTTACTGCACCCAGAACCACCAGCCCAGGGGCAGCTCCACTCCCATCCATCATCAATCAAGAAAGCACACCACAGGCTTGCCCATGAGCACTTTCTCATTGAGGTTTCCTCTTCCAAAATGACTCTGATTTGTGTCGCATTGACATAAAACTAGCCAGCACAGTGAGTTACAGGCCAGCGAGGGCTACCCAGTGCGACTCTGTCTCAAAAACAACAGCAGCAGCAACAAAAAGTAATGGAAACATGTGACACCACGTGCTTGGAACACTGCAGAGACTGCAAACTGCATCTGGGCTTCAGGCTGAAACGGAGTCAAAGAGGAATTTCCTTGAGTCCCACAAGGTGTTGAACCACTACCAGTCTTAATTCATACTGCCCCAGAAATTAGGACCCTTGGAGCAAGTACCAGCTCTCCAAAGTCACTTACTTATCCTGAGTCTCAGAGTCTCAAAGAAAATGATGGAGCTCTAAGTCCATGGAGCCCGGAGCATCTTGTGGCGATGGTCCTAATGCCTGGAATTGTGCTGTCGGACTGGCTAAGTTAGAATAAATTCGATCTCAATATGTGGCCTGGAAAAGCCACTCTCAGGGGCCCGGTCAGCAGGAAGTCTGCAAGTGTGTAGTCTCACTGGCCACAGAGCTGTCTGTAAAAGTCAGCAACTGGAAACAACCCAAATGCCCAGGGACAACAGTGAGTGAGCAGGTTGTGGTGTCCACCATACAGTGGGCTCCAGGCACACATGGCAGTGAACCAGCTGTGCACCATACTACAAAGTGGATCAACCACAGCCTCATAATGTGAGTGTCAGGAGCTAGACCAGAGTGCATGCTGCAGGAATCCACAAACGCAAAGTTCAGAAACAGAACTAAGGCATGATGTTAGCCATCCAGAGAGTGGCTACCTTAGGGGAGCAACTGAAGGGGAGATGAGGAGGACCCCGGGGTGCTGGCTGATGTCATCTTATTGACCTCATCACTGTGTATGCTGCCATATGCTTACAATGTGTGTGTCTGTGTATGAGAAATACATCGTTCAACAGAAGGTATCATGGATTCCTCTTTGGTCTTCAGGGTACTCAGTAGTCATTGCCTTCTATGTACTAGCCACTGTCCTGGGGAAGAAGTGGGGAGAGGAAGCTGCAACTACATGTAACCAAGAAGACACAGCACGTTTTCTCTAAGAATTCCCAGGTTGAGAGTAGGCAGCTAGGTGAGCAAAAACAACCAAGTGCTAGCATGCAGATTGGAACAGATTATTGTGGGCACCGGGAAGAAAAGAGGAGCTGACATTTGAGCAAGATCTAAGAAAGTGAAGATGAGAGAGAAGGAGAGGGGGGGGAGGGAGGAAAGTGGGGGCAGAGAATATCAGACTAGGGAGAGTCACCATGCTGGCTAGTTTTATGTCAACTTGACACAAGCTGGAGTCACCTGAGAGAAGGGAGCCTCAGTTGAGAAAATACATCCATAAGGGACTACAGGCAAGCCTGTAGGGCATTTTCTTAATTAATGATTGATATGGAGGGACCAGCCCATTGCTGATGGTGCCACCCCTGGTCTGGTGGTCCTAGGTTCTATAAGAAAGCAGGCTGAGGAAACCATGCAGAGCAAGCCAGTAAGTAGCACCCCTCCATGGCCTCTGCATCCGCTCCTGCCTCCAGGTTCCTGCCCTGTTTGCGTTCCTGTCCTGGCTTCCTCCAGTGTTAGACTATGATCTGGAAGTGTAAGCCAAGTAAACCCTTTCCTCCCCAACCTGCTTTTGGTCATGGTGTTTGATCACAGCAACAGTAGCCCTCAGACACCACTCTGCAGGGAGTAAGAAGGGCCCTGAGCTGGTGACAAGAAGCTGTAGCTGGGGGCACAGGTGTTCTGCCTTTAAGTTTCACATTGCACACACCACCGGGAGCTACTGATGGGGGAACTTAGCATTGGAGACCTTCCAAACTGGGTTCCTGGCATCAGCCTATGCTTTTATCTCCCAGTCTTAAGGAAGAACTGAACTCGCCTAACAAAGGCCACCACTTCTGTCCCTCTGCTCTGTCCCATCACTTTCACCTACTCGAGGTCATCACTCTGGTCAGGCTCCCTCTAATGCCTGCATCAGCTTTTCCGCTCTCAATGGAACCTTCTCTGCAAGTGCAAGAACACGCGATTATTTCTTCGATCTTTAGAGAGATGCTCTCTTCATCTCTTTCCCCTGTCTGGCAACCACTTCATGCCTCTCTTTTACGTCAAGGCTCCTCAAAACACTGGTAATGCTGGCAGCTTTGTCCTCCTGATTTTTATCAAATGTACTGGGGCTGTGTTGGCACCCAAGCAACGTCCTCTGCCTTGCCAACCCCGGCGGCCACATCTCCACTTAACTTCACTAAACAGCGGAGCGTGGTCTGGACAACGACTTTTGGTAAGAGGGTTCTAGAGCGGCTTTCCCTTCTCCTTCTTGTATTTGCCGGTCCCTCCTCATCTCTGTGGATCTGTTCTCTAGCTGCTCTTACCTTGGAGCCCTCATTCAATGTCACACTTCCAGATTTCACCTACTGGGTGGGAGCTCCACCTCAGCCCCTGGCACCCTGGCATCCCTAGACCCAAAGAATCTGGGATGTTTGGAAGGAGTCTGGTGGAAGATCCACCTCAACTCCCCTCCCCATCTCTTCCCCTAAACCTGCCCCTTCAAAGCCCGCCAAACACAGCCCCTCCCCAGAGAGGCTCAAGACCATTACCATAGAGTATATAAACGGCATCCTAGAAACCAGACATGTGGTTCTTCTGGTCTCCCGTGCCTGTCTCCTGTCTGAGGGGCTGGGAATTTTCTAGGAACATTTTACCCATTAAACTGGGGCTTTTCCAATTTGGTCCGATTCGGTTTGCTGCGTCATCAGCAGAGAGGCCTTCAGGAGGCCTAAAACTTACCACTATCGACTTCTAGATCCTTGTCTCTGCCTCATTTTTATCCCCAATTCCAGACACACACAACCAGCGACCCATCAGACACTGGTGGACCTGGTGGTCTAAGAGACATCCCCAAACCACCATGCCCAAAACTGAACTCCTGAGCTGTCCCTAAAACTTGCTCCTCCCGGGCTGCCTATCTCAGGAACAGCCACCCCATCTTTCTAGTACCTCCAGCTAAAATGCTCATCTTTGACTCTTAGCTCCTCGCTTTCACCCAGTCCGTCGACAGAGGTTGAGAGCTTCCCCTTCCAGTCTTCAGGAATCTGACCACCCTTATCACTTCCACTGTCCCCACCCTCATACAAACCACTGTTGTCCCTACCTGTACTCCTACAGTGGCCTCTGAGAGGTGCCTGCCCAACCCTCCTCCTGCTCCCCACCCAGTAGTGTTGTATAAGGCTTCCCTTGGAACCTGAAGCATTCCATCCTGCCGGGAAAGCTCCTTAAACAGGAAGGTGAACCACTCAGAACAGCCTCAGGAAGTCCCTGAAACCGACCAGATTCACTAGGCCCCTCCCTGCGAGAGTAAAACAATAAAAAGCTGCGAGTCCTTTTCAGATGGAGGAAGGATGCTGAGCTTCAAGAAAGACTCTCAGAGGAGAAAAGCTACAAAGAAAACTCTAGACCAGACCAGCTGCCCAGAAGAAGCAGAAACCAGACCAGCTGCCTGGAAGAGGTGTCGACCAGAGTCACTTGGAAAGGACACTGTCCCACCTGCGGAGCTGCTTGCAGGCTGTGCAGGGTACTCCAGGTTCCTGGCCTTGTGAGCCGTCACTCATGCTGGGATATTGCAGCTGCCTTTGAGTCATTTCTGCTCCTGTGAGTCACCCCTCACCCGTATTCCTGTAAGGAACCCCAATAAAACTCATTAGTTCACCAAGTGGGACTATCCGTACTTTGGCCTGTTGTGTGATCCCTATCTGGGGTGAGTAGACACGTGTGTTGTGTCTACCCAGGAAAGTTTTGTCACACAAGTAGCTAGGGTGACCTCATTAAGCAATCGACTAGACCAGGCTTCCAATAGGCTTCACCTCCAATCCAGGTCCTCCACAGGCATCCAAGACCCTCTATGACCTGGCCCGCATTACCTCCTTCCCCATGGCTTCTGGTTGTCCCCTTCTCTAGACACACTCGTCTCCTGGCTCTTAAGCAGGCCAGGTGCTCTACAAGGCTCCAGGTCTTTGCACTTGGGGAAGAGCTGTTCCCTCAGAAACCAGCAAGGCTTACTTGCTAAATAAGACCTGTAATCCCTTCCCAGAGAGGCTCTCTGTGGTGGTTTGGATGAGAATGGCCCCTATAGACTCAAAGATTTGTACGTTCAGACCTCAGTTTGGAAAGATTAGGAGGAGTGTCCTTGTTGGAGGAGGTGTATTGCCAGAGATGGGCTTTGAGTGCTCTCTCTCTCTCTCTCTCTCTCTCTCTCTCTCTCTCTCTCTCCCCCCTCCCTCCCTCCCTCCCTCTCTCCTCTCCCTCTGTCTCTGACTGTGGATCAGAATATAGCCCTTAGCTACTTCTCCAGCACCATGCCTGCCTGTGCGCCATTCGGCCTTGCTCCCCACCATGATGATCATGGACTAACCCTACGAAACTGTGAGCCAGCCCCCAATTAAATGCTTTCTTTGGTAGGAGTTGCCTTGGTCATGGTGTCTCCTCACAGCAACTGACCCCCAGCAGGGGTCCCTCCCTCCCTCCCTCCCTCGCTTTGTTTTCTCTGCCATGACACACTCAAACGTCACCAGATTCCAGGTCCTTATCTGCTCTCCCTTTGTCACGGCTCCCCGAGGGCAGAGAGGGTGGCTGTTTGGATCATTGCTGTCGCTTGGGGTTTCAACCGTGCCTGGCCCGCAGAGTGAATGGGAGTGGTGTGACCGGCACTGTCCTTTGGAGCTGCCGTTCTGTGCCAGGCAGCAGATGAGTTCATTGGGGGGGCGGGGGGGAGATTGGCACTGCCCAGAAGTGTTTCAGTGGTCCAGGTGGGACGCAGTGAGCTTTGAACTAGGGAATGGAGGACTAGGGGAAGTTAATCGACATACATTTATTTAGTAATCAGATTTGACGGCTGCAGGGAAGAGCAGTGTTGATGGGGAGGAAGCAGCTAGCATGACTTTGGAGTCTCTGGCTTGGAGGACTCTCGGGTGGTGACTGGACCATCACCTTCGATCTGGAAAGGAAACGGGAAGGAGGATTAGATTTTGAAAGACAGAAAAAAAAAATGGGACCAAATTTCTCTGTCATCCAAGCCCTGCCCCCCAACACACACACACACACACACACACACACGCCAGTCAAAAGGTGATGAGTCCCAGAACATGAGCCTCACCCAGCCTACAGCTCTACGGTGCCTGAGCCATGCCACAGACACCTGACTCCAAAACTCCCTCATGCGAAACCTGCCTGTGCGAACCCGAGCTTAGTCATACAGCCACTGCCGCAGTCTCCAGACGGCCAGATTCTCTAGTCCTCTTAAATCGTATCAGCGGAGCCAAGCCTGGTCCACCCAGGGTCCCGCAGCCTGCCAGATCTTTGCATTCTGCATAAACACAACATGAGCTTCCGCTACTTCCTCTCACCCTCTGAATTACTCACTGCTGTCCTCAGCTCAAGCAAACATTTGCTTCTGTTGCCATGTGGACTTTGGGACACCAGGCCGCTCTGGGTTTGCTTCTGTATCATACAATAGAAGTTTCTCTCGCTCAGTCTCACGATGCCTTGGGATTCCTAAATACTTAAGGCAGGGGTTTGTGATCTTGGGGGTCTGTGGGTTTTGTGCATTGTGATGATGAAGTTATGTAATTGTGTTGATGTCTAGAAAGTTATTGTGTGGTGCTGAGAAGAGAGCTCCGTCAGTGAAGGACTTGCTATGCAAGCCTGAGGCAGCCCCCAGAACCTGGGGGGGGGTGGGGTTGCCAGGTGCAGCAGTGTGCACCTGGAACTGCAGCTGGGGAGGAGGAGGGGTGGAAGCCGAGACAGGCAGATCCCGGAGGCTCCATCATCAGCCAGTCCAGCTGGATCAGCAATCTCCAGATTCAGTGAGAGATCCTTGTTCAAAATGTAAGGCAGAGGGCAACTGAGAAAAACACAGCATTACTACTGGCCTTCACTTGCATGCTTACGAATGTGCGTGTAGACCTGCACACACTTGTACCTGCACAGGAACATGCAAATGCATGAACACACACACACACACACACACACACACACACACACACACACACACACACTGTTGTAAATTATCTAGGGGTGGTACCCACTGGTCATGGATTGGATTCAGTTTTTTTACGTGAATCCAGGTGGCTCTGATAGTCATTCTGGTTAAATGCTTGTATTGGCTTTGCGTCACTAGGACAAAATGCCCGAGGCAATCAGCTTTTCAGGAGGAACAGTTTACTACGGCACCTGGTTTCAATCCTCGGTTGTTTGGGATTTAGCAGGACAAGCCACCATGGTGGGATCACACTACAGAGGAAATCTGTCTGCCTCCTGCTCACTGGGTATCAAACAGAAAAGGAAAGAAGGACCTGGGGTCCCAGAAGCTTCTTCAGAATCATGGCCCCATGACCGGACCTCCTCCCACCTTCTGGAGATTCTTCCATCTCCCAGAAGCACTGTGTGTTAGCAGCCAGGCATTCAGCACATGGACCTGTGGGAGACATCCGAGATCCAAAGCCTAGCAACAGGGTTGTGCCGAGTGAGGAGTAAGTGGGAAATGAAAAACCCACCAGGCTCTGCTCCCACAGCAGTGTGCCTGTGGGGCTGTAACTTCCCAAAGAAGGTGCCTTCCTTGAAGGTCAGATGCCCAGAGCTGTGTGGTGTGGGCTGGTGCTGGCTGCACACAACATGCTGGCAAATGGTGGGCTGTATGAGGGCATGAAACCTGTCACCTGGAGCTTTCCAAAGAACCATTGGACACAATTTGAAGGGTGTGTGTTGGCCTTGTTCTTTGAAACACTGATTTCTTGCCCTAAGCTCATACACACTTCACGTACATCACAGTATTTTTCTTACAAGTGCACGCACATAGAGTAGGTGGCAGGGAGTGAACAGCCATAGCTAGAGAGGATTGTGCAGGCTTTAGTTAATCCCAAACTAAGTATGTCTCCATTAGAGGATCTCTCAGCTGGGCTTTTAACCAAGGGCCAGCCAGCTTTGTACAAACAGCGAGTTTCCAACATGGGCATATGGGTGCTTAGAAATTAAGTAGCACTTCCTGGCTAGCACAGAGGCAAGAGGCACACTGGGGTGGCTGTTCTTGGTTGTCAGCCTGACTACATCTGGAGTTAGCTAAAACCCAAGTGGCTGTCTACACCCGTGAGGGATTGTTTTCTTGATTAAATCGTTTGAAATGGGAAGACCAACTTTTAACTCAGATCTTTTGAGGTGGGAAGATCCACCCCTAATTTGGGCTACACCTTCTCCTGGCAGCCTACATAAAGGACATGGAAGAGGGAAGCTTGCTCTCATTGGCAAACTAATTCCTTCACTGGCATTAAAGCCTACTTCTTCAGAATTCCGGTATGTACGGAAGACCAGCTGAGACATCCAGCCTCATGGACTGAATAACTACTGCACTCTTGGACCTTCCATGGGTAGACAGCCATTGTTGGACTAGCTGGACCACAGCCTGTGAGCCCTTCTAAGAATCCCATGTGTATGTACACACACACACACACACACAATCAGTTCTGTTCCTCTAGAGAACCCTGACTAATACACTAACCAAGGACTCCCCTTTCCAAAACAAGGGCCTAATATCTCAAAGCATACTTGGCATTCTTGCTTCCATTTCCAACTTCAGTGTGACACAGTTCATTGTGACTCAGTCTTGGTACTCTTCCCCTCAATGTGGACTTGACCTCGGAGCCATTTTCAACCCAGTGATCCAGGCAGCCACAACCCATTGGGCCATCAGGTGTGGCATACATAGTTAAATCTAACTGACCACCCTTCTAACTAGCCTCTTATCTTTTGCTTAGATATATAATTAAATATGCATAGGCAGAAACAGGGAAAACATACAATATCAGAAATGCTACATCATGGAAATGAGCTTCAAACTCCACCCACCTCCTTCAAGACAGGGAGTGTCTTACCCAACATCCACCCCTCCCTGAATCTGTGTCCCTATAGATTTTAACAGTTCCTGTGAGGATGGGCGATTCCTACCTTTTTACAAAAGTGCATTGCTGAAAAGCATATCTTAAGTGGAGTGTTTTCTTAAAGTAATGATGGGACAATTAGAGGTTTTGCTACTGAGAAAGAACTTGGCAACAAATAAATCACAAAGATAGACAACAGTACGCCATGCAAGCAAGATTACCAACCAGAACTTCTAAGATTAACCAGAGCATAGAACTTTAAAGGCCCCCAGAATGGATTTAACCACATTACACACATGGATTAATCAGTGTTAATATGATGCTTACACCCCACATAAGAGCAGCCAGCTCCACTGATTCACTGGTTTAAGCCATCTAAAACAAGGGTTTCTGTAAATGGTAATTAACTAATTAAAAAGAATTGGGCTTGCCATAGGAATTAAGAAGGGTTGGGGGATAATGTGATGATCCAGATTTATTTAGAGAAGGGGAGACGTTGCCAACCTGATTCTGAAAAGGGTGGTACTGGCTGGTGTTCCTGCTGTGTGTTCGTCCCTGTTCTGGGAGTGCCAACGGACAAAGCCCGTCAAATTCCCTCCACCTATCTCAGACTGCACAGATTGGGACCATGCCTTACAAAGTCGCCCATGCCTTTTTTATGTATGTGAACATTTCAGTACAGAGTTTAGTTACATCCCGGTTGCCGCCATTTTATTCTCCTTTGTCTTTCATGTATATGTTAATGTTTTTATTAATTCGGGTTTTTCATTCACAGTAGTCATTTGAAGGTCTCATGCTGATGGCCTGACATCCACACCTGTCCGTCCCCCTCTACCATGCTGCCTGTTCATTAGCATCACTGGGACAGCTTTTAAACGTCCTGATGCCCAGTGACATACCACCAGTTAAATCGGAATCTCTGCTACTAAACCAAGGCATCGGTGGCTTGTAAATGTCCCTAAGTGCTTCCACTGTGCCCCAACTAGATGCCACTGTCACGCTCTCTTTATTAAGTGGAAGCAGGCAGGTGTCCCTCCTGACTGTCCCCACCTGAAGAAAACTCCCCTGTGCTCTGTACTTGCCTGTTCTTGACTTCCAGACGGGACCACAACGCTTGAGCCGTTGGTGAGATGCGAGGCTGACGGAAGGCCTCACTCAAAGGGTCCCTGAGGAAGAAAGTGTGGAGAAGAAAAGCCCAATTCTGTCCCCAAATTCCTTTCCATAGATACTTCCCGGCATGCCCTACTAAGTGCCGCACACTTGGTGCCTTTAAACAACAGAAATAAATCTGCTCATCCACCTGGAAGCTGCAAGTTCAAAATGAAGGTGTCAACAGGACCCCCCATTCCTTCTGGAAGTACTCAGGGAAAATGAGCACTTGGCTCTTCCGGCTCCCAGCGGTGGCCAGCGACCTCTGTCACCCTCGATTTGCAGCCTGCCGGCCTGTGACTTCTCCCTGTGTCTCTGATGTCCTCACTGTATATGAGGATATCTAATCACCGGATTCAGGGTTCCCCCAAATCCAACCAATCTCATCTTAATTTGATTCCATTTGCGACAAGACTATGGCGGTTTGTATGAGAACTGTCCCCCACAGACTCGGGCTTTTGAACACCTGGTACCCGATTGGTAGCACTGTTTGGGAACATAGAACTTTAGGTGGTGCAGCGTTGCTGGAGGAAATACATCACTGGGGGGCAGGCTTTGAGGGGTTATAACCTGTCTCCACTTCTGGTTCACTGTCTACCTTTTGTGTGCAGGTGGAGCTGTGATCGCCCGGCTTCCTTCTCCAACTGACGGGTGCCGTGTCTCCTCCAGCATTATGGACGCTCCCTCTGAAACCATAAGCCCTCATACATCCTTCTATATGTTGCCTTGGTCATGATAGCTAATCACAGCAACAGAAAAGTGACTAACAGATACTCTTCTCCCAGATAAGACGCCATTCACAGGTCCCCAGAGGCCATGCATTCGAGGGGACATATATGCAACAAGTCAACTGGTAAACCATCTGTGAGCAATTCTTTCTGCTGCTAGAATGCAGACAGTGGACGACAGTTATCCAAGGTGACCTGCAAATGTACTTAGATATACAGTCCTTCTGTGGGATGGTAGAAAGAAAGCCATCTAGCTGTGGCTAAAAGAAAATAATGTGGCTAATTAAATCGGCCTTTCAGAATTGTTTAAGGCAGAGTTGTTTGGGGTTTTTCTCTGTTTGGTTGGAAGCCAGACACTGTGAGTTTTTTTGGGTGGGAGGGGGCGGGGCTTACTTCATGTTTCTGGCCATCAAGGTAGTTCCGTGTCTGTGCAAAAATGGCAAAGATTTATTTAACGTATAATCAACTTACTCTTTTTACTTCTAATGAGGTTTGGCAGGCTAGCTGGTGCACAACATTGACTGAAAAGTCTTTGGGTTTTTCCCATCTAGCCTTGGACCTATTAATGCAGGTGGCCGAGAAGGCACTGTGGGAAGCCCGGGCCAGTAGTCAGAAATTCCTGTGAAAGGCTCATTTCACACCAGTCACTTCCACTTCACCTACAACTCCTTTGTACAAAGTATCAGGCAGGTTTTACCCACATCTATTGTTTGTATTGCTCTCCAGACCCTGGTGTATTTACAGAGTTAAACCATGTCAGGCTTTGAGGAATAAGAAGAGGCAGTTATAAAAATCCTCCCAAGTCCCCAGGGTTCCTGGGCTGATCTAGAGGTCTGGGCCTGGGAATTCACCAGTCCCACTTCCATTTCTTTCTATCATTTCAGCTGTCACCTTGGAGATGTCATAGCCCATATGTGCTTCCTTCTGTGAAATGAGGCCCATGCTCATTGGCTCTGGCGCACCAGGGGAGCAGCCAGAGCAGCCAAGGGATGTAAAATTACCCTCGTCCTCAAGCCATGCCAGATCTGTGCTAAGAAAAGCAGGAGGCGGGGCAGGGCGCCGGAGGTGGAAAACAGAACACAGAAAAGGTCGCAAGCACAGGCACTCGGCCTGGGACCACCCGGGTTCAAAGCAGAGATTCCTCTTTGGAGAGCAAGAGTCTGAACTTCTTGAAGGATGTTTGCTCATCTAGAAAATAAGGATTGAACGGCACCTGCCTCAACAATCGTGTGTCGATGACACAGTAGCGAATAGGGTAGGCACAGAGTACACAGTAAGTGTCACACAGTAAGATGTCAGCCCTTACCACCTTGAGTGACAGTTCTCTCCAGTGTCCGTAGTTGTCTGAGTCTTCAGAGGTCCCACTCGGGCCCACTGGGAGTTAATAGACAGATAGGTTAGTGATGCCTGCTGTATTGGCTGGTTGTGTGTGTGTCTACTTGACACAAGCTAGAGTCATCAGAGGAAGGAGCCTCCGGTGAGGAAATGCCTCCATGAGATGCAGCTGCAAGGCATTTTCTCAATTAGTGATCAATGGGGGAGGGCCCAGCCCATGGTGGGTGGTACCATCCCTGGGCTGTTAGTCCTATAAGAAAGTGGGCTGAGCAGGCCAGGGGAAGCAAGCCAGTAAGCAGCTGTCCTCCATGCATCAGCTCCTGCCTCCAGGATCCTGCCCTATTTGAGTTCCTCTCCTGACTTGCTGTTGCCTGCAAGATGTAGGACTCTCGGCTACTTCTCCAGCACCATGTCTGCCTGCAAGCCGCCATGCTTCCCACCATGATGGTAATGGACTGAACCTCTGAAACTGTTAAGCAAGCCACTCCAGTTAAATGTTTTCATGTATAAGAGTTGCTGTGGTCAATGGTGTCTCTTCACAGCAATAGAACACTAAGACACCTGCCTTGGATGTGAACTTGAAGACAGAGTCTCCTGGAGCTTATACAGTGATGGCCATTCCTGAAAGCACAATGTTGGATTCCTTTCTTTCTTCCCAAGATCTCAATCCAGGACTCTCCATGTAGAAGGCCCTCATCAAATATGTGATTCAATAACCAGCTAGAATTCTTGCTAGTTGATGTTAGGCAACAGGAGAATGAATAGGACCAAAAGTAGGTTCTGAGCCAGATACAAAAAAATCTCTGTCATCGACATGAACTTGACATCACCCTTTCATAGACGTAAGTGTTGCCAGGATTGAGTAATCTAACCAGTGGGTAAAAACTTGCTTTGAAACTGCCTGGGCTGGTATGCAATAGGGAATGTAAAAACCTGAAGTGTCATGTGTGGTGCTAAGAGCTACAGACAGTGCCATAGAGGTCAGGGCCATGGTTATTCCCGGCTGCTCAGAAACTCTAGATAGATGATAGATAGATAGATAGATAGATAGATAGATAGATAGATAGATAGATAGATAGATACAGCAATTGCTTCCTTTTTTTGTTTTTGTTTTTCAAGACACAGTCTCTCTGTGTAGCCCTGGCTGTCCTGAACTTGCTTTGTAGACCAAGTTGGCCTCGAACTCACAGAGATCCACCTTCGTCTGCCTCCTGAGTGCTGGGAATAAAGGCATGGGCCACCACACCTGGCTGTCTCTCCTCTTTGTTAGGATGATGGGCACAGTCCCAGAGAAAGTGGTAGCGTGCTATGCCAACTCTAGGCCATCTCTAGAGTGCAGTTGTATTCTCTGGAGATGGGCCGGAGCCTAGAAGGGGGTGGGGGTTGGGGGGCTTTGTTGCCTGTGTTTGTGAGCTGATGTCTTTTTTGTTGTTGGTTGTTTTTTTGTTTTTTTTTTTTCTCCCAGGGGTTGTGCAGTTCTACAAGGTTGAACACCGTTGCAAAGCCTCATCTGAGCTGGAGGCTGGGACCCAGGTTCTGCTGCAGGAATCTGGGAACCCGGGGGAGTCTGGAAGAGGAGTCCCTGCAAGAGAGAAGCAGTGGAAGAAGGGGAGGATTTCAGGTTGGGGAGGAAGAAACTATCCCAAGCCTGAAACATGAATCACTAAACTGGGCCCTAGGCAAAGTGAATAAATGCATTACCTTGTGCCAGGCAAACCCAGCCGGCTAGTTCCTGCACTTGTACATTTGCTAAATGAGGTATGAATTCTGCAGCCATGATGTCAAACCAGCCTGAAGAGGTAGAGCTGTGGTTCCTCTTTACCAGGGGAGGAAAGGCAGGTCTGAGAGGGGTGTGATGTGAGTCATTTCTGCTTGATGGCTGGGGTTCCGAGGTGACTCTTCTGATGCCAATGCCAGGCAAGGGCACCAGGGAGACAACTCAGTTTAGAGTTTCTCAGAATTTTGGTGCTAGCCAAAAGACTGGAAAAGATCGGTAAATACAAAATAAAACCCAGAATGCAGAGGCTTCTGGGAACTGAGCATCTGGGTGAGCTTGAGAAAGTTCAAACAAAAGTTGGGATTCCTAGGCCAGGAGATCCCCCCATCTTCCGCAGGTGGTAAGCATGAACCTGTGCTGCGTGACGCAAGTCCTGAAGAAGGACTAAACCCCCCCAAAAAGATCACAGGAAAGGGCTGAGGACACCTGTTCCCAGGCAGCCCTGGGCTGAAGCCTTCAGTTCCAGGGCGCAGCCCGTCCATCTTGATGAGGGAGGCATGGCGGCAGGAGCCTGAACCAGCTGGTCATGTTGGAAGCAAAGAGAAGTGGATGCTGACAGGTCCTGGGCTGGCTTCCCCTCTTCTTCAGTCCGGGTTCAAGCTCACTGAAGGGGACCAGTTCCTTGTCTTTCCATTCCTCTATCCTGAAAGGAAACAGCTCTCAGAAATTCAGCTGTTTCATGTGTGACAGTTTCCAGGTACTGCCACTGTAGAGACCCATAAATAATCCATAGTAATAGTGTTTTTAACTTAATGGAGTCATCCTGTAAGCCTGGTAGGAATTCATATATTAATAAGTGAGAAGTGTAAGCCTGGTAGAAATTCATGTATAATAAATGAAAATAATGTATTTGTGTAAGAAAAGTATATTAATATAAAATATTATGTAATAAGTAATATTAATGAAATCAAACTGCTACTTACTTACTGCTTAACTTAGTTTTTTTGCCCAAGTCTTGATCTGGGACCTATCCCTGCCAATGCCAGTTCATTTATGCATTCTACTTTATAAAAATACCAAAATTTATGTATGCATTCTCCTTTTGACAAACACAAAATTTTTCCAATGTCTTGCCAGTTTCTTACTGTAATAAGTGATGTCAGAATGAATATTCATATGTGTACTATGTATTCTGGTTCTCTGCCTAGCAGTGGAATTGCTGTGTTCTGGGCACTGTCTGTAGCAGTGGCCCAGACTCATGCCCATTGTTAGTGTCTTTCCTGGTCCCTGCCATCACAGGTACTCTTCAGGTGTGGTCACTTCTGGAGCCCAGGGTGTGGTCAGAAACCGCTGCCCACTGGCATGAGCCTGATCGGCTCAGGCCCTCAGGGATAAGGAGGCTTTGTGTGCTTATCTGTGTGGATCAGCCAGATCTGAGCCAGGTCTCCTGAAGATAGAGCCATAAATTAAAACCATCTATGTTATTATATTATGAAAGTAGATAAGTCAAACCACAGAACTCAGCCCTACCAGACCCCATCTGAAACAGGCCACTGCTCTGCCTGTCTTTGTTGTGGAACATGCCGTGGGAAGCAAGCCAGTGAGCAGCGTTCCTCCGTGGATCAGCTTCAGTTCCTGCCTCCAGGTTCCTGCCATGAGACCCTGCACTGACAAGCTTCCATGATGAACTGTAACTTGTAAGGTGGAATACACCCTTTCCTTCCCAAGTTCTTTTTGTTCACTATGTTATCACAGCAGTAAAACGGGACAAGGATAGATGGCCGACCCACTTCCACCCACCAGCAAATTGTGAGACCTCCTTACACTGTGGCTCAGATGTGGAGAGGAAACCTTTAGATGTTGGCTCACCCCTGGAGAAAAATGTTTGGCTTCCTCCCAAGCTGTTTGCATGAAGCTGCTTCCTTCCACGAGAACAAACAGGACAGCAAAATAGACGGCTCACACTGTGGGAAAGGCAGCCTGCACAATGGGACTCTTCCAGTAAGGAGAGTTGAAACAGGCCACTGGGACAGTAGATGGTATATTGTCTCACATTCTTCAGGTTGACCAATAATGACAATCAAAAAACGATAGTAGCAAATTTAAGCAGGGAAAACAAAAACAAACCTTTTTTTTCTGGAAGCTTCTAGGGATGAGGCTATATACCCTGGGAAGATTGTATACTGCACAATTGAAGCATGTGAAAACCATCCATTCTGTATGAATAGCACCTGCTGGCACAGCAGAGCAGAATATCGCCTGTACAACCACACATCAGGCCTGCTTGAGCATCTCATAAAACTCTCTCTCCACTATTTGTGCTGAAAGACAAGTTTTTAAGTACTGTTAGTACTCAGATCCATTGTGATCCAGGACTTGGATTTAAAAAAAAAAAAAAAAGGAACACATTGCTAGAAAAATAAAATGCCTTTGACATCTCAACGGTGTGGGTCTCAGTTTGGGGAAACAGCCTTGATCCACAGACAAAACTCCCAGCCACATGGGAGATCTTGTCCAAACTGCAGAGGGGTGAGGATGAAGGTAGGCATGCAGAACAGCTAGAACCAGACAGTCCACCACATTTGGTCTCTTCTCTTCTCCGCCTGTTGGGACTCCCAGTCTCAATTCAGAATGGGGATGGTCAAAAGTATAACAATGTGCTGTATTTTACAGCCTAGGCCATGAGAGAATTACTGGTTGCAAATTTTAAAATCCAGACAAAGGACTTAGCAGCCCAACCCAGGTCTGAACTCACCACTGAAGAGTAACAAGAGGGTAGTCTGAGTCAAGGGGAGGGCATCAGAAACATTAGCTCTGGGTTGGTGAGATGACTTGGCTATTTAAGGGCTTGCTGCTCAATCAAGAGGACCAGAGTTCAGATCCCCCAAACTCACGTAACTGCCAAGTGGTCCCACCTTGGACTTTCAGCCATAGAAGGCAGAGATGGAACCTTCAGAGAAAGCTTAGCCTGCCCCATTGGCTACCTCTGGGTTTAAGAGATCCTGCCCCAAAGGTTATCATAGAAGACAGTTGAGGAAGATTCTTCCACAGGCACACGTGTGCATCCATGTGGTGTGTGATATTTTGGTCACATTCTGTCAATAAAGCTTGCTTTGAATCAGAGGGCAGAGCTAGCCACTAGCTGACCAAAATTAACCATAGAGGTTTTGGAGGACTGAGGACAGAGACAGGAAGTAGTAAGGCAGGAGAGAGGATCTCAGTCCTTTTGGAGGAACAGAAGAGATAGGAGGTCACTGGTCGCTTCTCCGCTGATTCTCTGATCATTCAGGTTCTTACCCTGATATTTGACTCCTGATTTTTTATTGATAAAGAATAGTTAGAACACACCCACACACATATGAACACACCCACAAACCCACACAAAAAAATAGAAGAAAAAACACCAGCTCCGGGGACCACATGAATGGGGCTGGATGCACACTTCTCAGGGATGTGGTGCTCCCAGAAATAAGTGGATGTCATAGGCTGATGAGAAAGTAGGTTTCCAATTATTAAATCTGTGTTTTCTTATATCTGTTTTCCAGTAACTAATCATCTGAAATATGCCCCCCACAAGGTTTGTGGGTCAACTAAATCTGGGGAACAGATTTCATCACACTCATAAGGGACCAGAAGGTGTATCAGCATTGCAAGCTCCCGAGAGGCTTGCAAAAAAGAAACTTATTTAACTGTGCTCAACCCAGAGTTTCCCAAGCTCACTTGGTCACTAAACCTGTTTTAATGTGATGCTTGTAACCCTCCGTGGACTTTGTGTCATAGCACATTTTGGAAAAAAAAACATCCTGAGTAATGGATACTCCCCAGAAAGATCTGAGTCAGATTCGTTGAAGAAGGGGAAACAAACAAACAAAAACAACCCTGAGAGCTGTGTATTTATAGAAACTTCTGGTAAGCTATGTGGAAAGGGCTGTTTCAAAGTGTAATTTTAACATCACCCAAGCTATCATTTTCTAGGCCCAGAGTTTTGGGTGCTCAGAGTTATGTTTCTTTTCACTTTGTTTTGGCAGGGGAGGGTTTCTCTGAGTAACACTGATTGTCCTGGAACTCGCTCCGTAGACCAGGCTGGCCTTGAACTCAGAGATCCACCTGCCTCTGCCCCTGAGTGCTGGGATTAACGGCGTGTGCCACCACGGCCAGGCTCATAGTTATGTTTCTTAATGTAGGGTATATCTGTACAACCCCAAACCTTCCCCTCTCTGGAGCATTCTTTTCCCAGTTTGTCCTAACACTTCATGTGATGTCTGGTACCCTGGTTCCTTTGGGGTAAGGTATATCTGTGCCATTGTGTGGTTGGCTACTAGGGTTCACAAAACCAACGTAGTAGCATGGGGGCATCTGTCCTGTCCTGTGGGTCTGTGTCATAAAAGGCCCCAGTAGGATGAGCAATGCGCTTGAGAACAGCATTAACAGCGCCTCATATCTGGGGAAGCTTCAGGGCTGGGCCAACATTAATTAGTATAATGAAGGTCTTCACCTCTCTAATGAGGGCTTGGATTTCATCCCAGATCAGCCAACCGGATTACAGGCACAGCTAAAGGGCACGGGGAAGCGCTTGGGCATCCAAGAACAGGGCACTGATGCAGGCTACCAAGTCTAGAAATACAGGCTGAGGTATAATAGATGGTTTATTGATATCACATTACGATGCGCGGCAGTATAATATCTATGTGTCCAGACTTCGTGGCCACACTGTAGTCAAAGCTGTTATTTACATCAAGCAGTCGAGCGTCCCTGGGTGCCTTTATCAGCGCTTCACCTGCCCTACCTAATTGAATCCTTACAGCCCTAGGAACTGGAGACTGCCATCGTTTCCATGGGAACGGGCCAGGAAACTGAGGCAGAAAAGGGACTTAGTATTTAGTCCAAGTTCCTCTGTTGGTAAGTAGGAGAGCCAAGCTTCCAGTCTGGAGAGACTCAGTCTAGAGTCTGGCATGCTCCAGATGCCTTCCAGGAGGACCAGAGGTCTCAATGCTTCGCTGAAGTACAAATTTGGGGTACTCTATCTTACTCTTTTTTTTTAAACCACAGACAATATAATTAGGATCTGGACACTAGTCATCCCTCCAGATCTGAGGGGATAGTTCTAGCCTGCTTCTTTCTGGGTACCCAAATCCCCAGGTGCTCTTATAGGAAACGACATCACATTGGCATGTAAGCAGACCTACATCTCAGATGCTTTAAGTCGTCTCTAGGAAACCTATAATACCTACTACAAATGTCAATTCTATATAAACAGCTATTGTGTTGTTTATAGAATAATACAGGAAAATGCAGACATGTTTAATACAGGCACTATTTTCTGATTTTTTTTTTCAATCTATGATTGGATGGAATCGCAGATATGGAGTTCTGACTACACTTTACTTTGCAGCTGATTCTTCCATCACCACACACTACAGCCAACCAGGCAAGGGCGACCGCTCATTTTTATAGATGAAAAAGCTGAGCCTTTGACAGGATCCCTTCCTACCAAACAGCAGAGCCATGTCCTCTGACTCCTGGAGTCACTTGATTTTAACTCATCGCCTGCGTTGGGTTATGTGAGAGCTAACCCTGAAGATGGTGCCTGATGATCTCCTGTACCAACTAACTACCAACCTGTGTAGCCATTTTGGCACCATGGAAATGCTGATAAATGTCTTCTGAAGCTAGGCCATGAGAGGCACTGGAGATTCTGTCTGTCTTAATCTCTCTTGGACTGTCACTCGTGGGGAGCCAGTTGTCCGGTCATGAGGACACTCCAGCAGCCCCAACAATAGGCAGTGGCAGCATCCCTCAGCCAGCACTAATCTGCCAACCATGTGCAAAAGCTCCATTGGAAACAAGCCTGCCGCCCTCACTCAGATGATCGTGGACCCGGCTGGCATTTTGAGATCCCAAACCGTGTCCACGTAAGTCATTTCTGAATTTCTGACTAACAGAAGTCTTGAGACAGTAAATATCTAGACAGTCGGCTTAGCTACTTGAAAGATTTTTAGCTGGTTGTGGTTGTTGCGGCTGTTTATTTATTTGTCTGTTCATTGTAATGGGAGAAAATTCATCACAGTTCCAACTTCAACTAGGTCTCTAACTGGAAATGCCATCTTCAGAAAATCTTCAGCACATTCTCTGGAACCCAGTTTCTCCCCCTGCTAAATAACAATCTAGGTCTACTTGAGAGTCATTCTCAAGGTTCAGAGGATGCCCTGCCTAAAACTCAACTCCTGGTTCATGAAAGCTCTTTCATGATGCCCCCGGGCCATGCAAGTGTCCAAAGAGTACTTCATTTGTGCTTGTAGCCTATCAAGCCATAAGGACCTGATTTAGGTCCCTGGTAACAGCCCTCGAATGTTGTTGAGTATCACTTATGTTCCCTGTTCCATGCCAAGATATCTCAAAAGGTGCGCCTTTGCACACACTGGTTCGTTTACTGGCAATACCTTTCCCTACCCCGCCCCATCCATCTTCTTCACTCATCTATTCCTGTCCCAGGTCCACCTCATGCCTCTTAAGCATCAAGACATTGCTCTCTCTCTGAACAAGCCATGGTAGGAGCAGCTTCAAGTAGCTGGCGGAGGTGTGCTGTTAGAGGTGTATTGACCAGCTCTCTGTGAGGGGGCATCTTGGTCAAGGTTTTCATTGTTACATTATAGACCATGATAAGGAACTTGGGAAGGAAAGGGTTTATTTCAGCTTGTAGTTCTACACTGCAGTCCATCACTGAAGGAAATCAAGGCAGGACCTCAGGAACCTGGAGGCAGGAGCTGATGCAGAAGCCATGGAGGGGTGCTGCTTACTGGCTTGCTCCTCATGGCTTCATCAGTCTGCCTTCTTATAGCACCCAGGACCACCTACCCAGGGATCGAAGCACCCACATCAATCATCAATCAGGAAAATGTACCACAGGCTTGACCATCAGGTAGGAACACTTTCGCAGTGGAGGCTGCCTCTTCCAAAGCGGTTGGAGCCTGTATCGAGTTGACACAACCCTGCCAGCGTGAGGGAGGAATGATTCTTTATTTCTGTGTCGTTACTCCTCCCGCCATTAATGATTTGATCAGCTGCCAACCTCGCATCCCTGAATGGGGAAAGACGCATGTCTGTCCTTCCTTACACCTCTGTTTCCAACACCTCTCACTTCCTCTTGCCTGTGTGACTGGTATGCAGTATCCTTGGGATGTGTGTCCTCTCACCCACAGTATCTCTCCTGCAGCCTCAGCCTTCCTCATCATTGCCTAACTATTGCAAGAGACTCTCCTCCTTCTCTCCAGACCCTCTTCACTCCCGTCTGTCTTCCACAGTCCCACGGGCACAGACCCCGCCATCACCTCATGGCATAGCACCATCCCACCATCCATGCTGAGACTCATCTAAACCTGAGGCAGTCAATGAAACTATCAAAGTTATTGAATATATGAGCTCTTGATGACCTGTCCCCTGTATACTTCTCTCTTACACACACACACACACACACACACACACACACACACACACACACACACACACCACTTAATCCCAGCACATCTCTCTGATCAGCCATGCTTCAGTTTGTATCCCCATGGCTGGACATACCTTATTCCCAGTCACAAATCTCCACTCTGGATCTGTCACCATCGTCCTCTTCCCTGCTAAGTATCACTTCCGCAATCCCTCTGTTTCCTTGTTTAATGATGTGGTACAAGGGGCTCAGTTTCATTGATGGAATCCTGGCTGGTTGTCGATACATCTGGTTTTCCCTTCCCAAAGCCACAGACTCTTCCAGGCAGGCAAGATGCTTTGATGAGTCTCCTATTTTCCCATGCCTGGCACCATGCCCTGCCAATAGGAGAACCTATTTGGATCTAGAAAGGGCAGAGTTGGGTAAGTGGAGGAGCGTGGAGCGAGGTCATGGAAATGAAGTAAGTAGTCAATGTCCTCTCCTGCCTAGGGAGACAGAGAGAGATGTGGGCGGCTGAGATGAGGATGTGAAAGGGGCCACTAAGGAACAGGACCCCATCTAGAACCCTCTGCATGGCTCAGGCTCCTAGAACCATCACCTCCCCTCTATCCAGTTTCTCTGCATTTCTCCCCAGAGTGAATGGCCTGCTCTCGGTAGTTAAAGTTTCATCCTGGAGGCTCTATGCCTCTTATATTGCTTTAAATTGGATAATTATGGGCTCAAAACCAGCTCTTGTTAAAGGCTGTGGTCCAGACCTTCCCCCAGAGCGTGGAGGGTAGTCAGTTCTCTCTCCCCAGTAACATCGGAACTGATTAAATAGACCACGGTTTGGATCTCAGCTGCAAGAAAATGCCTTTGGCCTGTTTGTTCTGGTCCACTTACTAAAGGCTGAGCGAGCCTCCTCCTTCCAGCTAGCTTCTTCTTTTTTCAGAAAAAAAGAAACTCTGTGGCCAGAAAGAAGGTCATCACTACCTCCGACACTGTGACCCTAAGCCAATAGTCCCTCTCTGAGCCTTAATTTCCTAACCTGTAAATAAGAATAATTATCTCTGTCCAAAGCCAGGTGTGGTGGCTCATGGCTATATTCCTAACACTAGGCAGAGACAGAGGTAGGACAATTGCTAAAAATTCAAGTCCACCTTGGTCTTCATATCAAGTCCTTGTCTCAAAATAATAATAATAATAATAATAATAATAATAATAATAATAATAGTGCTAAATTTAAAAATTAACTTCTACCCATTTCAAAAGTCTGTTTACAATCAAATGAGATAATGGAAATAAAAATACCGTGGTAAAATGTAACTATGCTTTATTAGTTATTATATTATACTAATACTGTTTTATGGATATTCCTGGGTTATCTGAGTCAATTTTACCATGATTATAGACATCGCGGTGAATGTCGATTTAAGAGAGAAGCAAGAATATACCAAAGTCATGTCCTCTGAAGTGGGTGTTCTTTCCATGGCTGAACCCACTCAGGAATCAAAGGCCAGCTATCTTAGTGGCAGGGAGGCTGAGTCATGAAGTCCTATAGCCCAAGCTGCATAGTGAGTTCTAAGCCAGCCTGGGTTGTCCAGTAAGGTCTTGTCTCAGAGCCAGAATCAAAGAAGCAGCAATAGGAGCTAAACCTTGACTGAGTAAGCTGCGGACAGACCAGACCACGAGCCGGGCCTGTGTCTGTAGTTTTATGATTTCCCCTTTCATTCCCCGAGTTCTATACTAAGGACTGGCCATTTAAATCCAGGCATGCATGTTTATTCTAAGGCTTGTCCTGAATGTTCAGTCAGCCTGTTAACAAATGTGCTGAAGGGAATTAAAGCAACTCATGCCTGTTTGCCTTTCCCAGGTAGAACGTAACTAGGCCACCGTCATGTTTCAAAGCCTCTTTATCGTTGTTATTATTCAGCTGTTCAAAAGCAAGGTCAAGATTCAGAAGTGAGAGTCTCACTTTGATCTTGGAGATCATGGCCACACTCTGCCCAGAAGCCTATATCCTTGTGTCTCCAAGCACAATAAAAATATGATTAGGAAATCTTTGCGGTGTCCTTGAGCGTCACTAGACCCAGAGTGACTGAAGCAGAGACGATATAATCAAATCACTGCGTGGCTTTTACCTAAAATGATGGCCCGCCACGCCTCTATGCTGAAGCTATGGAATGAGCCCATCTTTGTCTTGCTTCATAGAGGGGCAGAGACCCAGGGGCAGATTTTATCGGGTGATAATGGAGGGGCGGTTCCAATTTCAGGAGTGCCATTGGATGCCTGGAAGGCAAGATCGACCCCTGAGCAACTCACTTTTCATTAACATACAGGTATTTGATCTACACAGGTGGACCGAAGCAGATGGCCAGGTAACCAACCCACGGGGGACATGTCTGTCTTGTAGTGACGTGGAATCTTCTACTGATGGGAGACCCTGAATGAAAAAGCATGACTTACTTTTGTCCCCACCACAGACAGAGTTAGCCAGGGCCACCACCGACCACCGGCAGCTCAGGAACCTCTTTGTATCTGAAACATGGCCTTCTGGAACATGGTATGAAAGCAAAGCTCACAGACGTTTTGTGAACTAAACCCCATTAACAATATCTAGCACAAAGTCCTTGACGTTTCTAAATTAATTTACAGATAAAGATGTGCATTTCTCTTGCCTGCCATCTCCCAGGAGAGCCTTCCTAGTTAGCATAATAGTGACTGATTCCATATCTGTCAGAAAATAGCCAGTAGCCCAGGCTTCTCCACGGTGTCACCAGGCTACCATGTTTCCTCCGTGAGCCTTTCCCCTCCTACATTCACACGTGCCCATGATCCAGCTACTAAAGAAATAACACTTAGCTAAGCAGAGGACCCAAGCCAGGCCCCTATTTGGGCCAGTGACTGTTCAG
The DNA here is from genome assembly GCF_004664715.2 of Peromyscus leucopus. Lineage (NCBI taxonomy): Eukaryota > Metazoa > Chordata > Mammalia > Rodentia > Cricetidae > Peromyscus > Peromyscus leucopus. The sequence goes on from NC_051073.1 coordinate 65,237,469, forward strand.
ATTGGGGGTGCCCACACCCTACTGTGTGCCTAATACTTTGCTATCATTGTGATTTTCTATCCTGAGACACTTGCATGCAGCCGTTCAGGGTGCCTGTGGTCTTTGCTGTCCACACTTGGACCACTGGGTCTGGCTGGAGGGGACCCCAGCCTAAGTCATGAGCCTCAGCGCAGCCACAGGGTAAATGCCCAGAGCCTAGGCAGGCCCTGCACTAACCCTGAGGGAGGAGGAAGAAATGGCCGCGATGACTAGCACTTAGTGTGGCCTCTTTCCCCTCAGCTGTGTCCCCAAGCCCCACGTGAGGTGCCTCTTAAATTCCAGAAATAATAACACCTAACAGCTATGTGGGCAAGTCCTTAACCTGCTGTCCACGTCCCTCAGCTCAGGCCAACGGAGAGCGATAATGACCTCTCCTAGGTTTAATTAACATCTGGGCTGTGCAGCTGGGAGAGTCCCAAACCCACCTCTCCTGTAATTGCAAGTCTTTGTTTATTCGGGCACTTTGATGGCGGTCGCACACAAGAAGCGATGGCCCCAACCCCACCCACTCCCTTCCCAGCTGTCGTCCTCCCCATATTCTCCTTCCTGTCTACCCTTCTTCCCGGTGCTCCTCGGCCATCCCCTTGGGCCTGAGCCATTTTGCCCTAATTGAACATTTAGAATCAGGAGTCTTGGACTCCAAGCCTGGCTCTGCCATGGTTTATTCTCTTAGAGTGAGATGCTCACATCTGGTCAGCAGCGCTTTGCTGTGTGCAGTATGGGTCATCTTGTCCTTTCCACTCTTCTCCGTTCTTTGCTCCTTAAATCTTTTACCTAAAAGCTGAGTTATGAATACTCCCCTGTCTGTGTGACTCACTGGATGGCTATGAACACCAGATAGAAATTAGCTGAGAGCATTGCTGTGTTGGGTCAAATATGCCCCGCACACAGAAAAGTGACTTCCTCAGGACTGGGGTATGGATGTGAGGATCGCCGACTGCAGGGTCCAGCCTTTAATATCACAAGTCCCGAGGAAACACTTTGTCTTGGGACATTGTAGTTGGAGCAGGAATTGGATGAAACAGTCAGGAAAGGCAGCAGCTGTCGGAATCCCTCGCTGGCATCCTCTGCTCCCCTCCACCATGCTGAGTCGCAGCCTTAGCCTGGTGATTCCATGCGATATGGCTTCTATTCATGGCTTCCTTTGAATTGAAAAAAATGCCACAATTCTCCCTGTTTACAAATGATCATGAGTTGGACACCTCAGAATTGTATCACCTGGGACATGCAGAGGCGGCTGCAAACAGCCTCTCAATTGCTGGCCTGCTTCCCCTCGGGGTGGTGCGTTCACCCAGCTTGTTTCCTTGGCTTTCTTTATTCTTTTCTCCCTTTCTTCCTGTCTTCTTTTTCCTTGACAATGACACCTTAATTTCAACTATTAACAGAGTCATCATGAAAGTTACCAAAAGAGAATAATGAAAATCCCCTCATTAGTCAATTTCCCAGATATCCTTTTAGGATATCATAACATATTGAAAAATGCCATGCTAAATCAAAGTATTCCTAAAGCATATTATCTGCCTAGCTCCGCCCACCACTTCCTCATACCCCAATACTGTGCTAGGGCTTTATAAACATGAGACCGTGCCCAGCTTTTTACATGGGTGTTGGGGAGGATCCAAACTCAGGTCCCCATGCTTGCTTAGCAAACGCTTTACCAAATGAGCCATCTTCCCAGTCCCAGGAAGAGAATTTTTAATATTTGGGCTGGTGAAAGTCTCATCTTTGAAGATTCCAATGCACAGCATATGGACAGACTTAGAATGACCGTCCGTGGCCCCCTTTCAGCACGTTGTAGACTCTGTCTCTTTCTCTTCTCCACATCCCTTTCTGTCCTGCTTGGGTTTTGTCTGTTTTTGTTTTCAGTTCCTGCCCCCAGGTCCCTGCTCTGAGTTCCTGTCCAGCCTTCCCTTCACAATGGACTGAGCTTACGGTGAAATGAACTTTTTCACCCCCAAGTTGCTTTTGGTCATGGTCTTGATCACAGAAGTAGACAAGCAAACCAAGACCCTTTCCCTCATCTAAAGAACACAGACTACTTCCTTTGCATTGACAGGTACAACTCCATTCTGGGCTCTGGCCATGGAAATGTGGGCTGAAGCGATGTGCATCACTTCCAGACTTGACCTATTTGGGCCTTGTAAATGGCTGTGACCACTATAGGACCCTCTCTGCCTGGATGTGGAGGGAAGAGCTCTTGTGACTTAGAGTAGCTGTCAGAATCTTTTTATGTAAAGCATAGGGCAGCAAACACTTCAGGTTTGTGGGATGCACAGTTGTGGGAGTCCACTTTCTATCGCTAAAACAACAAAGAGAACATCTAAGATAACTCATAAAAAGAACGTTTTGGGGGGAGGGGTATTGTTGTTGTTTTAGTTTTTTGAGACAGGGTTTCTCTGTGTAGTTTTGGTGCCTGCCCTGGAACTCTGTAGATCAGGCTGGCCTCGAACTCACAGAGATCCACCTGCCTCTGCCTCCCAAGCTCTGGGATTAAAGGCGTGCACCACTGCCGCCCGGCTTATGACTGTGTTTTAACAAAACTTCATAAACAAAAACTAGAGTCTTGCTCTAGGAAATGGCAGAGCCACGATGTAGAAGGAGCCTGGATTCCTGAATGACTGACTCCCTGGCAACCAGAACTCTTCATATTTAATGTCATTTGATGAAACATAAATATTCATGATATCAAGCCAGTAAAAGTATGCAATTTGTTACTGTGACTAGTATTATTTACCCTATTTCATTGGGTCTGTCATATTCTTTCCTTATAGATGCTAAGTTTGTAGGTGGAAAAGTGGACCAAAGTGGAGAGAGAGAAAATAGCGTTCTTCTAGAGAAGACCTTAGCTAGCACCAGAGGGTCAGGAACTTGGCCAGAAGAGAATTTACCTGGTGTGCATCCTGTTTGATCTCCAGTACTGCATCAACTTAGCATGGTGGCCCATACCTGTAATTACAGCACTCAGAAGTGGCCATCCTCAACTACACACTGAGTTCAAGGCTAACCTGAGCTACACGAAATTCTGTCTCTTTTTTTTTTTTAGTAATGTAGCTAGAGAAATACCTCAGTGGTACTGAGCTTACCTACTAAGCACAAAGCCCTGGATTCAATCCACAGCACAACATAAACCATGTCTACATGCCCATAATCCCAACACTTCAGAGGTATAGCTAGGAAGAACAGAAGAAGTTCAAGGTCATCTTCAACTACATGGAAGTTTAAAGCTAGCCTGGGATACATAAGACTGTCTGGAAACAAAACAAAATAAAAACAAACAAAAAACCTCTCTGGCAGCCAGGCTTGGCAGTAAGTGTCTTTATCCCCTGTGCCATACCCCACCCTCTCTCTCTCACTCCTCTCCTTGGTTATACCTTTCATGTTGGAGTGGTATCATATGCTTGGCACATCACAAGTGTGCTTTCAGAGAGTGAGAGAGTGAGAACCAAAAACAATGAGAACTGCCGAGGTACCAGGTGGGCACTATTATCATTTTGAGACTGGAAGGAGCTTTCACTATAATTATGGGAGGGCATCGGGTACATGCCAGGGCTGCCTTGAACAAGCTGCAATCTGTGGCAAGTCTGACGAGCCAATGTTTCTTTGGGTCATGGTCTTTGGCAATATAAAGCATTCCCAAAGGGAACTTGTGATTTTTGATTAGCTCAAATATTTAAAACAAAAAAACAAAACAAAAACCCAGAAATTGAGAGCATAATGGACAGGAAAGGGTGATGTGATCTGAAGTTTTTCTTGGCAGGAATCTGAGAGGATCAGCATGGTGCTCTCATTGCCCTGAGTTCTCACTGTCCATTTCACACTGAAGCCAACCACAACAGCTGGAGTGTGCAGCATGGCTTGTGTTCTGAGCATCATTCCAGCCATGCCCACCCAAAGGGCACCGCACATGTATGTGGACAGGCATGCCTGTATGCTCGTGCATGTGCATGCATGCACACACACAGACACACACCACTGTTCTATCTTCACAGAAGAATCCCAAGAAGGCCTTTGTGTACTCTTTTCCAATATATAACGCCTCTGAGAAAAACCTCAGACCCTCCACCCTTCTAAAAGACTGTCTCTCTCTGCAGAATTGCTTTAGGAGAATCTGTGTGCATTTCAAAGACGTCTGTGTAAGAGGCAAATACTTATGGGAGGAGTGTGTGTGTGTGTGTGTGTGTGTGTGTGTGTGTGTGTGTGTGTGTAGAGTATTAATCACACCAGCAATATTGATCTGGAGCAATAATCAAATGCTGACATAATGCCCCCCCATTACATGGACCAAATACAAATTCATCCAGAGAACGCAGGGCGGTGGTACACTCCTCTGCCAAAGCTGATGGAAGAGACCGGTATAGAGATGGCACAGAGCCATGTGGACATCTAACATTTTGGTAGGGATGCTAGCCACAAATTTTCCTGTGCCATGTTAATACTCACCTACAGTTTCCTGCTCTTAATTCATTGGGTCCTCATCTTCGTGCTTGCTCTCCTTGGACACTGGAACACAGTTCGTGGAAACTGTCCCTGTCTGTGGACATGTGTGGTCTGCAGGAGCCCCACAGAGGCTCTCCAGCCACCTGCCATTTTACCTGACCATGGCAGCAGCAACCGCCCCTTCCCTACACGCACTTCATCCAGCATTTCCTCATCTGCTGGTTAGGTTCCCAGCCCAAAAGCAATCGAGAGAGTATTCTGTCAGGTTTTAGTATTTCCATCCCACAGAAAGAGCTGCCCCCAAAGGAAAGTTGCCCAGGGCAAAAGAGCGGCTCTGAGCAAAGCCAGGGCTAGAACTAGATGAGGAGCTCATCTCCCCTTCAGGTTTACCTTACAGCCTTGCCCACAGGAACACCCGTCTCAGACACCCCGGTCTCCCAATCCCATGCCTGATGTCCCAGCCTTGGACATTTGCTAGGATCTGGATCAAAGGGATGGAATGGAAGATTTAGGGCACATGGTTAAAGTCATGTAATCTCATCGGTGTGAACATGTCTAAAGGGGCTGACTGGTCAAGGGCTCTGCCAGGTCCTTCACTGACCAACTACCTCAGATGTGAGAAAGGTTGGGCCACACATGATGTGGTGTGTCTGTAAATCTCTTCCAGACAAGCAGGTGTGCTTTTGGCTAGGAAGCAGAGGCTCTTCCAAAGAGCTGTGTTCCTCTAGTGGGAATCAGGTGTCTGGTTGTCCCTGGGATTCAGGACCCCAGAGAAGAGTTGGTCTACAAAGGATGAGTTTCCCTTCGGGGGAAGCCTCAGGAGAAGACATCAGCAGTAGCTGTGGCTAACTGTTCACACGGTTTTCTTGATCTGTAGGTGGTGTCTGGGAATCATTTGCAAGGTCTGACCTGGAACACAGAACCGAAAGTGTGCTGATTCAGGACCTGGTGACCCTACACACCCTCTCTCTTTGAACTCACATGACCTTGGAAACATCACTTTCTCTTTCTCCAGGCAGGAATTTAATGCAAGATTGAGACCTTTAGGAATGTGGCATCTGGTGTTAGGAGAACATCTGTAATGTTATGAGAAGTGCTTCCTGCCCCCAAACAGTTCCTTACTACCCACTAATGTTCCCCCATCCTGGTTCCTGAAATCCCCTTTTTTTTTTTTTTTTTTTTTTTTTTTTGGTTTTTTGAGACAGGGTTTCTCTGTGTAGCTTTGCACCTTTCCTGGAACTCACTTGGTAGCCCAGGCTGGCCTCGAACTCACAAAGATCTGCCTGCCTCTGCCTCCCAAGTGCTGGGATTAAAGGCGTGTGCCACCACCGCCCGGCTCGAAATCCCCTTATTATTAAGAAAGTATCCAGGATATCCACTAAGCCTAAGGAGACCACATTGGGTACTTAAGCAGTTGTGTTTATGGGGGGCAGGGGGATATCCAGGATATCCCTTATCTCTGATACACACAGCTGGCACTTGTTCCCTAGGCTATGGAACTCCCTCATTACTGCTACAGGGTTCTAGAAGAGAATTGTAAGACATCTTGGAAAAAGGTGAAATCTTGGGGGTGAAATTGCCCCGAGTCCTAATGAGGGCTCTGTTCTGAGCTCCTTGTGATGTGTTTAAAAATCCTCTTGGTCTCAGTTTCTCCATTTATAAAATAAAAAGCTTATGAGAGACCCCCGACCCAGTTCCCCCTAAGGCCCGGAGAGCTGAGGAAAGGGACATCTTAAAATAGCCAGAACAGAGTCAGTTCCCCATTCCCAGAAAGGGTGAGTTAGAAGTTTTAAAAGTACAAAGTCAGACTGTCTGATGGTGACTAACCACAAGATGCCCCGTCCCCTGAGATAACATGACCAGATTTTGGAGATGGGCTGTAAAACTCCTGACAGAGCAAACAGATAAACTAAAATAAGATAAAGTCCACGCTCAGGAAAACTGGACCAATCAGGAATGGGCCCATACTAACCCCCTTCTCTCTGAAGAATTTTGTGAGTTTTGCCTTCAAAAGCTAACCTTCCCAAGAAAGAGGAACTCTCCTCCGTGCCTCGATTACCCGGCTGCTGTAGACGAGGGCTCCCTGCTAGCTCGTATAAGAAGTAAACCTTGCTATTGCATTCTGGATATCTTTGGTCTCCAGTGGTCTCTTTGGGGGGGTCCTAATCTGGGCAGAACACTTAGATTCCAAGGGTCTGTACGGCTCTCAGAATTAGAAAGGAGAGAGGACCCTGGAAGTGGGCCGAAGACCTTGTCAGCCATGATTGGCTCACCATGGAGTCCCAGCCAGGACAGACTATATTGTTGGGGGTGGAGAGTTGGAAATGGATATGGATCCTGAAGAGGCTCTCCTGGTCATCTAACGTCAGCCTGGGCCTGATGTTAGAGTGAAGCGTCACCACGATTGCCAGTTCCTTGTAGACTTGCCTGAGGTGGGTCTTAGATTCTGCTGTGACCAGAGTACTCTGCTGTCAGATGGTGGCCCTGGATGGCATGCGTGGGCTTTGGTGAATTTCCTCAGGCAGAAAGTCAGCTGCTTCCAAATTAATGTAACCATATCCTATGTTTGCAGAGTCTAAGACCTGGACTCGGGAGACTCAAATTCTGGTCTTATTTACTAAGTGATCTTAGATGAGGATTTGAGCTCTAGAATGAGTAGAAGCAAGATACCTTTTTTTTTTTTTTTTTCAAAGCCAATTCCAAATGAACCATGTTCCTCTAAGCCAGAATCACCTCTCCCTAGAAGGCTGAGGAAGGTACAAGAAAAATCCTGGGAACTGAAGATCAAGTAGAAGTGAGAAACTGAACCAACTTCCCACCTCACCCAACACAGGACCTCAAAACTAGATTCCTCCACCTTGGTGGTGACCTTGAGATTTTTCTAACTCTACTTCTAGCCTGGAGTGAGCGGACTTTTTCCCTCCCTTGGAAGATTTTCTGAGTACCTACTAGATGCAAATCTCTGTGCTCTGCAGAGTCGATCTGAGATGCCTAAGACACGGGGTTGACCTTGAATTCTGCCCAGCAGGAAGGATACAGATGATTAATAACAGTGATGCAATGGGAAGAACTCCTCACTCTTGCCTTAGACCTGCTCTTCTAGGGCGGGGTCTGGCTAGACCAGATCTCAAGGGTAGAAGAACAGATCAAGCTGCTCTGGGGACTGCCTGCCTCCCACCCACCCACCAGCAGTATTCTTCTCAGGAAGACAAGTACTTGACCTCTCTCCCCTCCGCTCTGTGCATCTTGTTCATATTCGTTCGAGTATCTGGTGGGATGCTCACCAACATCATAAACCTTCATCATCGAGTGTCTATCATGCTTGAAGGGTAGGGAATCTTCCAGTTCCGGGTAGCCAGAAGCTGAGGAAAGCAACTTTGACTTAGTGCTTGGACCCTGGGGATCTTCCTGTGTGGCTTTGGCCAGGACAAACAAACCCTTCACATTCCACTTTCTCCATCTCTTAAATGTGGGGGCAGGGTCACAGAAAGGACTTTACAACTTCACGAGTGGTGATGATTGATAGCAACGCGCTTGCCTTGCCATAACATTCCCATGGGAGTTTTATTCCGCTTTTGGGTAACTGAATTTCTGATCGTGTTGTGGAAAGATGAAGAAGGAGGCCATGACCGGGCTCAGATTGTATCGGTAGAAACTGGGTGTGCAGGGGCAATGATGTATTTCCAGAAGAAGTGGGATGGATGGGAGATGAAGAGGGAGTTAGAAATGGAGCCTGAAGCAGGGGGCGGTGGCACACACCTTTAATCCCAGCACTTGGGAGGCAGAGCCAGGTGGATCTCTGTGAGTTCGAGGCCAGCCTGGTCTACAGAGCGAGATCCAGGACAGGCACCAAAACTACACAGAGAAACCCTGTCTCAAAAAATCAAGAGAGAGAGGAGGAGGAGGAGAGGAGGGGAGGGGAAGGGAGGGGAGGGGAGGGGAGGGGAGGGGAGGGGAGGGGAGGGAGGGGAGGGGAGGGGAGGGGAGGGGAGGGGAGGGGAGAGGAGAGGAGAGGAGAGGAGAGGAGAGGAGAGGAGAGGAGAGGAGAGGAGAGGAGAGGAGAGGAGAGGAGAGGAGAGGAGAGGAGAGAAAGAAAGCGAGCAAGCCTGTTGGTAGGACCGCTGTCCACAGGGATTAGAAATACTTTCATTGGCGACACTGAATACCCCAAGGCAGAGGACGGAACAGCTGCCACCTAGCTATCCAAACCACCAAAATGGAGACTAGCCACGGCTGCTCAAGTTGGGTCACCGCAGAACTTGCAGAGGGATAAGGTAGCAGGGACCTTTGGGCTATGAACAGAGGAGAGACGACAGGAACAGGAAAGGCCCCGCCTCACGGTAAAACCAGATCCAGATGTGGCTGTGTACGCAAGAGCCCGGAGCAGCGGAGCAGCGAGCACAGCGTGCCCTGGCCCCCACCTGACTTCAGCGGGGAGGAGTTTCCCAGGCATCCCATTCGGCCCCTGGCTCCTGCAGTCCACGCTCACCATCCAGCTCTGTCACGCAACCCCGGTCAGCAGCCGCTGGGTCCTGCTATGCAAGCCACACCGAGGGGAAAGGCCTGCCGATTAAATTGCCAAATCCTGTTAGGAAACAGGGCAACTCACACTCCTAATCGAATTTTTATGTTTCCCGTGATCTTTGATGACTCCTGTGATAGTTTCAGATCTCCAGTGTGGCGCCAAGGGAAGATAGATTCTTCCCAACCGTTTGTTCCCCTTCAGCAGCAGAACCCTCCAAGACAGCTGTGTCCCCTGGGAAGGAAGTGTGCTCCTAACAGAGGCTTTCCGATTTGTTTAGAGCCACCTGGCTTCTGGGGTGGGAGTGCAGCGAGAGATTTTTTTTTTTTTTCTTAAAGGAGACCTGTGTGTGGGGATGGGTGGGTGGGGGGTGGGTGTTCTCTGAAACCATCATAGCTGAGAGTGTCTGTCATGCTATCGTTTATTTTATAACATCCCACTCCTCTCTCACGCTCCCTCAACACACACAGCACAGGACAGACACCAACATGGGATGTTTGCCCTGGAGGAAGATGCTAAACTCTGCTCCAGGGACTCAGCGGTGGCCACTCGTCTCCGACAAGCTCTCCTGCCTCCAGAAGTCACTTGAGTTGCCCGCAGTCAGGCCTGCATGGTTGGGCTTGGAGCGAGTGACTCAGGCTGCAAAAGAATGCACGGCGTCTTGCCGCATTTTGAACACCACTGGGCTGCCTACGTGCAGGAGAAACAGGCGCCTCACCTTGCAAGAAGGAAGAAGTCAACTGGATGACTGAACCAGACTTCAGGCCTCTCTGGGATGTCTTTTTCACCCTGTGGTCTGAGTTGGCTTGTGTCTCACCGATCTAGCACCCCCCAGGAACCAGAAACAAACGAGGTTTTATTGTGTTTTCATTCGAGACATTTCTCCTGTCTCTAATGATATCATCCCTGGAAGACGGAGATGCGACGGGAGGTGAATCATGTATCACTTTGCATCCCTTCTAGAATTACATCAGCCGAGAGCCCTGAGGAGCCGTGGCCAAAGCCAAAAAGCCAAGAAGAGAAAGAGTAAGGCAAGAGCAAGGCTTTGGAGGAAGGGAGCTGGTTCTTCTTCCGTCTGCATTTTTTTTTTCATACTCCACAGACCACCCCCTCCCGCTACTCACAAATCAAGTAAGAAAGGGGGGAAAAAATCAAACTTTAGAGAGAATAAGCCTTGTGCTTATTGGTGGCATTGGCTTAAATGTCTTTGTTGTATCTACATCCATCACTAATGAGAGCCAAACTTGGCAAGCTGTCTGGCTAACAGCCCCCGCTCCCAAGCAGTGGCCGAATCACCTCCACTGTCTTCCGCCTTCAGCGGTTTTGTTAGGCAGAGGAAGTCGGCAATGTGAAAATAATTAGAAATGTGAACTCTGTTGGACAGAAGAACAATGGCCCACGCAGCTACCTGCTGGGGGTGTGGACACGGAAGGCCACAGCGGGGTGGGATGTGTCTCTCCTGACCTCTACCTGGACATGTAAAAATGTCATCCGATGATACACATCTGAGGTAGTATACTGAGAGAGGGATGCGGACGCTACCAAAGCAGAATAGAAGACTAAAAGGTGTAGCCTGTGGCCTTAAGAAACACTGAGTATTTGAAGAAATATTCCCCACCCCCACCTCTCTGCTCTGCTTTTCCAAAGCTAGCCTTGTTGCTGAACCACTCCCATTAATTAGAAAGAAATTTCCCCCTCCCTTCCTCTCTGATTCCAGGGCATTCCAGTCTCCTTGGGCTCCTTGGGCCGAGCTGTTCCGAGCATATTTATGAAAAAAACAAAGCAAAGTGGCCTCAGGACACCGGGAAAGGCCAGAGTGAGATCCATTTCGGCAACACAGGAAAAGAGGCCCACAAGGGCAAAGGGAAGAAGGATCGGCAGAAGGGAGCTTGGACAGCATCGTATTACCACTTCCAGCTGATGGGGTGGAGCCCGGCTAGAGACATGTGGTTGGAGTTCACAACAGAAACAAATACAGCAAGCCTGAGCATCCTGCCGTACACACACCCACACCAAGGCAACCGCTCCTCTCTCTGCCCTGTTCCCTGCCGGGTTCCCACTGGGCCACGCTGGGCTGTCAGGGAAGGAACCAGGCTGTTGGAGCTATCTCCTCCAACTCCACCTGCACCGTGACTCACTCCTGGGCATCTGGAACCTACAACTTTTCTATTTGCTTCCCTGCCCCCCTCCGCGCCCCCCCCCCCCGATAAAAACAAAGCAAGCCCCACTCCACAGAATCCCCTTTAGGGTGCTAGTCGGTCTCCAAAGCACCGTGGCAATCTGCAGAGGAAAAAGATTATATATTATGCTTGTACTTCATCATTAGGCCGACCCACAGGAGGCGGTTTAAAAAAAAAAAAAAGCACATGGCGAGTCACTCAGAAAACAACCATACCCATCTAAAGAGCGTAGGCAATTGAGTTTACTCTGATCTCTCTAAAATTTAACTTGAAGAAAAAAAAAAAATCCATACGCCAGCATAGTGGCTCACATCTTTGATCCCAACACTTGGGAAGCAGAGGCAAGTAGATCTCTGAGTTCAAAGTCAGCTTGGTCTGTGTTATGGAGTTCTGGGCCAGTTAGGGTTGCAGGGTGAGTCCCTGTCTCTAAAACAACAAACAAACAAAACCCCACACAAACAATGAGAATATGAAAGACGCAGAAGGCTGGCCCCAGACATAACACCCCGACTGTCTGATCCAAAAATGGTTTTCACCTTCTCCCTCTCCAAGTCCCATCAGAACCACTAAGGGTGGAGGCACCCCCCTACCACCTCACCGCCAATCATCTTCGGCAGCATTTCCGGGGGGGGGGGGGCTGTTCCGACAACTTTTCCTCCTTATTCTCACCCCACGGACATGCAAACGGAACCAAAACAATGCTGCTCAAAAAATAACAAAATGTTTTATACACATTTCCGTATATACAACTGGACAACATTTTACAGCTGTCTTTTGCACAGCAAAAGATATATAAACATTCGGCTCTGAGAACACAGTTATGTACAAAAAAAAAGTCAAAAATACTTCACAAAGGTGCAAAAATATTTTACACAGCATCATGGAGTACGCTCTTTGGGACAGGAGGAAGGTGTGTATTTCTAAAGGAAAATGCCTTTTTTTTATATTTATATTAGATGTCTTTAACTGTAAACAAAACACAACTTTCATACCCTGCCCCCACCCCTACCCCGAGTACAGTTATTTGAGAAATTTGGCATACTTTCAAGAGTTTCTGAGTCTGAGGTAAACAGCCCGCGCTCTCAAATCCAAAGAACTAGGGGCAGGTCGGCTAGTGCCATCTAAGCCTCCGTTATTATGAGAGTGACTTTGTTAATGAGATATTGATGACAGAGAGAGGCCTCCCAGTCAGGGGGTCTGGAGAGGAAGTTACCCCTCCTTCCCAAGCCCCAGTTGCCTCACAAACAGGAAACTGGCTGCTGGGCACCTCTAGCCCGCCCTTGGCCTTTTCCAACCTCTCCGCCAGCTTTCCCTCTTCCGCACCCTCACCCACCCCAGAGGGCCCGTCTCTCTTACATTCTTAGTGCTTCTCTCTCTCCTTCCACATCTCCCTACTCACAACCTGAACCACCTCCGAGTCAAAAGTGCTGGGGGGAGCACACAACGGGAGAGAAGCAGCCCCTGGGAACTCCAAACTCAGGTCTGGACCTCAGGTGCATCATTTTCCCTGTCCCGCTTTCCTGGAGGTTAGGGGAAACAGAACTACGGCTGGGGAGTCACTGTGGCGTGCTAGGTGCACGGAGAAGTTTTTCTGGGAGCTTAGCCGGAGTAGGAGTCGTCTAGGCTGGTGCTGTCAGCAGGGCCCGACGGGTTGGGGTTGCCGTAGGTGGCAGGGGTGGCATCCAGGCCTCCGCCCTCGATGGAGCTCTCGCTGCCCGTGCTCTCGCCCGACAGCAGCCGTGTCACCCTTAAATCGGACTCCAGGGTGCGCACATCATTGCCAAAGCTAAGGTCGCCCAGGTCACTAATAAGCTGCGACAGCTGGGCCTTCATGTCGGAGTCACAGCCTGGCAGAGGAGGTGAGGTCCCAGAGCTGGGGCCCAGCGAGACCCCGCTGTCCCCCAACGCCTCCTCGTGGCCATTCTCCAGCGGGTCCAGCAAGTCCCCACATTCCAAGTGCATAGCCACCACCAGCGCCCTCTGCGCCTCAGCCTCTTCCTCTGCTGGATCCCCATCCCCCACACGGTCCTCTTCTTCCTCGTCCTCCTCCAGGCAGCCCTCGAGGTGCTCCTCTTCTTCTTCTTCTTCCTCCTGCAGCTCCTCCTCCTGCTGTTCCCCAAGCAGGTCCTCGGTGATAGAGCCTAGCTTGGGAGCGCTGCGGCTGCGCTCCACCGGCGGCTTGTAACAGCAAGGTCCGTGCAAGAGCAGCTTGCGCAGCGGCACTAGCGGGATGGTGTGTGCGCCCACCAGCTCCTGCTGCTGGTGACGCGCATCGTCCCGCCGCTTGAGACGTTTAAACTCGGCCAGAGCGTTGGCTGACGTCTGGTAGAGCAGCAGGGCCATAGCCTGAGCCTTCTCCGGCTTGGACACCAGCACCGCGTGGCAACGTAGCATTACCGCCTTGTGCTTCAGCTCATGCCGGTACACCCAGGCGAAGACTTTGGGCAGCCGAGCGTCTGCCACACAGTAGGTGACGCGGTGCAGCAGGTAGAGGTGGCCAGGTCTCCGCAGCGCTCGCTCCTCCGCGTGCACCATGCGGATGCCTTGCGCGCTCACCGTCAGCTTCATCTTCGTGCCTTGACGGCCTGCCTCACTCTTGCTCCAGATCTTGCCCACCGCTAGGTCCGTGCAACCGTCGCCGCGCGCCTGGATGGTGGTAGCATTACCCAGGTAGAGCACGGTGTAAGTGGGGTCCTCGCTAGTAATGTGCAGCTTCTTGCGCTTGGAGCGGAACATGCTGCCCACCCGGCTGAGCGCCCCTTCCGGGCAGGCCCTCGCCAAGGAGCTGAGCGCGGAGTAGTGCAGGCTCACAGCGTAGCCCTTAGGCTTGGACGCCTGCCGCGGCGGCGCCTCGGCCAGCAGCTCGAACTTGTGCTTCTTCCACGGCAGCATCTCCGGAGGACGCCCGGGAGCGGCTGGGCGGCGGCGGCCGAGCGCGGGCTGCGAGTCCCGCAGGGCCACCAGCCCTGGTTGCGCTTGGCCCGGGCAAGCCCGGAAAATAAAACTCCAGCTGGGAGCACAGCCGGAACAGGGAGATGGAGGAAGGAGGAGAGGCCAGATAGTGCTTGAGAACCCCGCAGCGGGTGGGGTAGAATCTTAGAAAGAAAAAAATATTCAGCTTCGAGTGTGCAAGAGAGGCATACAGGAGAGAGAGAGAGAGAGAGAGAGAGAGAGAGAGAGAGAAGAGAGAGAGAGAGAGAGAGAGAGAGAGAGAGAGAATATATATTACAGAAGCCTAGATGAGAAGGACCAGGACAAAAGTCTCAGACAAGCAACAAAATGAGAGAGAGCGGAGCGGAAATTATTTTAGAAAAAAAAAAAAGCCATATGAGTGCGTGCAAATAAATAGAAGCGGGGAGGGGGGGTCGGCCAAAGCACCCGGGGTAGTGAGAAAATAAGCAGGAACTCTTCTTCAGCGAACGTGACACACACAAGTCTTGGGCCAGGGCCAGGAGCCGCGGAAACTACAGCAGTGCGCCCAGGAGCCGGGGCTCCCCACCCTCAAGTGGGTGCCGGAGAGGGCGACCCCTCGGCTGGGCTGGTCCCGGAATGAGCAGCTTGCCCCAAGTGCGGTCCGAGTGGTCCGGCTGGCCGCGGCGGGCCAGGCACAGCAGTCCCGCGGCTCACTGCATCCTCGCTCCGAGGGGACGCCGGGGACTCGCGCTCGGCCGGCTTGGCCAGGGTAGCGCGGGGCTCCGAGGGCAGGACGCGCGCATCGTCAGCTCCGGGGACTGCCGCTACCTCATCGCTTCCCTCCGGGGGTGTCCGACTCCGCTTCGGGGTTCTCGGCGGTCTGCAAGCGCGCCCTCTGTGGTCGTAGGCGCGGTGGCCGGCTCGCCCGCCTCACATCATTGCCGTCCGAGAGGCAGATCTCGGGTTAATATAGGCCGGCACGAACCATTCGCTGCGCGGACAGGGGAGGAGCACAGACGAGGATCCATAGGGCTGCGCATTTCTGGCCTCTTAAAGGGACCCGGTTGCAAGCACTGGTCGACGGAAAGGGACGACTGGTCCCATTAGGCAATCTCGTCCCAATTTTACCAGCATCTCCTTTATCTGTAGAAACCACAAAGACCTGGAGTTACCCGGTAGCAAAAGGAACTTCAACTTTGACACTCCACCCTCGGCTAAATTGCAACTCACTGAATAAATGTATGTCTAGATCGAAACTTCTGGAGGAGGTGGTGGAAGATGAGATTGTAGACTCTAATTTCCTGTACCAAAAAAGAGGTTGGGGAATTTTATTTTTCTTGTGTGACAACTTCAAGAGGATTTGCAAGCTCTGTTCACTATTATTCTTTAACAATCATCTATCAGAGAAAACACAAGAGAGTCAAAGCCTTCAGTTGTTATTGTCTTGGTGACATTTGTCCACAGGTGAACTGCAGGTAGGGAAGAGGGAGTGGGAAGATGACGAGTGAACAATATTGAACACAATAGTGAATGGTCAATAAGATACGGGCTCCCAGTTCCCACCCTGACCCAATAATACCCTCTTTGCCACACCCTCAGATGAGGCACTCTTTTGAAATATATGAAATTTCTAGGTAAGGCTGTGTTGCTGTTTGTAAACCTATCAGTTTCATTAAATCACTGATGCACTTTGGATGAGACTTCTTAGTAAAAATTCAAATGACATTTTTCATGCTTTTTTTTTTCACATGCTAACTGAACAATGTGGGTTTTGTTTTCCCTTCTTTTTTTTTTTTTTTTGGTCCTTTGAGACAGGATCTTGTTATCTAGATCAGGTTTGCCTCCAACTCAGATCCTCTTGCCTCCAACTCCAGAATCACAAGCATGCATCATCATGCCTGGCTCTGGACAAGATACTTTTAGTCACTCACCAGCTTGCTCCTCTCCTAGTAAGTTATTTCTGGGCCCTTGAAACAACCTACTTGGCACTAGGGGCCATTCAGCCCAAGCAAAATGACTTCTGTTTGATGAATGAGACATTCGAGTAAACAGAAATAATTTTTGCTGAGCTAAATTCAGCCAGAAAAACCCAAAGTCCCCTGAGAATCTGGGAGAAAAAAAAAAGAATTCACTGTGACTAAGAAAGCCAGAAAGATTCATGGAGGAGGTGATGTTTGAAAGATGATTTCACCAAACAGGAGGAGAATTGGAGGGCTTTCTGAGAAAAGAGGACGACAAAATTACAGAATAAAAATGCAGGCACTTGTATGACATATGACAGAGTCAATGAATGTTTCCCTATCAAAGAATTTTCCTGATGATGGATTAAAAACCCTTCTACTCTCTGAGACAGTGGTTCTCAACCTTTCTAACACTGCGACCCGTTAATACAGTTCCTCATGTTGTGGTAACCCCCAGCCATAAAATTATTTTTGTTGCTACTTTCATAGCTGTAATTATGATTCTGTTATTAATCATATTGTAATGTAAATATCTGGTATGCAGGATGGTAACCCCGTGAAAAGGTCGCTTCAACAACCCCAAGGGGTCGTGACCCACAGGTTGAGAACTGTTGCTCTGGAGAAAAGGCATGGCCTTATTTTATGGCTGGCTGGGCCTGTGAAGCCTCTTAACTAAGGTCCTAATGCCTTACGTGCTGGCTGTGTGGATGGGTTATTGGGGGGATTCCGGACACCTCTATGGAATGAACTACAATTATAATAAACCATCAAGCCATCACTGATTTTTCTTTCCTGCTGAAATGGCTGGAATATTGTGCAGTGCCAATCATGATAACTTAAAAGTCCAAAGGACAAACAAATTCTAGAGGAAGCATACCAACTTAGCCTCGGCTGAGTGGCCTTTCACTGATCTGTAATCCCCAAGTCTGAATTCTAAAGTCGACCCCATATTCAAGCAGTTAACATGTCCATGTGACTGGGACACCTAAGGGCCAGAAGGGCTCGGGGGAGGAGGAAGGGGACCAAGACTGGTCTCAGTCCTGGAGGCACAGCCGTGAGCTACACATGGTGGACTGATGGAGGAACCAGAGAGAGACAGTAATAAGGAGACATCCACAGGCTGCCACAGCTCTCGGTGGCAGCCAGGGTGCCAGTGTCAGATGTACAGGCTGCGTCATGCCTAACTACCTATTTAATAAGCTTCTTTCATCTCGGAAGAACAGAAAGGTTGTAGGTGAATGAGAACACCCTATGGGTGAGTCATGTCCCGGGCTTGTGCTCTAAGACCCAGGAGGGAAACCTGGCTATCTCCTCCAGGTCTGGACCTGGGCCAGCCTCTGGGGGTCTGCCTACCTTGCCTTCTGGAGACCCTGGTCACCCTTGCTACCAGCACCCATCGCACCCGGGCTACACCTCCTCGGTGGGAGGTGGGCGAGGAGGAATAGAAGCCTGGCAAGCTGTAAGATAACATTGTAACATCTGAGATTCAGGGAGCTTCTCTAGGATAGAACCTCTCACAGAGACCATTGAGACGCTGCTTAGACACTACGGCTGCACTTTTAATGACACTACTCCACCTACTGGGGGAAGATGGAAGTGCCTCCTTGGTAAGGTTGTTGCACATAAAACTGGACAAGCCGGTGATAGACTCAATAGAGCCAAGGCACAGCTGAAAGGAAGCGCGGCCCGCAGGAGTGCCAGGCTCTCGCTTGGCATCCGAGAACCAGCCTTTTATCGCCTGGAGAGCTTTTGGACTGGCTGTCACCTTGTAGCTTTGCGTAACTCTCCTCCATCTCTACCCTCCTCCCCTGATGGATGTCTCACTAAATGGACATTGACTTCAAGGGAGACAATGGTGAATCTGGAATCTTCAAGTCCTTTGAAAAGTATCTGTTGGGAGTCTGCTGTGGCGATGGCGTTGCTGGGGATAAAGCAGTAGAGATGTCTGGGGGTGTTTGTTCTCCTGGGAGTGACACCCCGTGGAGAGGCAGAGAATCAACATCCAGGAATAAAATGCCAGCTAGCGATCCGTCGCTGGTGAAGAGGTGGCAGGATTAGAGGTGAGCGTGGCTGCTTTCAAAGCAGGAACACTGAAAAAACCTGAGGGAGCCGGGCGCTCAAAAGAGATAAGATGAACCCTGGCCTGCACCAGAAGGTAAAGCTGGCGTGTGTGGCCTTCGAGCACCCAGAGGTAGTTGGCTCAAGTTGAAGTAAGCCACGAGTGTGCTTTTGATGACTTTAGTAAGACAAAAAGTTGTAGTAATTTTATGCTGAATAACACTATTTAGGCTACAGTGAGTTAGATCGACTACGTTGCATTGAAATTAGTTCTGCCTGTTCCCCTGCCTTCCGTAGTGTGGCTGTAGGATTACACACACAGGTAGTGTTGTCCTGAGCAAAAAGCCAGCTAACATGGAGGCCTGTAGGTTTTGTCATAGACTGGCTCAAGGACGTTCAAACTCCTTCATCCCACTCTGTGACCCTAACCTCTTCCTCCAGCCCTTTGTCCTTGACTCCTATCAGTCGGTTTTCAGCCCTCTCAGGGTCAGCCGCCACCTACAGTAATGTTAATGAGGGGCCACTGAGTCATCGGAGACGCTGCCTTTAGAAGAGGTTACAGCAGTTTGTGTGGGACCCCAGTTAGTTTCCACCTGAGAGTGAACGGGAAAGAGAAAGGCCGGCCCTCAGATCTTTTTCCAGCTTCGTGTCTCTCCACACGATTTCTGTCATGTGTAGGCTCTCACATTCGCCATCTGCCATGATGTGATGCAGCCAAGGGACTTCTCGGCAGAGCGGGTGCCATGTTGTTTAGATTTTAGGCCTCCTAAACTGTGGGCTCCAGAAATCCTTTTCTTTACAAGTAGCTAGCTTTGTTCTTGGTTTTAGCAGTGGGAAACGGATTCGTACAGCCAGTCTTCTTGGGAGAGGTCCTCCACATCCAGCTGTCTATCTAGAGTAGCTGACCAGAGTGATACGACATTTCCCCCAAGAGAAGTGAGGCCGTTAGGGAGACCTTGACTCCTGTCCCAACCCAACTAACTACAAACAGCACATCCATGCACTTGCCCACCTCTTTCCCACGGCTCAGCAGTCTCTCCTCTCTGGAGCCTGTCTCCCTCGGAGCCGCTCTCTATAGTTACCACAGCTCTGGCCTTGCACCCCTTCCTAGATTTAACCCTGAAGTGGTTTCCCACCAACTCCAGGCACAGCCCCACACTACGACTCAACAAGCACTCTGACGGCAGGCCCCTACCTAGCTGCCAAGCCTCCCCGACCTTTCCTGGCATCATACTCTATGCTGAGCAATGATGGATGGCCTGGCCTTCCCCCTGGGCTCCTAAGACTGCTTCTTCTGTTCCTTCCATTGCTTGGATGGTGCCATCTAATTGAAAGGGCTTCTGTCACTTCCCCTGGCTGGTCCCTGGTTGTCTGTCCTCCTCCACCAGCACCCTCCTCCTCCCCTTCCTCCTCTCCCATTCTCCCTCCTCCTCCTCTTCTGTGTTGGGAGCTAACCCAAGGGCCATGCTGGCCAGAAGCCCTAGCACTGTGTTTCAGCTCCAGCCCTGGTACTCATTTTCAAGAGCCAGCTCAGATGGTATCTTTTCCAGGAAGCATTCTGTGTCTACCAACCTCCTCTGCCTCACTTGTGCCCTTTGTGATAGCTTTGTCTGGAGAGCAACATTGTCGTGTTGACTCTCCACTTTTCCCACTCGGCTGTGAGCTCCTTTAGTGGGTCGCTGTATTTTATCCACTGCGATCTCTTTGGCTCCTAGCTCAGGCCCACCACGATTGCACGCTCAATGTGCGGGGTGCGAAATGGACACTAACCACGTGGCTATATTCCCAGTAACAGTTGTGCCTTAAGCACACACTGCCAGAACTAGGGAGCCCTTTGCCATAGTCTAGTCAAGTCCTTCTGGTTTTACAAAGTAACTGAGGCCCAGAGAGTGCGTGCACATGGCCAGAGAGCAGTTTAGTGGCCATGCCAGGAGGTTCCTGTATGACTAGAATCTCAATTTCAGGCCCCTTCCTTCTGCTACCTATAAAGTCAAGGCTTTTAGACAAATGTGTATATAGAATCCATGCACTACATTCTGTGAAAGTCTATGTTTTGGGGTTCTCTGGTACATTTTATCAGCTAGGCTCAGGCAGCCTGCACGAGCCAAATACAGGTCTCTTCATTCACTGGCCCCGTGGCGCACACCTTTAATCCTAGCACTCCGGAAGCTGAGGCAGGTGGATCTCTGTGAGTTCGAGGCCAACTTGGTCTACAAATCAAGTTCCAAGACAGTCAGAGCTACACAGAGAAACCTTGCCTCAAAAAGAAAGAAAGAAAGAAAGAAAGAAGGGAGGGAGGGAGAGAGAGAGAGAGAGAGAGAGAGAGAGAGAGAGAGAGAGAGAGAGAGAGAGAGATTACACTTAGGCCTAGTGGGTTGGCACATACCTAATCCTAGCTCACAGGAGGCAGAGGTTGCAGGATCTCTGTGAGTTCAAGGCCAGCCTGATCTAAATACAGAGTTCCTTTTAGGACAGCCAGAGGTACATAGTGAGACCCTGTCTCAAAAAACAAAACAAAGGAAGAAAAGATTATTCTTAGGTACATGAAAGTATGGTAGCCATGGAATCCCTTTGTTCTAGTTACTAACTTTGACCGCTTCAGTATTTTTAACTTCAAAAACAATACCTGCACAGTTCCATGTCTCAGGAAATAGTATAAAGTAAAAATGAGGCTAAACATATAGATTTTCAAACTGAGAATGGAAAAGGCTACTAAGCAAGCCTGTGTTTTACTTGTCTTTTGTTTTTGTTTTTTTTTGGGTTTTTTTTTTTTTTTGGTTTTTCGAGACAGGGTTTCTCTGTGTAGCTTTGCGCCTTTCCTGGAACTCGCTTTGGAGACCAGGCTGGCCTCGAACTCACAGAGATCCGCCTGCCTCTGCCTCCCGAGTGCTGGGATTAAGGGCGTGCGCCACCACCGCCCAGCACTTGTCTTTTGTTTTATAACTTCTCTCTTACATGAGGGCTTGGCACACCTCTAGTTAGGCTGTGCCAAGAACTAACAATATAATGGCTTTTCAATATAAAGATTAATTCAGCTGGGCTTCTATACACTTAATACTGGGAGAGGTACATGATCATATCCCTTGGGAGTTTATAGTTCTATATTCCCTGATATGGAGAAAGCTTGAAGAGGTGGCTTTTAGTATGCCTAGGAGATGTTTGATCTGAGGTGATTACACTACGTATTCTGGGAACTCCGTGGAGAACTTCTAGCGAGCATGGAGGAGATCAGGATCTCCTTCATTGTAGCCTTATCTTATTAGGGGCAGGGCACTTCATGTAAAGCATCGGAGGAAGGGCAGGTTGCTACAGAGACAGGAGAGAGAAGTCCAAAGGGGAAAATGACTCATGTCGTGTGTTTTGTGCGGAGCACTAAAGGACAGTCAGGAAAGCGGAGACCCTGAGTGTCCTGAGCACCTGTCTGTGTCTGACACAGACTCGTCTTTAGACCCCTCCAAACCAGAGTGAGTGCTGTGAGGTCTGCCCCAGTCCCTTGACTTCATACAGGGGAAGGACTGGATTGGAAGAAGTGGAGAACAGCTTACCCTGGGCTCTGTGTTATGTCAGGAATGCTCTCTGGGCACCTGGGCTATGGCTGTGGTCATAGCATTTCCCTGTTGACTCAGTGTCTCTGTTGATTCCCTGGTGGCAGAGGCCTCCATCTGTAATGTCTTTCTCTGTCCCGCCAGCCAGCTCCCAAATAACAACACAGAGACTTATTAATTCTGAAAGCCTGGTCTTAGCTTAGGCTTCTTTTTAACTGGCTCTTATAACTTAAATGAACCCATTTCTATTAATCTACATTGGTATGTACCGCCCATCCTGCTTATTCCGTGTCTCCTGTTGTCTCTCTCATGCCTAGATTCATCTCCTACTTCCTCCCTCTCTGTCCAGAAGTCCTGCCTGTACCTCCTGCCAAGCTACTGGACATCCAGTTCTTTATTAAGCCAATCACAGCAATACATCTTCACACAGTGTACAAATATCCCACAACACCCATCTCAGGAGATAAACTCTGGCTCAACTTAAACACACACACACACACACAAAAAAAAAAAAAAAAAAAAAACATTGACTTTGGCCATCTTGGACAAGTCCTAATCCCCAGTATCTGTGCTTGTGATCTCATCTAAAAAAAGTGTCTTTGCAGATGTAATCACGGGAAAGTGAAATTACAATGATTAGAGGGGCCCCACAGCAATGCCTGAAGTCCTAAGCCCGCTGCCTGTGGATGTGATCCTTAGCATCTCTGTTTGAGGAGTACCACTGAACTCAAAACAGAGGATCTTAGAGTTTCTGTTGTTGTTATGAAACACCATGACTAAAAGCAAATGGGGAGGAAAGGGTTTATTTGGTTTACACTTCTGTCCTGCAGGTCACTATTGAAAGAAGCCAGGGCAGGAACTCAAACAGAGAAGGAACCTGGGGACAGGATTATGCAGAGGCCATGGAGGAGTGCTGTCTGTTGGCTTGTTTTTCATTCATATGGAACCCAGGACCACCAGCTCAGGGATGCACCACCCACAATGGCCTGGGCCATATCAATCACTATTTAAGAAAATGTCCTACAGGCTTGCCTACAGCCTGATCTCCTGGAGGCATTTTCTCAACTGAAATGCCCTCCTTCTCAGATAATTCTAGCATGGGTCAAGGTAACAACAACAACAACAACAACAAATCACCCAGCACAAGAGGCCATGGCTGGAAATGTGAGAAGTAAGGGCAGAATAACAGAGGACTAAAAGCAGCTGTCTATAAACTCCAGAGGTGATCCTCTTGATTCCCACCCCCAGGGATGTTCTCTCCATATCCCTTTCCAGGGAGCCTCTTCTTCCCTGGGGCTGTTTGCTTGGAATGGTAAAGGCCAGGCAGAAACCAGAGATACCAGAAGGAAGCCAGGAGAAAGCTAGAGACAGGCACAGTAAGGAGAAAGCTAGAGACAGGGACAATAAAAGACTACCTTAGCTTTCAAACAGAAACGTAATCCTTGGATCTTAAAAACAAACAAAAAAAACCCACATATTTTAGGTATCTTCTACTTGTAATAATCATAGCCAATGATGGCCGGATTTGCTAGTACGGTGGTTCATGTCAACCCTCTTGTGATAATGAGGACAAGATATGGTCTTTTCAGTTTCCATGGTAAAAGCACAGCTCTACTGTTGCCAGCCAAGGGACTCTTTCTGAGACTGTCTATATGCACTTGCTGTTTTAGATACTGGGGTAAATCACGAGGTAGAATGAAGAAGAAGAGTACCTACCAGGGTTAGGAGGCTGCTGAGCACCTCGGGGACCACTAACATCACCCACTCTGGTGCACAGACTTGAGCAAAAACACCCTGATACTTGGTTATCTAGCCTGATACTTGGCTAGCCTTTGCTCAAATACTCCCTGTGGCAGGGAGCACGCTACCTTCCAAATCTGCACTTGCCATCTTTGAGTCACTGATGGAAAGAAAGTTCAGACCCATTTAAATCTCAGACTGTGACTCTGGTTCCTACCATGTATGCTAGTGCTGTTGGTCTTGCGTCCACTTAGAAACATCTTCTTTCCTTTCTTTATGAAGAGAAATGGCCATAAATAGAAATGGCCCATGCGTGCCCTCAATGTGCTGACCTACAGCATAGATCTGTATCGTCATCCATGATAGGATATTTAGGGGATTTAAGAGGGGACGTCATAGAGACAAAAAGAAAGTGCTGGTCTGTAGGGGGCCCTCTTGGTGGAATAGGATCTACCTGATGGTTCAGTTCGTGGCTCCATTGCTGATTTGAGCTATTTAAAGCTGGATGACTGCCATTAAAATGTACACTCATTCAGTCAGGAGCTTGCCCAATGCTGACTCTCCAGAGGCCAGTGATCAATGAACTGACAGAGGAAATCAGTGGCTGAGTGGAAACAACCTAGCACTTTCTAGCTGTAAATTGTTGATTTGGTGATTACTAAATCTGTATCTAGATCACTTGACTTTGATTAAACTTTTCTACAATTTCTGCAGCTTTTAGGTGCAGAACAATAGTGATGTCCTTTCTTACTTGACTGTTGTGAAGGGAAAAGTTGATTTTAAAGTCATTTGTGAGTAAGATCATAGATACTTAGCATGTAAGAGTTGATTTTTAAAAACTCATCGTTGTAAGGGCTGGCAAAGTGGTTCAGGAGGTAAAGGCATTTGCTGCACATTTGGTGGCCTGAGTTCAATCCTCGGGAGTTTTGTAAGGGGAAAGGAAAAAAGTTACTCCACGAAGTTGTCCTCTACCCACTGCAGGAGTGCCACAGCACACACATGCATGTGCGCACCACCCACACACACTAACAATAAGTGTTTTAAGTTATTTTTTAGATCCATAGGCATATACAATTCACATAGGATCCTATAGCTGCTACATGCTATATATGCTATATACATACATACACACACACACACACATAGTAGAATATAGCAGATATAATTAAAAAAAGAGCCTCTTGGTACTTTTCCTTGCTTGTACAACTTACACAAGCAGGTAATCAATGTTTAATTGCAATGGCTCAATCATTAATAATAACCACCAATAAATGTCTGCGAAATTATTTAAACTCCTGGCGTGCGAGAACCCACCCATTTCCAACAAAGATGAACTGGGAATGACAGATAATAGGAGGGAGTTCCCCTATTGATTCACTGATACTCCGAAAAGATGGCCAGACTTTATAATTTTCACAACTCTCAGGCTTACGCAAACTGCTCTGCTCTTCCTGAATAAGACGTGTAGAAAGTGAGGGGTGGAAGGATGGGGCTCTATGCTTACCTTGGGAAAATGTCAGCCACTGACACATTTTTGGGGCAAAAGAGTGATAAGACTAAAATAGAAGCCAATCTGCTTCCCTTCTCCCTCCCCCGACAGATGTGAAACCCAGGAGCTCAGCAGTGTGGAGCTGGATTGCTGAAAGCTATTCCAAGATTTGTTCCTGGGTGTGAGTATCGGGGCTCGTAACTGCATTTGTTCAGGCGAGGTAAATCATCTATTATGCAACACTGTGAATGAGGGGCACTCCCTCCCTGGGCTGCTATTTGGGAGGTGGATACAAGCTTCCAACCCCAAATCGATGCAGCCTTCTCCAGGAATCAGCCTCTCAGAAAATCCTGGTTTCCATGGAAGGGCCTAAGCTCTGGGAATTGGGAGGCTCTAACAAGTCTTCAGATGGACGTCTGGTAGATGAGCATTTCCAGTGGCATGACAAAGCGATGGGGGGGAATTTGGCTGGGCTGGGCTGTTCCCAGTGGTGTGTGGGTGGAATAGCTCCTGCGGTCAGAGGGCAGGGA
This sequence comes from Peromyscus leucopus, assembly GCF_004664715.2. Lineage (NCBI taxonomy): Eukaryota > Metazoa > Chordata > Mammalia > Rodentia > Cricetidae > Peromyscus > Peromyscus leucopus. The sequence goes on from NC_051073.1 coordinate 65,262,883, forward strand.
CCTGGGCTGACTCATCAGTGCAAGCCCCTCCTTGTGGCGGCAGCCAGCACCTTGTTCAATCCTTCATCACCACGATGATCGTCTCTCCTCTCACACTCACGCTTTGTTCTCTTGAATCTGGGTCCTATGCCCTTGCCTCATCAGCACCCTCAATGACTTACCTCTTTGCCCTTGTCCTTAGAACAATTATCTAGCTGGGTTCTCACATATATTGCTCAGCTGGGCTGTGTGTGTGTGTGGCAGGGGAAGGTGGGGAAGGCTGTTAATTCAGCTGTGCCAAACTGGTATCTCCACAAACTACTGGACAATGATCTTGCAAACTTATTTTATTTGCTATATTTGAAGGACAAAAATTATGACCACCACTCTGTTCGTTTTGTTTTGAGACAGGGTCTTACAATGTAGTAGTCCTCTCTCTCTCTCCCTCCCTCCCTCTCTCTCTCCTTCCCTCCCTCCCTCCCTCCTGAATGCTGGGATTAAAGGCACGCACCACATTAAAGACATGACGACCATTTTTATTCCTGTTTATCAGATAAGAAAATTGAGACTGATTTTTCTGAGTACTGTGTTGGGGGAACATCTTAGAATGGGTTGTGCTTTCTTTCCTATTGGCTTGGAATAGTTGCTGTGAATATCACTCTATATAAATAAAACACTGATGGCCAGTGACCAGGCAGGAAGTATAGGTGGGACAAAGAGAGAGGAGAATTGGGGAAACAGGAAGAAGGAGAGAGAGACACTGCAGCCACCGCCAGGACAAGCAGCATGTAAAGACGCCAGTAAGCCACCAGCCATGTGGCAAGGTATAGATTTATAGAAATGGGTTAATTTAAGATATAAGAACAGTTAGCAAGAAGCCTGCCATGGCCATACAGTTTATAAGTAATATAACTGTCTGAGTGATTATTTTATATGTGGATTGTGGGACTGCGGGGATTGGTGGAACCTGGAGAGAAGCTCTCCAGCAACAAATAGTTGCTGCTAACTAATCTTAGAATGTTGATGCTCTTTTGACATTCCCCAACCAATCTTGATTAAATTTTCACATTGATTTATTTAGATATTTCAGGGTCCTTGAAATATTTAGGGCTGGAGAGAGTATTCAGCTGTTAAAAGGCTAGGCTTACAACCGAAATTATAAGTGACGTTAAAAACCCAAAGTGGCTGGACCTAACGGTAAGTGCTAACAATTCCGATCACTTGGGAAGCAGGAACCAGAAGAAGATCTTGAGTTTGAGACTAACCTGGATTATGAAGTATGAATCTGTCTTAAAATAAACAAACAAACAAAAACAAAAGTGTTCGTTTTTTCGAAAGCCCTGGAAAAGGAAACTATGGTGAAGCCTTGAGTTATTGGCTGAACTCTAGGAATGAGATGACCATTTTCTCTACACTATGCATTATTAAAATGCATAATCCTTTTCATTGTCTTGAGTTATGGTTCTCTTATTACGTACACAGAAGAGGGCACCAGATCTCATTAAAGATGGTTGTGAGCCACCATGTGGGTGCTGGGAATTGAACTCAGGACCTCTGGAAGAGCAGTCAGTGCTCTTAACCTCTGAGCCATCTCTCCAGCCCTGAGTTATGGTTCTCTTTAACAAGAAGCTCTCTCTAATTCTAGCCGAGTGTCTTCTCCCTATCTTTTTCATGGAGATTGTGTTCAGAGATTTTACAGTCATGCTTCTAAGTTGGGAAATGGAGAAATCATGTTCTTCTCAGAGAAAGCATTCCTTCTCTGGTCTGTTAGCACTGCCTTTCCCAAAGTGTTTCGAACTACTACTGGGTTTGTCAACTCCCCAAAGTTCACTCCAATCAAGCAAGAGTCTACTGGAGGTGCAGCACACAAAAAGGACGTGACGAAGAGTCAGAAGTGGGTGAGTGGTGTGGTCCCAATTCCACCTGCTGCTAACTTGCGATGAATGACCTCTGGTTAGTTCACTACAATGTCTTCACTTGCACCCGAAAAGAATGGACTACTCTTGCTACTTAAAGAATAGTCTGTAGGCCTTCCCCATCCTTGTTACCTGGAAACTTGTTGGAAACAGAGACCCTGACCCAGATCTTACGAGTCAGTCAACCTGTTAAGGAAATTTCTCCTGACCAGATCTTATGAATCAGTCAACCTGTTAAGGAGATTTCTGTGTACATCAAAGTTGGAAAAGTACTAGAGCAGGTGGCCTCTTGACTTTTATGATTTCTCTTAATTATTTAACTGACAAATGTAGTCATATTTTAATGTTACACATATCTTAGTCAAGCAAGTTAACTCAATGAGTTATCTTGTTCCTATGACTTCTACAATACATGTTAACCTTCAGTCCTCTCAATAATGTATGGAAAAGTAACAAGACTTGAGTTTGACCCCTGACACTGCATGTCTTTGATTTAGTAGAGGCCACTAAATAGCCAGTGCTAACTGTTTTCTTGTCTGAGCAGCACATTGTAGTGGCCTCCCTAGTAATGAGAATGTTGTTCAGCACCCACATGGTTACAAGCTGATTGGGGGTGGGGGTGGGGTAGTTCGAGACAGGGTTTCTCTGCATAGCTTTGGCTGTCGGAGAACTTGCTCTGTACACCAGGCTGCCCTTGAACTCACAGAGATCTGTCTGCCTCTACTTCTTGAGTAAATTTGTGAGCCAACACAGCCACCGGCTGTTTTTCTTTTTTTTAGACAGGGTCTCACTGTGTGGCCCCAACCGTCCTGGAGCTCGCTGTGTGTATATAGAGATTTGCCAGCCTCAGCCTCCCACGTGCTGGGATTAAAGGTGTGCGTCACCATGCCTGGCTTAAACTGACTTTTTATATTCACAATATTTTTTTGTTTTGGTTTGGTTTTTCGAGACAGGGTTTCTCTGTGTAGCTTTGCGCCTTTCCTGGATCTTGCTCTGTAGCCCAGGCTGGTCTCGAACTCACAGAGATCCGCCTGCCTCTGCCTCCGCAGTGCTGGGATTAAAGGCATTTGCCACCACCGCCCTGCTATATTCACATTGTAAGGAAAGCTGACGATTGGTAGAGGCCACTAAATATCTATTAGTGGATCCAGCTCACTATTTTCGCTTTAATTTTAATTACAGGAAAATATTGAGACAATGTTTACTGGAATGGGTAAACATTTTTCCTCTTCATAAAGCAGAAGAGCAATGCGGTCGGCTTTCGTTTTCATCTTTCAAGTTCTGGAAATGAGCTTTTTCAACTGCTCATTTCCAAAATCTCACCCAGGTGGGAACTTTTGTCCCCGCCTCACAGCTATAGAATACTAGGAAAACAAAAACCGATTTAATTGCTTGCTAGGCGAGAACCCAGCAACTGGAGCCTCCTGCCACCTAGAGCCACAGAGGCACCCTACACCCGAGTCCCCTCCTCCTCTTGACGAAAGCAGCAGGGAAGGTGGAGTCAGTCCTGCGAACCCGAGCGGTCGTATTTCCCACTTGTCCCAGTTTCCCGCCGAACTTTAAACACTGACGCACAACTCTGGGATGTACCATTCCCTTAAGAGTAGTTCAGCCTATCCAAAATTGAGACAGTCGTAGGAGTAGCTCTAAGGGAGTCCCCAGAACAATTTCCACATCTCTTCTCTGTAATATTTTCAAGCTCGAGATCTACCAAGAGCATCCTGAAACAAGTCTTTCCATTCCCCCAGCTCAACTTCGGCCCTGAACCACTTGGACCCGCTCATACGTCACTTCCTGATTCAGAGCCAGGGAAGCCGGAAGCCTCATGCGCTGCGAAGAGGAGGTTCGTGCGGCTGTGGAGTTGTTATGGGCCGGAGGAGAGCGCCGGGTAGCGGGTCTCTGGGCCGGGTACTCATCCGGCATCAGACTCAGCGAAGCCGCAGCCAACGTCATACCGACTCCTGGGTAAGGAAATCCTTATCATCCATAGCCTTTCCGTCTCGTTCCGAGCGCCTCCAATGCTACAAAAGTTGGAGCAAAGTCACACCTGAGCAGGATTTCGAAGCGGGTCCCAGCAAGGCGCGGGGCACAGAGGGAAAGAGGCTTTAAAACCGGACTAGGTGGGGCTGAAAACGTGTGTAGCCTTTCATGTCGGAATGTTTGCCTGTGATTGATCTTTACTCTAGGAGCCATGGGCTCTCCTGGAAATGTCTAAAGGAAAATAATTTGTTTTCTTAAATGTTTTTTGAACGAGCCTCCGTATGCAAGCCAAGGTTGGCCCAGGACTACCTTCCTCTTGCCTCTGCCTGAAGGTACTAGGATTACAAGCCATGGCCACCACGCTTGGATAGATCTTTTAAATTTTCCGATTTTAATTATCCAGAGAATGGTTTCTCTAGAAGTGGTTGGTTCCATCAGAAAAAGAAGTAACTGTGATCCCTGCTTTCCCTGTGTTTCCTCCTTGGGGTTTAGCTCAAGGAATTAACGTTGCTTCTAGGAGCTTGAGGAGGATCGTAGTAGGAGCCTTAAAAAATAGATGAAGTGGAGAGATTACTTTAATCGCAGCACTCAGGAGGCAGAGGCAGGCAGACCTCTATGAGTTTAAGGCCAGCCTGGTCTACATAATGAGTTTAAGGCTCACCATGGCTCCTGTCTTTAAAAAAAAAAAAAAAAGTGGTTTGATTTTTGTTTATTCTCTAGCGTATTTGAGAAAATTCCGAGTTCTCATTAAGATCTTGTGCCGAAGTTGTTTGTCCTTGGTGCTCACGTGACTGCATGTCTGTCACACTGTCCCATTTTCCAACCAACCAGACAGCCAGAGAGATACACACATGCGTCTCAGTATTCAAGTCTGGATGTTTGATTATTGGTCAGCTAACTGATTTCGTGGGGACTTACTGTTGTGGTAGCTACTATTTGGGAAATAGTTGGAGTGGCTGAATTTAAGTGTTAAAAAAAATAAATTCTAATCTGTATTCTGATTGTCATTAATTCTAAGCTTTTGTTTTAATTTCTTTTAAAAACTGTGTTTGTACCTGTAAGTAAGCATATAGCAGGATGGTATTTATCAAACTCTGGGTTGTATGAGAAAATCAACTTAATAGTTTGCAGCTAGATCTTTTTAATGGTCATCCCGGCCAGTCCAGTCTTCCAGCCCTTGGGGGTTTGGGGTGGAGGAGACTAAGGAGAAGAGGGGAGTAGATGTCTACACAGTTCAGGGTGGCCCTGAGACCTGCAGCCTCTGTGCTCTGCTCCTGTGATCACAGCATGTATCACCACACCTGGCTTTAAAACAGTCCTTCTCATACATCCCAGTGGAAACTTTTCAAGTAGCTGGCTGGCAGAGTCAAGACAGTCTGGGTTCTACCTCTGCCTCTCTACTTAGTTTGCAACTACAGCCGGATTATTTTACCTGCTTAAACCTCAGTTTCCTAAGTAGTAAAGTGAAGACACAATACAGTTCACTTCAGAAGAGTCTGAAGATGAAATTGAATGATGGAAGGGAGGTGCCCTTGCTGAGGTAAGAAAGTGTTCACTTAAATATTTGATCTGGGGTTTTTGCATTGTTGAATATTGTTGCCATTGACCACAAAGGGCAAGTATTCTGCTGAGCTATGCCCCCAGCCTAACTAGTGTACATTGGAGAAGCGTCAAAGCACCTTGAGGAAGGACATAGACCAGTACCAGCAAAGTTTAGAGCCGATGGGATGCCAGGAGCAGAGGAGATGCCTCAGTCTTTGTGTTGTGTTTTGTTTGTAGTTGCACACGAGTGAGCTCAATGATGGCTATGACTGGGGCCGCCTTAATCTTCAGTCAGTGACAGAACAGAGCTCCCTTGAGGACTTCCTTGCAACTGCAGAACTTGCAGGGACTGAGTTTGTGGCTGGTAAGTGATTTATTACCTAGTGCTTGTGACACTCGTCACTGCCGTCTTGCTCACTTCTTATGAATAGGCTGTCTTTAATCCAAGAGCACTATGGGAAAGTTCCATAGGGGTAAGGTAAAGTCCATGCTGATCTTTAAATTCAGCTCTAAAGAACACTTCAGATGCTAGGTGTGGTGGCTCATGCGTTCAATCCCAGAACTCTGGAGGCAGAAGTAGCTGGATCTCTATGAATTCCAGGTCAGCCAAGGTTACGTGGTGAGACCTGTCTCCGTAACAACAAAAACTACTTTATTTAGATTGTACATCATCACATCAGGCTCAAAACATACTCTTGCTGCTCTCAGGTACCTGTACTTAGTCCTATGTGTGTGTGTGTGTTCTAAGCACTTAGGACAACTGACAAATAGCATTATTATAAGTTATTTCTCTTACTGTTGTGAATGGCATGCTGCTTAGCAAGTCATTCATTCATTTGTTCAAAATGCCTTTGTTTAGCACTAGTTATTCTCAAACATTGTACTGGCTACTCAGAATAATATTAGAAGATAAATTTTATTTCTTTAAAATGTTCTTTTATACATTTTGAAAGAAGTCTGTAGAAAACAGCAGGCCATAAAAGATGGAGCTCATAACAGATTCTATCTGACAGAAGATGGATGAGCAGGTAATTGAACAGGAGATAGCCATTTCTAGTGATGCACACCTGTGATCCCAGCACTTGGGCGAGCTAAGGTCGGAGCAGTTCCCCAAGTTTGAGGCCAGCCTGGGCCACAAATAGTAAATTCCTGGCTTTGGCTACATAATAAAACTCTATCTCCAAGCAAAAGTCAAACAGAGAGGCAGAGGCATTTAGACAAGATATGAAATAGCAGTCTGCTTTGTTCAGAAATTGTTACAAGTTTGGTTTTGCTGATGCAGAGGACAAGCTGTAATAGGCACAGACAGTGGGGGGTGGGCAAGGGCCAGATTCCAGGGAGGATAAGTTTAAGGGAAGGCCAAGTGTGTTAGCACACACCTGTCACCCCAGAAGGCAGAGGCCGTGAGTTTGAGGCTAGCCTGGTCTACATACTGAGTTCGATACAGAGTACATAGTGACTTGTCTTAAATAGTTGAGAAGACGTGAGATTTTTTGAATGACAGATGGTAAAGGGTTCCTTTATAGGTTTTTAGGCAATTAATGACATGGTTTCAGATGTCGTTTTCTGTTGTGTTTTGTGAGTGTGTTTGGGGGAGGGGGTGTTTGTTTAGATTTGGGGGTGGCTTTGATTTGGGAGTTTTTGATTTTTTTTTTTTTCAGGGATTGTTTTGAAGCGGGGTTTTTGATTTTTTTTTTTTTTTTCAGGGGTTGTTTTGAATTGGGGGTTTTTGATTTTTCTTTTCAGGGGGGAGTCATGCTGCCTACCTCCTAGCTTTATATAGTTGTGGTGCACAGTATGTCTTAATATGCACACACATGCAATGGAGTATTTGACCATGAAAAAAAAAAAAGCAAGTTCTGATATGGGCTACAACATTCAGGACCGTTTAAAACATTCTGAACTGGGGACATAATTCAGTGGTGGAACACTTGCCAAGCAAGTGGAAAGTCCTGAGTTCAGTGCCTAGCACCAGGAAAGAATAAAAACATGGTTCTCTTTATAGGAAAAGTCCAGAGTAGGCATATTTACAAAGACAGAATAGGGAATGGGAAGTACGTGCTAATGGATAAACATTTCTCTCCGAGGTTTCTGTTTGAATGTGGGTTACCCCATAAAGCTGGATTGGAAAAGGCTCTTAGTGCCCTTTACCAGACCATGTCAGTGTGGGTTTAGGTGGGAGGGAGAAAGAGTGAACCATGGATTATGTCCTATGGATTGAAAAACAGCACACACCTTTATCCCAGTAAGGCAAGTGACTCTCTATGAGTTGGGCCAGCTTGTCTCCATAGTGAGTCCAGAACAGCCAGGGCTACTTAGTGAGACCCTGTCCCTCTGAAAAGAAGACTTTTGGGTTTACAAGATGAGTTAGAAACTGGAAGTGTACGTCTGTAAACCAACATGCTGCTTCTCCGTGATGCTCTGAGGGTTATTCTCGTGTGACTAGGCAGCAGTAACTCAGAGATCTTGTTCATAAACATACTCCTGACTCTTCCTCTGGAGACTGATTCAGCAAGTGAGGTCTAGACCAGTGAATTTCCATTTGTAACAAGGGCACAGAAAGTGGTGTATCTAACTGTGGAAGTGTGGGTGCTGAATGCTCCGTCAGCAGGGAGGTCACTGCTCTGGTGTAGACAGACTGAACCACTGAGCAGCAGTTGAAAGGAAGGGATTAACTCCAGGTGTTAACACGAAGGCTCTCCACGGCCTGTTGTCAAGTGAAAAGACTATGTTCCCTGACCAGGCCGCGGATAGGCCTCGGTGGATGAAGCTCTTCTGCCAACCCTCACACCCCGTGTTGGTCCCCAGGACCCGCGTGGTGGAAGGAGAAACCCAACTCCATCAAGTTGTCTTTGGACCTCCACATGTATCATGTCCCACCCCCATAAATAAACATGTGAGGTGTGTGCATGTGACCAACCTGTGTATGCATATGAATATTAGATAAAGAGACTCTGAAGGCTACACGTTTAATTCAAGGGAGAGACTCGGAGTAGCCGGGATAGAGAGAAGGTTGGAGGTGGGTCAGAGGAAGGTTTACAAGGAGAGCTTACTTTGCGATTGTGTAGTTAAAAGTTACAGTCCAAACATAAAACAGATGGATGATGAGGAGGGACAGATCGTGGGACTGGAGGGAGGTGGGGCTAGAATGGGGTTGGAAACAGTTGGAAAGGTCAGGTCCTGCAGGGAGGCGAACGCAGGGTCCTGAAGGTGGGTGCACATCTAGAGACGTGTGGAGCAATGGTTGGCGTCCAGCGGCTTCCATTGCCCCTGCATAAGGTGATGACAAGGCTGTCCTCGGGAAAGGGAAGGGCAGAGCAGTTGCCACTGAGGGACTGGGGCAGGCTAACCAAGTGCTGGTGCAGTTCCTCCTCCATGGGAAGGCTGGGTCTGGGCAGTCCTCGGCCTAGCCGTTTGCCATGCCATGGCCGTAGTGTGGTGCCATTTCCTATAGCAGTGTGCATCTTGTGACACACGGGAATTCAGCAGCGGATAAGGGTTGGATGTGCAAGGACTTCTGTGAATTAGCGAAAGGGCAGGAATCAAGGAGCTAAGTGGGGGTACAGTGGGCAGTCGCCATTGGACGGAGACGCTAACACCGCAAGAGCATCAGGTATGGGGAGTGCTCAGCCGTTAGTGGAGCTTGGTAGGGTGAGAGTCCTGGTGGGTTAACAGTAGTGTAGGTTACCAGGCTGCAGGGTCTTACTTGGTGTTGTAATGGTTTGATGGGTAGCAGGCCGCAGTCCTTGCTCAAGGCTTTGAAACTGCGCTTCACTTGCCGCTTGAGGAGGAAGTGTAGCTGCCTTCTCGGGTCTCAGACAGTCTAGGTGGTGGCTGAGCTGTGAAACAGGGACTGCCCCAGCAGCCCGAAGGTTAGCGCTCTAGAGCACACATCTCTCTATTACTAGTCACGCAGGACCCTCTTTTTTTTTTTTTTTTTTTTTTTTTTTGATCCAGCCACTAATGATGACATTAATACATATCTTGTATAAATTATAACTATAGTAGTTCACTGGTTCTAAAGGAACAAGTCTTTTGCTAAATCTTTGCCTCTACTACTATGAGCTAAAAACTACATACGTAAAATGAGGAAATTGGTTGTACTGAATCTTTATAATCCTTCCCCATTGTTACTGTTTCTGTAACCGGGAAGTCCATTCACGTGGAATTCTGTGACATGGTACTCAAAGAAGTCATAGCTTTTTGGAAGTTTTAGTGAGGTAATGAAGATGTCTTTCTCTGTGTAGAAAATTAATTGAAAAATTAACCTAAGAAGGCTTAAATTCTGTTTTGGAAAGTGGTTGGTATTCGAGCTTATAAAAATAATCAACATTCAGTATTTTAAATTACCTTTTTTGGATTTTGAGTTGGAATCTCAGTATCCCAGGCTAGCCTCAAACTCCTGATCCTCCTGCTCCACTCCCAAGTGCTGGGATCGCAGGTGTGTACCACTACGCCCGGTCGTCCAGGGCTAGGGGTAGAACACAGGGCTTCCTGGAGCCCACTAGTCAGGCACCGCAGCAACTGAGGTACATCCTCAGCCTCTGGATTGCATCCCGACTAAGAGCACTTTTCTTTCTGTGAACAGAGAAGCTTAACATCAAGTTTGTGCTCCCTGAGGCTAGAACTGGACTGCTGTCTTTTGAGGAGAGCCAGAGAATTAAGAAACTCCATGAAGAAAACAGACAGTTCTTGTGTATACCGAGGAGGTAAGTTGAGCAAGAATTTAGATCATCAGAAGACACAGAATGGGCTGGAGAGATGACTCTGTAGTTAAGAGCTGCCTGCTCTTCTGAAGGACCATATTCAATTCCCAGCACCCACATAGCAGTTCACAGCTGTCTGTAACTCCAGTTCTGGGCATGTGATGCCCTCTTCTGGCCTCTGCAGGCATCAGGCACACACGTGGTGCACAGACATACTTGCAGACAAAAACAGTCATACATGTAAAATAATAAATTAATAAAAAATGTAAAAGAGACATAGCCACTGAATAATATATTCTTAGTCGTTCATAATTGTCCTGCTTCTATCTCAGCTGCCACTTACATCCAAATTCTCTTTTGAATTTGGTAGCTTATATATAAATTTCTTCCTTTCTGTGATTGTTTCAGACCAAACTGGGACAGAAAAACTAGCCCTGAAGAACTGAAACAGGCAGAGAAAGATAGCTTTCTAAAATGGAGACGCCAGCTTGTCCGGTGAGTATTGGACCCTGAAGATTGCCTGGAAGTGCTGGTGCTGTGAGATGTCTTTCTTTATGCTGTGGATATGTGTTGCTCTGATTGATTGATAAAGCCATTTGGCCTATGGGAAGGCAGCTTAGAGGCAGGCAGGAAATCCAGGAGAGACAGGAAGAAGAAAGGAAGAGATGCCATCCTGCTGTCCAGGGAGCAACATGTAATGGAACACAGGTAAAGCCATGGAACAGGTGGCAAAATGTAGATTAATAGAAATGGGTTAATTTAAGATATATGAGCTAGCTAGCAAGAAGCTTGAGCCATAGGCCATGGCCACGCAATTTGTAATTGATATAAGGCTCTCTCTGTGTGTTTACTTGGCTCTGAGCAGCTGCAGGACTGGGCAGGACACAGGAAAACTCCAGCCATTTTACGCTAGGTCCAGGCATTTTAGCTTGCACTACCATTTGCCTCCTGAAGCCTTTTAAAAGTAAAGGGAAATACTAGGCTGGAGTTCTCAGTCCTTCAGTTCTCAGGACCTAAAGAACCGACTCCCACAAGTTGTCTGTTGGCCTCTAAACATGCACACAAAGTCAATGACTAAAATCCCGTTTTAAGTGGGGGGAGGGTGGTAGCATCCATTACAGGTGTGTTTTGGTGTGTATATAGACAGCATTGCTGGGTGCAGGTGCAGCTGTGCACAGAGGTGCTCAGTGGTTATTCTGCTCCATTCTGGTCTTTTATTATTCGTTTTATGTGTGTGTGTGTGTGTGTGTGCGCGCGCGCGCGTTAGGGTATATGTGTGCCAAGCGCATACATTGTCTCCCCAGGAACTGGAGTTACAAGAGGTTATAAGCTGCCATGTGGGTGCTCTGCAAGAGCAGCCAGTGCTCCTAACTCCTCAGCCACCTGTCTGGCCCCTTTTAGTTCCCAGAGGTGCTCCTCTGAGCAGTCTTCCAGTAAGAGTTGTAAGAGAGAAACTCCTGCTGTGTAAGGATAAAATTTGAATTTAGTGGACTATAATATAACTTTTATTCTTGTGTTGACTCAACAGTAGGTATATTAAAATAATTGGACAGAACCTGGTCTGGTGGGATAGGCCTGTAATTTAAGCTACTTACAGCCTGCCTAGGCTACAAACAAAAGTCAAAAGAGGGCTGGATGTGGTGAGTGGTAGAGCACTTGCTTGACATGCACAAAACTTCAGGCATAATCCCCAGCACCATAAACAATAATAACAAAATAGTGTTTATATACATATCTTCTTAATGTAATGAATGTGAGTGCTTATAATTCTCTAATACTATTATGATCAGGCAGAGATGTAACCTTCTCATTCTGAAGCCAGGCTAGAAGAGGAACAAAAGTTGATCTTGACTCCCTTTGAACGAAATTTGGACTTTTGGCGCCAGCTCTGGAGGGTCATTGAGAGAAGGTGAGTAATGTATTCCTTGTTTAACGAAGACATTGCAGTGTTGTTACTGAACCTAATGTTGACATGTGCTCCGGGCTCTGCATCCAGCAAGAGGGAGAGTAAATTACACAGTGAGCTCCTGAGAACTATGAAAAACAGAAAGTGGCCCTGACTAAACTATAAACAGTCACAAAACTAAACCAAAAGTCTAATCTGGGAAAGGGACTAGTAAGATGGGGGAGGTATTCATAGGCTGGGACAGAGCTAAGAGAAGGAGAGAGAACATCATCAGAATGCATTATATGCATGGGTGACATTTTCAGAGAAGTTAATTTTTAAAAAGTAAAAGCTAAAATCAGAGGACCAGAGAGAGGACTGAGCCGTAGCAGCTTTGCTGCTCTTGCAGAGGGCCTGCACTTGGTTCCTGGCACTCACATTAGGTAGCTCACAGCTACTTGCAGCTCAGGTTTCTGGGGCCTGGCCTCCATGGCGCCTGTGCACACTCACATGGACACGTGCACCTAATTTAACACGGCTTTCTTTTCACTTCTTTTTAAAAAGAAACCTGAGAATACACTGTAGTTCATTTACATTGTAGTGGTTTTTTAGGTCTGGGGAGGTAGATGAGTTGTAGAACACTTACTTATCTAGCATGTGTGAGACCTTAGGTTCATTTTTCGGTACCAGGGGCGATGTGTGTGAATGTGTGTGTAATTCGATGACTACGTTTGACAGGTGTGTAAGAGTAGAGATAGAGCTGGAGAGATGACGGCTCAACACTTAAGAGCTCCTGTTGGACTCAGAAGTTCCCAGCACCACATGGCAGCTCACAGCTGCCTCTAACTCTAGTTCCAGCGGAGCCAAATCCCTCTCCTGGCCTCCAAGACATTGCAGATACATGTGCACAGACATACAGGCACCCAAACACTTGCACACATAAAATAAAAATAAGTAAGTAAATAAATAACTAAGTAAATGTTTGCATAAGGGGAGTTCCGGAGCTCCTCTGGTTACTTCAGCCAATGTACATTGACTGTTGAGGTCCTCCTGGAAAGCAGGCATGGAAAAGCGCAGCTTTAGAAGTGTGTGCTGTGAGGAGAGACTGCTCAGCCAAGTTCCAAGGACACCGAGAAGCACACGGCACCTAGTGAAAGTCCAGAAGCAGTGTGATTGTAGAAAGAAAGCCGTGGGGGCTGTAGCAGAGGAGGCATGGTTGATAAGGACTGAGGACAACCAAGGTCTGTCTTTGTTTGGGAGACAGGGTTTCTCTATATAGTCCTGGCTGTCCTGGATCTCGCTCTGTAGACCAGGCTGGCCTCGACCTCAGAGATCCGCCTGCCTTTGCCTCTCAAGTGCTGGTATTAAAGGCAGGTACCCTGTTGCCATGCTCCCAGTCATGATGGTCATGGACTCACCTTCTGAAACTGGCCCCCCAAATCGACTCTTTCCTCTATAATTTGCCTTGGTCATGGTGTCTCATTACATTAATAAAATGTAACTAAGACAGAAGGGGGAAAAAAGTTTAAATTACTGTGCTTAGGAGAGCTATGAAACAAAAACGCCTTGTAAGCCCCACATGCCCAAGGACAGATAACTTGCTGGAATGTTGGGGCTGTTGTTCATGCACGATAACAAGGCACTTTTTTCACTTCGGTAGACGAGCTTGATTGCCCCAACTGCACAGGCTGTTTCATCACATGTAGGTAGGAGGTATGCAGACAGGAAGTAATCAGGATGTATGCTTGTCCTTGATTGGACAAAAGTGGGAAGCATATAGACTTGTAGGTTTTGCCTTTATGAGCCTTTGATTAATGCAATTCACTGCCATACTCTAGGAATCCCGAATATGGACCTGGCAAGTGTCCATCATTTTGGCCAGTATTTAATAAAGCCCTCTTCAAATTTGGCTCAAAAATAAATTTAAAAAAAAAAAAAAAATGCAGGCACCACCATGCCCAACCCAGGTGACTTTTTAAAAACACTGTCCCCCACCCAGCAGAAGTGTGCTGCTGCTGGCAGGTTCTGCATAAGTCTCTCCTGCATAAGTCTCTCCTAAGTCTCAGGCTCTACTGAGCTTGCAGATCCTGTCCTCTTCCCCTGGGGAGCTTTGGCAGAACAGAATGGATGTGTGTCCTTCAGAGCTTCCGTAGAGTTGAGGGTGTGCGCTGCTTTTTCCGAAGAGAAGTGGACACAGAGTCTGCAGTACCTCACTGTTGACCTTGATGGAAGATGCCGTCTACATGCTTACCTACGGTTCTCGTTTTGTTCTCTTTCTCTGTTTATCCTGGCTTCTGCTGAACTGAAATGACTGGCATTTATTTTCCATTCACATTTGAGAATGAAGTACTACAAAGCTGTTCAGATATAGTTTGCCTACTGGTGAAGCTCTGTAGAGAGACTGGGCAGGGATCAGTTGTTTGGAAGACTGTAAGATGTTAGTATCTTTCTATCTTTCCTGTCAGGGTTTGTTGTGGGTTTTTTTTTTTTTTTTTCCTTAATATTTATTTATTATGCATACAGTGTTCTGCCTGCATCCCTGCAGGCTGGAAGAGAGCACCAGATCTCACTATAGATGGTTGTGAGCCACCATGTGGTTGCTGGGAATTGAACTCAGGTCCTCTGGAAGAACAGCCAGTGCTCTTAACCCCTGAGCCATCCCTCCAGCCCTGTTGTTGTTGTTTTACATGTATTTAATTAATTGTGCATGTATGCCACATGCATGTGTGGTCAGAGATCAGCTTCAGGAAGTTGGCCCTCTCCTTTCATCATGTGGGACCTAGAGAATTGAACTCGTGTGTTCAGGTTTGATGACAAGCACCTTTACTCATCCTTCCAGCCCCTGTGTGTTCCTTAGAGTTAAAAAAAAAAAAAAAAAGAAGAAAAGGAATGAAAATGAAAACACAGCATACCCAAGTCTGTGGGAAAAGCCAGTTCTAAGTGCCTACCTTAAGGAATTGGGGGAGGGGCCCGTGGTAGTGATGATATCTTTAACCCCAGCTCTCCAGAGGCAGGCCCAGCCTGGTCTACACAGTGAGCTCCAGGTCAGCCAGAGCTACAAAGTGAGACCCTGTCTCAAAAGGAAAAGAACAGAACTCTGTGTAGGGTCTGAGGCTGGAGCTCCGTCGATAGGAGCGCTTGCCTGTCATGCATAAACCCTTGGGTTGATCCTCGGTACCACATAAAACCGGGCATGTGTCTTAGCCAGTGTTCTGTTGCTGTGGGAAGACATCATAACCATGGCAGCTCTCTTAAGAAAGCATTAATTGGGGCTTGCTTCTCGATTTGGAGGTTTAGTCCAGTCTCATCATGGTGGGGAACAGGGTGCCACACAGGCAGCTAGAGAAACAGCTGAGAGTTCCACATCTGGACCTCCATGCTGCAGGGAGAGACACTGGAACTGGCTGGGGCTTTTGAAAACCCAAAGCCTACCCCCAGTGACACTTCCTCCAAGGCCACACCCACTCTAACAAGGCCACACCTCCTAATCCCTCTCAAGTAGTGCCACTCCCCGATGACCAAGCATTCAAATCTGTGAGCCTATGGAGGTTATTCTTAAGCCACCACAGCATGGTAGTGCCTGCCTATAATCTTGGCTCTCAAAAGATAGAGGCGGGAAGCAGAGAAGTAGTTCCCAAAAGTTACCTTCTGACCTTCATATGTGTTCTGTGCACACACTCACTTATATAAATACACACAAATTACATACTTTAAAAATCTTAATTTTTGCTTACTTGTTTTGAGAGCAAGTAGCCCTGGCTGCCCTGGAATTCAATGTTGTAGGACCAGGCTAGATTTGAAGTCACAGGGATCTGCCTGTCTCAGTCTCCCAAGTACTGGGATTAAAGGCCCGTGCCACCATGTACAGCCTTAAAAAAAAAAAATCAGGTTCATCTCTGGCTACATAGCACCTTCAAGTCCTGCCTCAAAAGACCAAAAAAAAAAAAAAAAAAAAAAAGCCAGGTGGTGGCCCACACCTTTAATCCCAGCACTCGGGAGGCAGAGCCAGGTGGATCTCTGAGTTCGAGGCCAGCCTGGGCTGCAGAGCGAGATGCAGGCCAGGCACCAAAACTATATGGAGAAACCCTGTCTCGAACCACCCCCCCCCAAAAAAAAAAAAAGACACACACACAAAAAAAAACAAAAAACCCTCATAGCTTAAAGATACACTTCACAGCGATAGAAAAAACAAGAGCAAAACAAACTGAAAATCAGTAGATGAAAAGAAATAATTAATGAAATGGAAACAAAAAATCAATGAAACAGAGGTGATCCTTCGAAAAATGATCAAGATGAACAAATTCTTTGCCAAACCAAATGAAAGAGAGACGATCATCCATAAAATTAGAGGCAAAGGGGAGGGGCATTATGACAGATAGCAATAAAATTTGGAAAATTATTAGAACATACCTTAAAACATATGCTGCACCAAATTGGAAAAGTCTAAAAATAAAAATTAAAAAAAAAAAAAGAGGATTTCCATAGTGGTGATGGAAAGGAGCTGGGCGTCTTCACGGGTCAGTCTGTGTTTAATCCCTCCTCTACATCCAACACCTCCTTCCTCGTCCTGTCCCATGCCCGAGCTCAGGTTCACCTTACCCACAGTAAGCCAGCCTTCTGCTGCTGGGTGCTGAGACACAAGAGCAGACCAGCCTGGGAACTTACTGTTAGACTCCCACAGTTGTGTGCTCAACTCCTGCCTGGGCCCCTGGGGCACAAACAGTCTTCCTTCCTTCTCACTGACCAGGCATGTCTGTGGCTGTGCTCCTGTTCTTTAATGAGGGCCGTTACTTTTGTTCTTGGTGGGGGAGGGGGGGGTCGCAGAAGCAACCTCTGTAGTCAGTCTTCCGTGACTAACAAGTTGTACTCTATTTACTTTTCCTGCCCCTAAGTTAGCATCTGGGTTCCCCCAAAGTGAGCCCTGTACATGTGAAAAGTTGGAGGTTCAGTTGGAGTACAGTATTACTTGCTGAACTATTACTGTATTTCCTTTTTAAAGTTTTTCATTGCATTTAACCATTTATGAGTATCCACATGGGGTGGGGGGGG
The DNA here is from genome assembly GCF_004664715.2 of Peromyscus leucopus. Lineage (NCBI taxonomy): Eukaryota > Metazoa > Chordata > Mammalia > Rodentia > Cricetidae > Peromyscus > Peromyscus leucopus. Next base: position 65,279,940 of record NC_051073.1, read on the forward strand.
CACTGACCACCATGGCACACTTGTGGAAATCAGAGAATATCTTGTGAGAGTTGGTTCTGTCCTACACCATGTGGGTCCCAGGGCCTAACTTAGTTGTCAGACTTGACAACTGGCTTTTACTGGCTGAATCATCCTGCCAACACCTTCCTTAATATAGCAATATGTTTTACTCACACCATATGGTTTGTATCGCATAGAAATTGACCTGAGTAATCCAGAAATATTAGCGAAGTGACTACTGGCACATCATTAATAGGAAATATTTTATTGATGTCTTCCCTATAGCAGATGTCTCCTGTTTGCTGACAGGTTGGCTGAGCCATCTGTCTCTTTAATTTCAACAGTGGTTATCAAAAAAGATTTGATACGTAACACGGAGGAAAATCAGGAAAGGGCTGAGGCACACAGAAGAACATCATTCTGTTCCAGTGAGGCATTCCCACTGTTACTGTTGAATAAATGCCTCCAACAGGCTAGCCTGGAATGTCTTCCCCCTGCTGATCTGAAGCTGTTTATTCCTTCTGTGTGTTGGTAGATAGAGCTAATGTTTGTCTTGTTGTGGTTTGGGCTATTCGTTTTTGCAGTCATGTAGATTAATTTGGTTTGAAGGTAGAGTTCACCCTGAAGGAGATACTGAAACTAACTTAGAGAAGTTTAAAACAGTTTATTAAAAATCAGCAAATCTAAGCCCTCTCATGTCTTTAATCCCAGCACTTTCGAGATAAGAGCATCAGGTCTCTGAGTTTGAGACCAGCATAGTGAAACCTGTGCCTGTGGGGTGAGACTTTTGTCTCAGAAAACAAAGTTGGCTGGCCAAATCAGGGTTTGGTGAGGGTGCTGTAGGGATGTTGTGTGTGCAATTTATCTCTTTCCGGTGGTAGCCACATGCCCTGACCATCTCCCTAGCCACAGGGGCTGAAGGGAGGGAGGGGGCCTCTGAGAACCGGGGAGTAAGTGTTCTAACAAGGAAAATGCTGCAGTGTTCAGCGCTGGCCTCTATGTCCCTTCTACATCTAGCTGAACCGGAGGAGCTTGCTGTCAGCATCGAAAGCTGTCTTACTGTCACATTTTACATGAGGACAGACATCTTACATGTGGACTTGACATCCTTGCTTCACTGTGGTGCCTTAGGCTGACACTTAGTTGCATTTTGTTGTTTAAACACATGCTCCAAACCTGTGGGTGATCATTGGCTAGGCTTCAGCTCTCCTCTTTGGCAGCCTTGGGTTTCAGTACAATACTGACTATAATGGACGCTATAGGTGATTAGTGTGAATTCAGATCAGACTGGATTCTTAGTGAACTTCACCTTGGGGGTAGTTCAGGTACTCTCCTGACCTGAAGTTAACAGAAGTTGTAGTGGAAGGTTTAGCAGCGAAATGCCATATGAGCCCTCCAAGCCAATTAGAGCAGTGGAATGCTGAAGAGCATGGTCCAGACTGCCTGGGCACCCATTCTGACTTCCTCACTTCTTAGCTGACTTTGGGCAGATTATGTGACTGTAATACACATCATAAAAACTGGGAATAACTATGCCTTAAGAAATTAGTATGGCAGCTGCTTAATGTATGCAAAGTAATTCCTATTATTACCATTAGTACATGGCAGTGGTTCCTTTTTTAATGTTTTTCTAATTTGAGAATTTCATACATACATTTTTTGTTGTTTTATTTTTTTTATAGCCCACTGAGTCCAATTTGTGCTCATGGGTATGGGGCCTGACCTCCATTGGAGCAAGGTGGATGAACCAGGGGCCACAGCTGTAAAGAAAACTGACCCTCCTGAAGGCTTCAGGTGTCAGTAGGGGAGAGTTCGTGAGCCCCCATCCACTCCAAGCTGGAATGGTGATGGGCTTGATCTTGCTCAGGTCCTGTGCAGGCCGCTAGGCTGCTGAGTTCATACGTGCACTGGTCCTGCTGGATCCAGGAGACGCTACTTCACCCTGGTCCTCACCTTCTGGCTTTTACGTTCTTCCTGCCCCTCTTCCTTAAGGGTCCTCGGACATTGCAGGAAGGAAGTGGGATGCAGATGTACTGTCTGGCTGAGCACTCCACAGACACCTACCCTCTGCACTTTGACCTGTGGGGAGTTCTGTGCTAAGCGCTGTGTGTCAGTCAGTGGTCACTTCTACTTTACACTAACTGGATTTTCTCACTTTCTTCCCCCAGTGATATTGTGGTCCAGATAGTAGATGCTCGAAACCCACTCCTGTTTAGATGCGAGGATTTGGTAAGTAAAGTCTGACTTGGATCCTTGGGACAGGAAGGAGAGGGCAGCGTTCCTCACAGCAGTTAGTAAGTGAGCACGCATCCTGTCTGCTCTAGCTCATTTACTCAGCCTTCCCGCTCCTGGCGAGCTCGGGAGCTTGTGTAATGTGCTGTGTAGACAGAGCTCTGCTCCTGCAGTGGTTGTCTGTAGAAAGCACACAGACTTGCATGCCGTGTTCTAGCTGCTGGGTTGGAAGATACTTTGTTGCCAGCCATTTGCTGGTCTCTTGTTTCAGGAGACAGAAGTCAGGATGGCAATTTGCTTTTATTTAAGATATTTCATGCACTTTTTAATCCATCTCACTGAGTTCTCTCTTTTCACATCTTATTACACCCATGCTAGTTTACAAATGAACTACGCTTATAAAATGAGAGTCGTACTAAGGTTTAAGGATTACTTAAAATGATGTAATCCATGAACCCCCCTATGTGTGTTGCACATATTTGCATTTGAAGACCGTAGTGGTTTCTCTAAACTCATGAGTAACAAAAATCTGAATGGTTCTTTTAAAGTTCTTCTCAGCTCACAGAAAGGATCAATTAGTAGAATGTCTCATAATTTCTAATCTTTAAATTAGAAAGTGATTTAAGGGCCTCCTTTGAGGTGGCTCAGCAGGTCTAAAGGCACTTTGCTGCACAAGTGCCTAAGTTTGACCCCTTGATCCCAGATAAAGGTGGACCAAGAGCACCGACCCCTCAGTTCTCCATTGACCTCTATATACACGCTGTGTCACGAGTGTGTGCATGTACACACATTGTGCACACGCAATAATAAATCATTTTTTAAGGGAAATGACTTAAGCCTGGTGGTGATGGTGGCAGCAGCAGTGAGTGCGCACCTTTAATCTCGAACTCACAGAGATCTCTCTGCAGAGATAGGCAGATCTCTGAGTTCGAGGACAGCCAGGGCTACAGAGAGAAACCCTATCTTGAAAAACAAAGAAAAAGAGAGAAAGTCATTTAAAATGGGGGGAAGGTGGCATAAAAATTTTAATTGGGAAGCTCCAGTGTAATTAACCCAATATTTGTCTTACCTGTTTGAACAGACTGGAAATGCCTTTATCTTTACAGGAATGTTACGTAAAGGAGATAGATGCTGCTAAGGAGAACGTCATTCTGATAAACAAAGCGGACCTGTTGACTGCTGAGCAGCGCCTTGCCTGGGCCTCGCACTTTGAAAACGAAGGTGTGAAGGTTATTTTCTGGTCAGCTTTGGCAGAAACCATTCACTCTAAGGTAACCGGGACTGGGGGACTGTCTCATGGTGGGCTTCAGGGATTGCTTTGAATTTTGGTTAATGTGCTTTGTTTATATTGGCAATTTGTAGGACTTACTTTTGTTTGGGGATTCAATCATACAGTTACTTTGTGATTTCAGATAATCAGAGATGCCTGGTGTCACATCTGGGACCTTAAGGAAGTTTCATAATGGTTTTGTATTTGCTTTTAAGATAAACCACGGTACAGCTGAAGGATGTAGGAGCTTGTCAGGGTTTATCAGAATCTAGGTTTGTTTTTAAAACAAACTAAACTTGAATTAAAGATATATTATGCTATTTCTTTTATCTTTAACCTAAATTTTACTAAAACAGCTTTAAAAAGTTAGTCATGGCATCTTTGATATTTAGAAGACACTTAGAAGTAATATCTTCCTCTTTTATCTCTTATCAATCATTTGATTTTGATGGTGTTAATGTAGGTGCTGTGCAGGCTGGGTGTGGTGGGGAACGCCTTTAATCCCAGCATAGTCTGAAGATGCTGTCTGAGTTTGAGACCATGCTGGTCTGCATAGAGTCCATGACAGCCAGGGCACAGAGAGACCCTGCCTAAAAAAAAAAGATAGGTTCTGCGACTACAGTGCTTTCATTGGGTGAGTTCATAATTTACTGAGCGCTGAGCTCCAACTGAAAGAAGAAATCCCTTCCTCCACTTGCTGTCAGATGGTCATGTTGTCTCCCACTGACTAATTCAGGCTGAGGATGTAACTCGGTAGAACAATGTTTACCAAGCATGGAGAAGGTCCTGGGCTCTCACTCCAGCAGTGACAACCGCCTCGAGACCAGGCAACTCGTTTCTTTTTAAACTGTGGTGTCTGAAGTTCTTCCCTTCAGCGAAGCGAAGTTAGCTCCCTGATCTTTGATCTGAGAATTTAGTCTTTGTCGTCTTGGTTCCTTCCCATACAGGTGGTTCATTTTTGCCTTCAGACTATCTTGTACACACCATTTGGGGGCTCTCATCTTGGGGCTTCTCTATTTCTTCCGTACTGACACGAAAGTTGATGGAACCTAGTTGAACCTATTTAGTCCATGTGTTGTCTGCGAGGGCACACACGGGTAGATTGAAATGTCTAGAGCTGGAAGACGGCTCAGGGACTGTTGAAGTGCTTGCCTTCAACTGTAAGGACCCAATAAATGCCAGTCTCGGCCAGCCGGGGGTTTTGACACCTGGGAAGCAGAGGCAGGAAAATCTTGGTGAGTTCAAGACCAGCCTCGTCTATGTAGTAAGACCCTATCTATCATAATCATAGTAACAGCGGATCTAAAATGAAGTTTTGCTACTCCTGAATTTCATACACAGGAGTCCACTCTGTAGTACTTTTGACTTATTTAATAAAGCAATTACAAAAGCAAAGTAAGGTTGGGAGTATAGCGCAGTGGTACAGGATTTTTTTTTTAAACTTATTTATTTATTTATTTTGTATACATTGTTCTGTCTGCATATTTCCTGCATGCAAGATCTCATTATAGATGATTGTGAGCCACCACGTGGTTGCTGGGAATTGAACTCAGGACCTCTGGAAGAGCTGCCTGCTCGTGCTCTTAACCTCTGAGCCATCTCTCCAGCCCTAGTGGTACAGTCTTACTTCACATGCAGAAGCCCCTGGCTCGGCTGCCCTGACGGATGGCTGTGCTGCACCCGCGTATCACACACCTGTCTCCAGCCTATTTCCTGTTCTCCCTCCATAACCAGCCCACTGAGTGAAAGGTGCAGCTCCACAGGTCTGAAATGTGTCCTGTCTGTTACTTCTTCAGGACCAAGGCAACAGTGTTGTTGAGGAAGCCAGCAGAACCGAGTCTGAAACCTCGAGTTTGGATGAGAATGAAACTCCACGCAGAGATTTGCTCTCTCTTAGTGAGGGGTCCGCAAGTGACGAAGACGACAGTGAGTATGAGGACTGTCAGGAGGAGGAAGAGGAGGAGGAGGACTGGCAGACGTGTTCGGAAGAAGACAGCAGCCCCGAGGAGGGGGACTGTGGGCAGGACTGGAAGGAACACTGTCCTGTCGATTCTGAGGCTCAGAGCAGAACAATTCCAGAAAGCCAGCCCATGAACAATCGTAGCCACCTGGTGTCCAAGCAGGAATTGCTGGAGCTCTTGAAGAAGCTCCACACTGGGAAGAAGGTCAAAGATGGACAGCTAACTGTCGGGCTGGTAAGATGGAGTAGATCACGGCTCTGACTCCACATGAGAGAGCGTCTTCAGTCCTGTCCCTTCATAGCTACGCATGCCCCCGATAGTCAGGCTGCTGACGTCCTAGAGAACGTGCTTCCTTCTTGGTGCCCTCTGGCATCATGGGAGGAGGCAGTATGAAGGGCGGGGTCCAACTCAAAGGAAAGATCTCTGGGTTTGTATAGTTTACATACATGTTTATATGAAATGTGTCCTGTGGTCCACCAGTTCAGTTCCTTGTTACGTCAGTTACTGAGAGAAGAGAAGAAGAAAGTCTTTGGTGTTGCCGCCAGACTTCAGCGTCATGTTCTGTTGACATCCTGTGACCAGCTTATGCTGTTTTACATGCCCTTAGGGAGAATCTCAGTCCTGGCCAAAACCATGACAGATACAGTCATTGCATAAACATAACAAAATGGCATCCCAGCTCTAGGGTCTCATTCTAAAGGTGGCTGTGGAACTGCCCACTCCCCAGGGATACAGCGTGGCTGTGGGCTACAGCGTGGCTCTAGGGGCCCAGCCCTAGCTCAAGACAGGTAAGGGGCTTAGAGAGGCATCTGTAGTAAAGAGCTTTCCAGGAACAACACAGTGGAAGGGGTCGCAGCAGGGGTAGCCTGTCAGCTCTTCAGGAAGTTAGGGTGACTCATCCTAACTGTGCCTGAGCTACAGAGCGAGATCTAGGACAGGCACCAAAACAACACAGAGAAACCCTGTCTCAGAAAACAAACAAACAAAAAATGTAGGGTCTAAAGAGCAGACTCGGCAGCTGAGAGCTGCTTTTGCAGAGGATCTACATGGCAGCTCCCAGCTGTCATTATCAGTTCCAAGGGATCTGACACCCTCTCCAGCCCCCGAGCATCGCCTGCATGTGGTGCACACATAAATGAAGGCAAAACATCCTTATACATAAATACAACTAAAGTCTTATTTTAAAAGCAATGGAGTAAATGATGTTTACTGTGGGTATAAGCTAAAGCCCTGCCTCTGGGGTCAGGCAGGCATAGTGTAGTTCCTTAATTCCTCTGAGATTTAAGGCTCTATTCTCTGTGCCAAAAGTTCACTTCCATGTGTATCAGAAAGCCCAGTTTCTCTACATGCGTCTTTGAGTTCTAGAAATAAAGTAGCCTCCACCGCTCTCTGGGTTCTTAACTCAGGGTTTTACTCCTGAGAGTAGCAGCTTAACTCACTGTTCTACAAACAACTCTACATCGCCTGCCGCATTTCCCTGGGCCCTGACTTAGAAAGCGCTGACGTGTTGAGATGTTCAGAAGTTGTGATTGTTGTTTGTCTGAGCTCAGCTTCACCCCTTGTAAAAGATCTGGTGGAAACAGTGAAATACCTATAAATGGAACGTTGTGGGGCAGGCAAAGGGGATGAGGCTTATTGTAGGGGTGACAGCAAAGTCCGTAGAAACAAAATTCATATAGCTGCATCGTGTGTCCGAGATGAGTCTGAATAGACGAAGCCAAGAACAAAAGGGGAGCAGACATACAGATCGCCTGTTGAGTCAGCTTTCCGAGCAGCCAGGCTAGCATTTCTACCACTCAGGTAACCTCCAGTTCTTTTCTAGGTGGGCTACCCTAACGTTGGTAAGAGCTCAACCATCAACACTATCATGGGCAACAAGAAAGTGTCTGTGTCTGCCACTCCTGGCCACACCAAGCATTTCCAGGTATCTCAGAGCTCTTTGCCGCAGCGCAGCCCCTCTTCCCTCCCACCCGCCATGTGCCCCTCCCAACCTGGCGCGTGTCTTTCAGACTCTGTACGTGGAGCCTGGCCTCTGCCTGTGTGACTGCCCGGGCCTGGTGATGCCATCCTTTGTGTCCACCAAAGCAGAGATGATTTGCAATGGCATCCTCCCGATTGACCAGATGAGAGATCACGTTCCCCCCGTATCACTAATATCCTTCCTGTGTCAGCACCACTCTGGGTTGGGGGGCGTTGCCTTAGTCTAGCTTACTTGTAGGCATTAGAAACAAAGACGTGATCCTTTGCGTCTCTGTTAGATAGTCTCTCAAAGTTAGAGTTTGTTTACAGTATTGTTCCTCAAAGTGTTAAGGTCTGTTTCAGAGATAATTTTTTTTTTAGATTTATTTTTATTTTATGTGTGTGTTTGTTTCCATGTATGTCTGTATACCACTTGCATGCCTAGTACCGTTGAAGGTCAGGTAAGAGCATTGGATCCCCTGGAAATGGAGTTACAGACAGTTGTGAGCTGCTTTGTAGGTGCTGGGAATGGAGCCCTGGTCCTCTGCAAGAGAGGCAAGTGTTCTAAACCCCTGAGCCATCTCTCCAGCCCCAGAGATAGTTTGTTTTTGTTGTGTTTAGAGACAGGGTTTCTCTGTGTAGCTCTGGTGTCCTGGAGCTCCCTTTGTAGACCAGGCTGGCCTTGAACTCACGGAGATCCACTTGCCTCTGCCTCCTGAGTGATGGGGTTAAATAACCACCCAGCCTTGTTATTTTAAAGAATGCGTTTAAGGTGATCATTGGTGTGTAAGACTGTTTAAGTGCATAAGTAACTGTACTCTGCTTAGAGGGCGACCATGTATCAGAAGCAGCAAAATAGATGTAGGAGCATAGAGTCAGTTCAAGAGTGGATTCCTTGACAAGTTAACGTCTGCCAGCATATCCCACGCCGTGTTTTGGAAGCTACCTATGGTATTAACATTATAAAGCCTGGAGAAGATGAAGACCCCTACCGACCTCCAACCTCAGAAGAGCTGTTGACGGCTTACGGATGTGAGTTGTCTGTCATTGTATATCACGGGCAGTGTTCGTAGAGCTCTGGAGCAGGTCACTGTGCATCCCCTGTTTCATTCCAATGACATAAGTACCACCGCTTTTCATCTCATACTCCAGATCAAGTCGGCACTTCCTGTTTGTAAGAACATGACCGCACGTGTACAGTTGCTCAGACCACTGTCCACACAGAGCTCTGTGTAGATGAAAGCCTCTGGCTGGAATCTTAAAGGCATTGCCAAGTTCCTCTAATTTTACTGTGTGTTTCTTTTTAAGGTGTATTATTTTCACTTATGTGTATGTATGAGGTTATGTGTACATGAGTGCTGGTGCCCGTGATAGTCAGAGGCATTGGAGCCACTCAGAACAGGTGCTGGGACTCGAACTTGGCTCCCTTGAGTCCTCTGTAGTAGCAGCACACACTCTTGACTACTGAACCATTTCTCCAGTGCCCACTTTGTATTTCTTTGATTTTGTCTGTGTGAGGTAGTCTCACTGTGTAACCCTGGCCAACCTGGAACTCATGGATCACCTGCCTTTGCCGCCTGAGTGCTGGGATTTAAGATGTGTGCCACAACACTCAGCTACTTTGTCTGTCTGTCTGTCTGTCTTTTTTAAGATTTTTTTTTTTTTAGAATTTTATTTTCTGTGTATGACTATTTTGCCTACACGTATGTCTGTGCATTGTGTGTATGCCCAGTGTCTGAGGAGGCAGTGGATGCTCTGGGACAGCAGTTACTGACAGCTGTCAGCCACCATGTGGGTGCTGAGGATTGAACTGGGTCCTCTCGGGGGAGGGGGCGCTCGTGTCTCTGTAGGAGTCTGTGCACATGAACGCAGTCCCCCTAAATGGTCAAGAGTGAGGTTGGATTCCCTGGAGCTGGAATTCCAGATTCTGGGAGACACTGGGCATGGGACTGAGACCTGCACTCGGGTCCTTTGCAAGAGCAGTGCACGCTCTTGACCACTGAGCCGCTCTCCAGACCGGCATTCAGGTTTCTGTGTGGATGATAGGAACTAGGAGTCTGAGTCTTTTCTCCTAAATTGAAAAGGCCGCGTAGCCAGTATGTGCAGGGCTGAGTCTTGAACCCAGCACTTCTGCCAAAAGAGCTGTGTTCTCTCTCACCTTAGAGCAGGCTTCCTGGTGTGTTTGGGACGTCTGCCTGGGCTGCCTTTTGTTTTGCAGGTGGTATTCTCCTGCAGGTAGCCTCCCTGAGTAAATGCCCAGGATCAGGGATAGAAGGAATAACTAATTGTGAGAAACTGGACGTGTCTGTCACATGCTGAGTGATGAGATAGTAGATCAGCTGCAGAGGCCACTCTGTGTTAGCAAATGTTGATGATGATAATATATGTTACACGGTGAGCTGTGGGAAGGGACCCGATGCACATCACCTCAGGCCTTCCTGCTGTGGTGCCGACTCCTGACTGAGCTTTCCCACGGTTGGTTTCTCTCACAGGCATGCGAGGATTCATGACGGCACACGGACAACCAGACCAGCCTCGTTCTGCACGTTACATCCTAAAGGACTATGTCAAAGTGAGCGTTCCTGTCTCCCGTGAGGAAGCAAGCTTCCTTCCCCATGCATTGTGGTCTAGCTCAGGGCAGCCTGGTGGGGAGGTGTTTCCATTGAGATGGACCGAAGGCAGGTGGCGTGTTTCTAGTGGTGCCAGGACTTGACCTGTGGGCCTCACACAAGCTGGACAGCTGCTCTGCCACTGAGCCCCGGCCCAGCCCTCAGAAATGATAGGATTTTAGACTCCAGCCTGATGTTCCCATGCGTGTGTCCTGACGTCAAAGAACCCTGAACACTACTTAGAAATGAAGTGCAGTGAAAGGTCACAGGGAAGGGCCCTGTCACAGGGAAGGGCCCTGTCACAGGGAAGGGGCTGCTGTCAGAGTAGACTCCGGCGTTGCTGCAGACTGAAGCACAGAAAGCTCCTCCAGCCTCTGCCTGCCTCACACTTGCCTTGAGGACCTTTGCCCTGCCGGGGTAACGCGGTCACGGTGTGCTGTTGTCTCTGTAGGGTAAACTACTGTACTGCCACCCTCCTCCTGGAAGAGATCCTGTGACCTTCCAGAATCAACATCAGCAACTCCTAGAGAACAAAACAAAAGCTGAAGAAATACGACTCCAGCCGGGCAGAACCCAAAAAGCCAAACAGATTGAAAATGGAGTTGACAAAGCCTTTTTCCACCAGGTTAGTGTAAGAAGAGTCTGTGTTTAACTTCTCATCCAATACATTTGAAAATCCAAATATTTACTATTTAAACATCGAGTGGACTGGAGAGGTGACTCAGTGGTTAAAAGCTCTGCTGCTCTTCAGAGAACCTGAGTCTGATTCCCAGCACCCACGTGAGCACGAGGCTCACGGACACTCTAAGTTCACACAGCACACTTTGTTACCTGTGGATATGGGTGTTTTACCTGCACTGGGTGCGTCTGGAAGTCAGATGAGGACATCGGTCCCCTGCAGGTGGAGGTGAGCCACCATGTGGGTGCTGAGACTGAGCTGGGTCCTCCGCAACAGGTGCCCCCTGAGCTCTCTACCCGGCCCCACTTCTTGGCTCTTGGGTCTTGCTTTGTGCCTCGAGCTGACCTTAGCCTCCCTGGTGCTGAGATTACAGCTGTGCATCATGAAGCCTGGCTCCACACACAGATTGGAAGTGTGCAGTGGTTTCTGTTATAGCCACAGCTACAACACCAGTTGTAGAATTTTATCACTCCAAAAAGAAACCCCATACCACTGACAGCCACTCACTTCCCCTCTCTCCCCCTCCCCTGCCAGCCACTAACCTGCTTTTTCTCTGTGTGGGGGTGGTCTGCTCTGGGCTTTTCACGAGTGGAGTCACGCTGTGTGATCCTCTGTTCCTTCGCTTAGCTGTTCCAAGGTCCACCTGTGTCGGAGCGTGTGTCCACACGTCATTTTTATTACAAATAGGTTACTGTAAAGAAGCGTCATAGTTCTTTTCCCATTTACCGGTTGACAGGCATTTGGGGTATTTTCACAGTTTTGGCTAATAGGATTAGGTTGCGAGGTGTGCGTGCATCTGTTTGTGTGGCGTGTGTTCTCACTCGTGAGTGAGCACTGCAGGCTGGACTGCTTCCGTCATTTGGAAAGCTGTGCTTTTAGCTTGTGAAGCGCAGCCAGCCTGTCTGGAGATGGCTGTGCTGGTGGGCATGCTCGCCAGCAGCACTGGGGGCGTCATGGCTCCACACTGCGCCAGGGCTTCCCATTTGCCGGTGCTGTTTCAGCCTCTGAAGTAGTCTCTGGTGGAGCCCTTTTTCTTCCCCTGGCACTTGATGATGAACAGCAGCATTTCACAGACTCAGAGGTACCTGTGCATTTCCTGTACAGAAATGAGTTGTGAGAGGTTTTTGTTGTGGTGGTTGTGGGGTGTGTGTGTGTGTGTGTGTGTGTGTGTGTGTGTGTGTGTGTGTGTGTGTGTGTTGAGGGGGATGAAACAAGGTCTTACATAACCACACTGACCTTGAACTCTGTAGCTAAGGATGGTCTTGAACTCCTGATCCTCCCGCCTCCACATGCTGAAGACGTCTGTATACACTCCAAACAAGGTGTGATGGTGCACATCTGTGGTCCCAGTACTTTCATTCAGCTCCCACATCCACACATACGCGTCTTCTCACTTCCACAAATATGCATGCATGCATACATGAACATAAAAATAGACGAATCAATATTAGTAACTTGAATTGCTTCATCATAGCTGGTAGCATTTTCTTTTTGTGTTTGTTTGTTTGGTTGGTTTTTGTTGTTACTGTTTTTGTTTTTTCAAGACAGTTTCTCTGTAACAGCCTTGTATAACAGTAAGGTTGTTTTGGAACTAGCTCTGTAGACCAGGCTGACCTTGAACTCACAAGATCTGCCTGCCCTTGCCTTTTAAATGTTGAGATTAAAGGCAGGAACCACCACACACAGTGGCTGGTAGCATTTGTTTTCAATGTCAGGTTTATGTACAAGCGTTAAGTCATTTGGTTGTGTTTAATACACGTTTTCAATATTCTTTTTTTTTTTTTTTTTTTTTTTTTTTTTTCGAGACAGGGTTTCTCTGTTAGCTTTGTGCTCTCTGAACTCATTGGTAGCAGGCTGCTCGAACTCACAGAGATCACCTGGTCTGCTCCAAGTGCTGATTAAGCGTGTGCCACCGCTCAATATTCTTAAGTAGGGGCTAGAGAGAGGCTCAGTGGCTAAGAACACATGCTGCTCTGGCAGGGAACCTGGGTTTGGTTCCCAATGCCACAATTGTCGTACAGAACATTCAGTTTGTTTAGTTAGTTAGTTAGTTAGTTAGTTAGTTAGTTAGTTAGTTAGTTAGTTTTTGAAACAGGGTTTCTCTGTGTAGTTTTGGTGCCTGTCCTGGATCTCGCTCTGTAGACCAGGCTGGCTTCGAACTCACAGAGATTCGCCTGCCTCTGCCTCCTAAGTGCTGGGATTAAAGGCCGGCTCAATTTAATTTTTTAATGCTTGCAGAGATTTCTGAAGGCATTGCATGAGAAAGCTGAACATTGCATTATGTGAGGGGAAAAAAAATATTTTCAATAAAAAGAAAAAAAGAAAGTTGAATAGTGTCACCTTAACTTAATGTCCACATCTAAACCTTCACCTCAGTAGTAATACTTTACTGCATGTGACAGTCATGGATATTACTTTATAATTTTGTGTTCATATTACTAAACAAACTGAATATGTCTCGAGCGTCAGTGTCTAATGTATGCTGAAGCAGCCTGGATCTGACATCCATGGAGACTCAGGCTCTCTGTGGTGGTGTATACCTGTACTCCTGGCACTCCAAAGACAGAGAATTGGGAACTCAAGATTTGCTGGGGCTACACAGTAAGACCCTGACTCAAGAAAGAAAAAAATAGGAATGCCCAGGAAATAGTTTGAGTTACAAGGGTTTGGATGGTTCTAGATGACATTGGAAGCTGTTGGACTGAACAGTAGACAGGGAAGGCTGGAAAGAGGTGAGCTAAGAGAGGGTGCTGGGGAGCCTCGGATGAGGGGTAGGGAGTGAGACAGGTGACCCGTGTGCTGAGTGAGTTGCTCCTGTCCTGAGAAGCCTGTTCATGTCTCCTGTGTTTCCTCTCAGGAGAACGTCAGAGCGCTGACCAAAGGGGTCCAGGCTGTGATGGGCTACAAGCCCGGGAGTGGCCTGCTGAGCGCAGCTGCTGTGAGTGCTGAGAACCACGTGGCTGGGAAGCCCTGGAAAAAACATGGCAACCGAAACAAAAAAGAGAAAAGTCGTAGGCTCTACAGACACCTGGATATGTGAACTTGCTCAGCCGAAGTGGCGTCTGCATCGTGCAGGTGGACATGAACCAAAGCCACTGCTGCCTGTGGGGCTTCCCAGACACGGGCACTGCGGAATGCACCCAGAAGTCTAGACAGCGTGGCAGCCTTTGGAAGCACCAACTGTGCCTACAACAGTCATTGTGGTGTCCCAGGAGTCTCCTTCTGCAGAAGGCTGACGGATGTGTGTGTAAACATACATACAAATGCATATTAACTTTGTTTTTGAAAAGTTATTAAATTAATTGGCCACTAATTCATACATTTCATGTTATAATATTTGAATTTGCCAAAATATAACTAGGAGAGGGTCTAGAGAGATGGCTCAGCAGTTAAGAGCACTGGTTGTTCTTTCTTAGGACCCAGGTTTGGTTCCTAGTACCCATATGGCAGCTCACAACCATCTGTAACTTCAGTTTCAGGGGATCCGACGAACTCTTCTAGTCTTGATGGGTACCAGGCACACATACATGGGTATGGTTCACAGGCAGAGAGAGCTGTCTGGGAATGGAGTGGGCTTTAGAAACCTCAAATCCCATGCCCAGTGACACACCTCCTCCAACAAGTCGACACCTGATCCTTTCCAAACAGTTCTACCAACAGGGGACTAAGCTTTCAAATATATGAGCCTATGGGAGCTGTCCTCATTCAAACCATCACTCGAGGTCACCTCTAGGAAGCAGAGAAAGCCCCAAGTGAGTGAATCCTGAGTGAACATGCTGTTTTCATGGGTACAGCCATGTCACGGACCTCCAAGCCTTTCCCCAGCCCCTAGGCCACACCCAAAGGGGAAATGGCAAAGGCTTCCCTTCTGGTCTGTGTGTGGGTGTTGATGGTGATGTGGAAAATGTCCACAGTAGCTTTCTCCCTCTGAACAGTTACCAGTCCAGAGACTTCTTTCTCCTACAGAGATGAGTGTAGCTTGAGTTTCCTGCCTGCCACAGTCAGACAAATCTCTCACCCACCAGTCCCACCGCTCAGACCAACCAAGTAAACACAGAACTTATATTGCATACAAACTGTATGCTGTGCAGCTTCTTGCTAACTGTTCTTATACTTATTATCCATTTCATACATCTATACCTTGCACGTGCTGTGCTTACCAGTTCTTCACATCTGCTATCATGCGCGCTGCGTTCTCTCCGCCTCAGCCTTCTGCTTCCCAATCTCCTCTCCCTTCCCACCTTCCTGCCTGCCACTGCCAACCAGTGTTTTATTTATTGACCATCAGAGCAATTTGACATACAGACCATCCCACAGCAGATGAGCTAACCCTGTCTCCCTGGTCCAGCTCTGTACCATAAACCCCACCTCCTGATTCAGCTGTATGTAAAAACCCTGCCTCTGTTCAACTCTATACAATAAACGGGGAGCTTCGAGGGTGCTGTGGTCTCTCCATCAGCAGCCTCCATCCACCCAACTCCAGTTTTTCTGTGTGTCTGTCATATCTTCGTTCCCTCGCTGCCCCTGTCAAGTGCCCGGAGCATACCTCACACTCAGGCAATCCTCACCGCAATCTAAGAGCTGGGCTTACAGGTGTGACTCACCACACCCAGTAAGAAACTACATTCAGCAAATATTTATCAGTCAGCTACCCTATAGCAAGAAAACAATCCGCAAAGAAACCAACGTTGGGGGAGGAAGGATTGTAGGAGCTAGTGGGGTCAAGGATACCACCAGAAACCCCACAGAACCAACTAACCTGGGCTCACAGGAGCTCACAGAGACTGAACCACCCACCAGCCAGGGAGCCTGCATGGGACTGACTTAGGCCCTCTGCATATATTAACTACAGTTGTGTAGCTTGGTCTTGTGGGACTCCTAACAGTGGGAGTAGGAGCAGGGCTGTCTCTGGTGCTTTGGGGACCCTTCCCTCCTACTGGATTGCCTCATCCAGCCCTAAAAGAAGAGGAGGAACCTAGTCTCACTTGATATATAGTACCATGGCTGGGTGATATCCATGGGAGACCCGCCCTTTTCTGAAGAGAAACAGAGGAGGAGATGGAGGGGGTGGGGGAGACTGCAGTCGGGATATAAAAAAACAAACAAACAAAAAAAAATAACTAAGGAGCCAAAGTTGGGCCGCCCTGTAAACAGGAAACAAGCACTATGGAAGTTCGCTATAGCCAGATCTCATGGGACCCTGAAGTCCTAACGGGATTCTAGGTATGAAAAAATAGGTAACCGTGTATATATGTGAACAGTGACGTATATTGCATTCTTCATTTAAATAATGAAGGACTGGGCATAATGGGTCATGCTTAGAATCCACCCACGGAGGCAGGAGGATCAGAGACTCAAGGCATCTCAGCTACTCAGAAATAAATGAAAAATAGGTATCTACCTGTAATCCCAGCACTCGGAAGGCTGAGGTAGGAGGGTGAGGAATTCTAGGTAGCTTAGCATGACCCCATCTCAGAGAAAGCAGTAATGGGTAAGAGTTAATTCCTCTCAGAGCTGAAGTAGACTTAAGCCCAAACCACAGTTATGTTTCCCGCTGCAGGAAGGACCACGCCTCTTGAACAGTCTTACTCTATCATTCAGGCTTGGAGCTCGCTGGGTAGAGCCCTGGCTGGCCTCAAATTCATGGCAATTCTCCTGCCTCAGCCTCCTGAGCGCTGGGATTACATGCATAAGCCATCACACCTGGATGTTTAGAAGGGGAACAAGAGTCAGAACATGAAAACTCTGGGCCATCTGCTGAAAGGCAGACAGAAACGGATGCTGATGGACAAAGCCTAGAGTTGTAGCGGGAAGTTTCTCCCTGGTCAGGGCTAATCTCTCCCACCCACGTCCTGCAGCCATTTGGCCCCAAGTAAACACACAGAGGCTTATACTGTTTACAAACTGTATGGTCTATGGGTCAGGTTTCTTGCTAGCTAGCTCGTATAACTTAACACATTTCTATTCATCTATATGTTGCCACATGGCCATGGTTTTACTGGTCTGCTGACATCTTGTTCCTTGAGCAGCAGGCTAGTGTCTGCTCTGCCTCTGCCTTTCTTCTTCCTGTCTCTCTCTTGGATTTCCTGCCTGGCTATAACCTGACTTGCCATAGGCCAGAGCAGGTTCTTTATTAACCAATCAGCAACACATATTCACAACATACCAAAAGACATCCCACAGCACATAGTGACAGAAAAATCTCACACCATGCAGTTTACTGGTAAAAAGCATACAACCCATGGGTTTAACATATCCAGAGTTGTGCCACTATAGGAAATTTTAGAACATTTTTATCCTCCCATCCCCAATAAAGAGCCCAACCTAAGGAGCCATCAGTCCTGAATCTACTTGTGCTGGCTAGTTTTAAGTAACCTCAACCAAACAACTACAGTCATTTTGGAAGAGGGAGCCTCAAGTGAGAAAATGCCCCCTCCAGATTACACAAGCCTGTGCTGCCTTTTCTTGATTGATGACTGATGTGGAAGGGACCAGGTTACTGTAGACAGTGCCACCCTTGGACTGTGGTCTTGGGTGCTATTTAAAAAAAAAAAAAAAAAAAAAAAAAAAAAAAAAAAAAAGGCTGAGCAAAGCCAATAAGCAGCATCCTCCATGGCCTCTGCTTCAGTTCCTGCCTCCAGGTTCCTGCCCTGACTTCTTTCAATGATGGGCTGTGATGTGGAAGTGTTAGCAAATCAAACCCTTTCCTACCCCAAGTTGTTTTGGTCATGGTGTTTTATCACAATACAAGCCCTAACCAAAACTCTACATATCCCGGATCCCTCCTTCTTGCCTTAGGCAACCATTCGTCTATAGTTCATCTATGTGGTAGGCAGGTTGCCTGTTCTGGACACTCCATATAAACTCCATGAAGTTTGTAAGGATGAGGGCTGGTACCTCAGCTTCCCCCTCACACAGTGGGTTCATTCTGTATGGCCTTCAAAAGATGCTAGTGAAGCGAGCCCAGCTGCCCACAATGCCCATCTCATTCACCCTGCAGGGCTCTTCTTTCCCACCACCTTCTCCCCTTTCTTGGCTTCCTGTACGTACCTCCACAGCAAGGAAACTGAGCTGCAGTCCTTGCTTGGAGTCTGAGGCGTCTGAGCTAGGGCATCCTGACAGGGGAATTCCCATTTTTGACCTTTGCTTCTGAATGTCTCTCATTAAGTTTTCCTTGCTAGATGCTTTGATGTCCGTCCACATGGAGGTTTATAGTCTAGCTTTATGAATTAGTCATCGCTATCACTGTCCCACATTTTATGAATGGTAACCTGCCCCACATTTTATGAATGGTAACCCGCCATGCATCTGTCTTCTGTTTACTTTCAGGAAATTAGAAGGAAGTCGAGGTTCTTCCCAAGAAGCCAATAGCCACATATGTTTGGTTTTCTTTTTTGAGGGGGTGGGGAAGATAAACTGGAAATACTGCCAACAAGCCAGAACCCTTCTCAGGGACACATTGCTTTAACGGGTTTTTCTCGTTTGGTTTGGAAGTGAGGGAAATCATCCAAAAATCTCACTCCGTGTCTACTTGTCCCGTGTTGGGTTCAGCACGCTGTTTTTCCAGTTAATAACGGAAGACCCTCGAAGGGAAGAGGGTCCTTCCATCCCCTCCCTGGATAAAGGGAGACAATTTTGCACAGGCAACAGGCAAATGTCAATACCCATGAAAAATGTGGTCCGCGGTAGACCAGATAGTTTCTATTTATTTATTTATTTATTTATTTATTTATTTATTTATTTATTTATTTATTTATTTTGAGATTTATCTTTCTGTGTGTGGGTAATATGCCTGCAAATATGTCTGTACATCAATTGTGTGCCTGGTGCCCTCAGAGGCCAGAAGAGGCACTGAACCTCCTAGAACCGGAGTTCCAGACAGGGGAGCTGCCATGTGGGCGCTGGGAATTGAACCCTGGTCCTCTAGAAGAGCAGTCAGTGCTCTCAACCTGCGAACCATCTCTCCAGCCCCTAAACTGGATTTTGAATGTTCTCCTATGTCTACAGAAAGTCACAAGCCACGGTGTACAGATAAAAAGCAGCCTGATCATGGCTCCACGCCTGACCTACACCCCAGCTTCCTGTTAGCTGCTACCTGCCAAGGAGGCAGCCTCTCTGTTCTGACCTTTCCTCTGCCTTTGTATTGTAGAGAAAAAGAGTCTACGGTATGTGCTCTTGGGAGTCTGAATTCTGCAGTCCACCATTGTAGGGGTCATCCATAGTACGTGTGATAACAGACCATTTGTTCTCATTGTTCTGTAGTATTGTACGTGTCCAGGCTCAGGTTTCCCATGTGAAATGTAGCACTGTCCACCTGAACTTGCTGCTGTAATGGATAATATTCTGTGACCTGCACTGGCCAAGGTTGCTAGAGCTGCAGTGACTGTTCAGCACTTGAAGTGTGACCAGTATGGCGGAGGACCTGAATTCTTGTTTGTACTTAAGTATCTTCGGTATAAATAGCCACATAGAGCACCGGCTGCTATTGGCCAGTGTCTTAGTTATTTTTCTATCTCTGTGACAAAACACCATGACCAAGGCAGCTTATAAAAGAAAGCCTTTAATTGGGCGTACGGTTTCAGAGGGTCCGAGTCCATGATGGCGGTGCAAAGGCATGGGGACAGGAACAGCTGAGTCCTCCCATCTTTTATCCGAAAAGAAGAGGCAGAGAGCACCTTGGGAATGGCATGAGTCTTTTGAAACCCCAAAGCTCACCCCCACTGACATGCCTTTTCCAAGGAGGCAGTACCTCCTAATCCTTCCCAAACAGTTCCACCCACTGGGGACCAAGTACTCAAAGATATGAGCCTCAGGGGGACATTTCCGTGGAATCCACCACCTCCAGCATAGTCCTCAGACCTGACTTGAAGGAAATACTCTGCATTTTTGTGGGATGTGCATCCAGAAGCAGACGGGGGCATCTGTTCAGCATTAGAAGATACACGAGGAATTTAACTTTTATTGTTTTTCTCATCCGTGGGACTCTAGGAAATAAAAGGATGGCATCTACATCTCCCGAGTTTTATCATGTTTATGTCGCAGGGTGGTATAGATGAGCCTGTTTATGTTGAAGCCATGTGGTGTAGATGAGCCTGGATATCCCAGACTTACGACTCTCACAGGTAAGGTAGGTGGGACTGTTCTCAGTGAAAAGCCATTTCTCTCCAGGTGTCTCTGATGAGCGGGGCCTCCCCTCCCCAATACTCTTGGATCAGAACTAATGCCTGATTTCTGAGTGTGGCAAGAGCCACCCAGGGGTTTTGCATTTGTTTAATTGAGGAACATGGGTGGGCTGGGGCATTAAACTGAAAATATTTGCAAACCTGCATTTCATTTGCTAATAGAGTCCGTTGCTGGTGACTGGCCTCTGTGTGTGTGTGTGAGTCAAAGTGTGGCTCCGAAAGTCTCCTCTCTTCTGGCTGTAGCCCGTGCCTGTGTGGGCAGCTCCTGAGAGGTGCTCTGTGTATTATCCCTGCTCCCATGCTAAGGGAAACAGTGGTCAGATCACTTTTGAGTCATTTCTTACAGTGACAGAGGACAGGCAGATCAGGAATTCAGAGAGACTAGACTATATCCTTTGCCGCCTTTATTTTACTAACCTCACTCAGACTCTTATGTTTGCCATGCTTCCTCCTTTATATTCATTTTCGTTTTGGGGAAGACAAGATCTCGGGCTGTAGCCCAGGCTGGCCCCAACCATGTGCTCCTCCTGCCTTGAGCCGAAGTGCTGGGATTACAGGTGTGCGTCACCACGCTGGCTCTTCGTCTGGTCTTTGTGTGCATCTCTAAAGGTCAAATCCGGATACTGTGGTTCTTTCCGGGACACAGGTCGCTCTGTTCAACAACGGTTGGAATTGCCGAGTGTCGTCATCTTGGTTTGAAGGCTGCAGCAACTGAAGAAAGAAATGCTGGAGAGAATTATTTTTTTGGGAAGTGTTCTTCAGAACACAAAACAAAAACCAGAGCTTTTAACTTACTCCCAGAAGTTGCCGTTGTCTCTCTGACTGAACTGGGATGGCAGTTATATTTTCCTGGGCCTTAGTGGTCAGGGTTAGAGATATGGAATAGCCATTTTGGGGAGATAAGAGGAAGGTGACCGCAGACTTCAGGCCCTACACGGCATTGGCCACTATTTGTGTTCTCTAGCTATTTCTCTGCTGAACTGTCCCTAAAGACTCAAACCGAGCACCGTTGTTTGAAGTTTCCCCCTCATTCTTCTAGTAACTTAGTTTTTTGTTGTTGTTTTTGATAACTTCAAACTTGAAAAGAACACATTCTGATTCCTTCTCCTCGCCTCTCTTATCTCTCTTCTATCTATATCACCCTCCCCCATCCCTTTTCTCAGATTCCTGACGTTTGGGTTTTGTTTTGTTTTGTTTTGTTTTGCTTTGTTTTTTGGTTTTTCGAGACAGGGTTTCTCTGTGTAGCTTTGCGCCTTTCCTGGAACTAGCTTTGTAGACCAGGCTGGCCTCGAACTCACAGAGATCTGCCTGGCTCTGCCTCCTGAGTGCTGGGATTAAAGGTGTGCGCCACCACCGCCCGGCTTGGGTCCGTTTGGGGACCCATTTGGTCTTACCAGGCTGTGTGACCGTAGATTAGAAGTGTGCCTTGCAGCCTGGCTGGCTCAGTGTTTATACAGCTGAAGGCGCTGACTCCCTCACTCCCTGAATCCGTCAGGACAACGGTTTAGCAGGGAGGGGCGGGGCTCGTCCATCCACACCTGACTGGTGATGTGCGCATTCTTGTGCGCATCCCGTGGAGGCACATGAAGCTGCTGGGAGTTCATGGATGTAAGGGCTGCGTCTTGCCCAGAACTGACATTATGAAGCCCTTCTCCTTGTCTTCTGGCTCTTACAGAAGGAGGACAGCCTCCCCATCTTCCACAGTGTTCCCGAGCCTTATAGGGAATGATATAAATGCCTTGCTTAGGGCTGAGGACTCTTCTGTCACTTGTGAGAAGCACCTGGCGCAGCCATGAGCCTCTGCATTTTCTACCTTTCACTGGGGTCTTCTCTGGTTAAGGCTGGAGTAAACATTGAAAAAAAAAACAGTCTGATGCTATTTCAATGACCTCCCCTGCCATGGGTACTTTTGACCAGGTTTATGGTACCAAGTATCCATTCCCTCCTGTAGAGGAAGTGTGTCACTGGGGGTGGGCTTTGAGGTTTCAGAAGCTCAAGCCAGGCCCAGTGTCTCTCTCTCTTCCTGCTGCCTGCAGATCCAGATGTAGAACTCTCAGCTCCTCTCCAGCACCATGTCCACCTGCATGTCACCAGGCTTCCCACCATGATGACAATGGACTAGAACTCTGAACTGTGAGCCAGCCCCAGTTAAATACTTTCCTTTATAAGCATTGCTGGGGTCATGGTGTCGACTCACAGCAATAGAACCCTAAGACTGAAATTGACACAACCACCAGCCACAGCACAGATCCAGGGCCAGTCTGTCAGTGGATGCGGAAACCAAAGCTTCCTGGGGAGCTGGAGTGGTGTGATTGTGAGGCGGGGACACACAGACCATGGCGAACATGTGGAGGTCAGAGGGCAACTTGGGGCAGTCAGTTATCACCTTCCACCATGTGGGACATGGGGCTTGAACTCGGATCATCAGGATTGGTGTCAAGTGCCTTTCTCCAGGGATTTTAAACTATCACTCTCTTAGTGACTACATTACACTTGTTGGGGAGAGAGAGCTGATGTCACCTAAAGGAGAGACCAAAGTCGACACCAGGGTAAGTGGCAGCACTGATATGTGTGACAGGAGTGACTGCCACTGTCTGTCCTCGCAAACGTCTGACCACCAGGCCCACGAGGAAACCACGAGGAAACTCCAGCCTTTGGACACAATAGAAGAGACCTGGACTAAAGGACTCACAGCTCAATCACTGAATCTTGTACTAGGAAAACCACGCATTATTACAACAAGTGAGCAATTTTTCATGTGGGTTACATATCAGGTGTCATTGCCGTATGTGTGGGATGGACGTGGCTAGACCACTCTCTGTAGCCCAGGATGGCCTCAAACCTCTGGTGATCACCCTGCCTCAGCCTCCCACATGCTTTAACTACAGGTGTTCGCACTGAACTTTTAAAAGAAGAGTCTTAGCTGGGTAGTGGTGGCCCCAGCCTTTAATCCCAGCACTCAGGAGGCAGAAGCAGATGGATCTCTGTGAGTTCGAGGCCAGCCTGGTCTACAGAGTGAGTTCCAAGACAGCCAGGGCTACACAGAGAAACCCTATCTCAAAAGAAAGAAGAGAGGGAGGGAGGGAAGAAGGGAGGGAGAGAGAGAGAAAAGAAGAGTCTTAAATCCATAGAATATTCAAAAATGAGAGAGAAAGGTGTGTCCTTGGAGACAACAATCAGTCATGATGGCTGAAATTTCAAGTGGTTCAGAGCGGGAGAGAGAGAGGGAGCAGATGAGGCAGAGTATTAAGGACTGGGAATGCTAGCTGCTGTTCTTTTACCTTTTTAAAGGTTAGAGTTTTTCAGAGAGGGAGAGAGAGAGAGAGAGAGAGAGAGAGAGAGAGAGAGAGAGAGAGAGAGAGAGAGAGAGAGAGAGCTTGAGGCAGGAACATCGCAAGTTCAAGTCCCCGGCTCTGGAAAATGAAAACCTTGGAAGAGTGCCGGTGTCTCTCTAGCGAGGGAAGAGACCTGTGGGGGCTGTTTTTGTTTCGGCCCCTGTGGCTGTTCACAGCCACAGCCCTTCCTGTCCGGGCTGCACTTGGTTACAGAGGCTGGCAGGAAACCCGGTCCCTCAGCCTTGGGCCCTCACCAAAAGGAAAGCTCCTGCTGGAGGCCCAGGCTGGGCCCTTCCTCCTTCGCAGGACAATGCCGAGGCCGCCCTGCCACTGCCAGCAGGAAATGCCTGCGAGAAGCGAGGTGGCCCACTGCCCAGGAGCCGAGCCTCGGGCTCTTGGTAGGTTTGTTCTTCAGAGAGTCTGGACCGTGGCCCAAAAGCGAGGTCTAAGCGCCTACGCGTGACTCTGGGAGGAGCTGCCAGGGAGGGATGAGCCGGAGGTGTTCTCCTCAGACACCGTCTCATCTCCCCTCAGGGCCCCAGGACCTCCACTGTGTCTTTCTCAGGAAGCCATTCCCTCCTTGTTGCTAAGAAGGCCTTTACAGGGCTGTGCTGGGACCTCGGGCCAAAAGCCTGAGACCGGCGGCGGCGGCGGCGGCGGCGGCCTGTGTTCTACCACTGTGGTGTTTCCGCCTCAGCTGACACCAAGTCCTGGAACTTTGGGAGGGAAAACCAAGAGTCTGGCTTGGACCAGTTCAATTAGACACAACAGGAAAAAGCAAGTAGATAGTGGAGCACGTGGATCTAAGGGATGAGAGTGGATAGCCCAGAGGAAATAAACCGGACAGTCACAACCTACTGAGGTTGAATCTGGAAAAAACAGAAAGTCTAAGCTACAAAGAAATGCCTGGTAATTACAAAACCCACTCACAGAGAAAAATTACAAAACCCACTCATGGCTGAGTCCTGCCACACTGAAGAGCCCTGTGTGGTGCCCACACCTACAGTTCCAGTGTTGACACGGGAAGATCACTGTGAATTAGAGGGTACTCTACACTGAGTACGGAGTTGCAGGCCAGCCTGGGCTACATAGTAAGAGTTTGTCTCAAAACCCAGCAAAAAGTAAGCTTGGATGCACATCTTAAATCCCAGCACTGGGGAGGCAGAGCCGGACAGGTCTCTGTGAGCTCAAAGCCAACCTGATCTCCATAGGGAGTTCCAGGCTAGCCCGGCCTACATAGTAAGACCCTGGCTCAAAAAAATCAAAGTTGAGCTTGGAAGGGAAGTTTGACAGGAAATGAGCATGTAGGGGACGCAGGAACAGAGGTAGCCCAAGGTGGCAGGGGTCGGGAAGGAACCGAGAGCTGAGCCATGGTCTCCCTGCCGTTAGCTGACTTTTCTTCGCTGTCTTTGAACCGGCTTCCTTAGGATGACAAGAGGGTTAACTTCCACCGTTGGCACGTGTCTCTGCTTGAACCTTAGGATTTCTAGTGTCACAGGACACAAAGGCAGGTGCCTCTGTCGCCTCTTTTTGGTTTGTTTTGGTTTGTTTTTCAAGACAGTTTCTCTGTGAAACAGCCCTGGCTGTCCTGGAACTGTCTCTGTCGACCAGGTTGTCCTTGAACTCACAGAGATCTACCTGCCTCTGCCTTCCAAGTGCTGGGACTAAAGGTGTGCGCCGCCGCCCCCACCACCCGGCCATCACCTCACTTTTAAGTAGGAACACATATGAGTGCAGAGAGGTTCTGTTCTCTGCTCCAAGTCCCCAACTCTGTCAGGTCCACAGCCATGTGCTGACAGCTGTGTGTGTGTGTGTGTGTGTGTGTGTGTGTGTGTGTGTTCGTGTGTGTGCAAATGTGAGCACATTCAAGTGTGGAACTCATAGGACAACTTGTAGGGTCAGTGTTTTAGTTAAGGTTTCCATTGCTGTGAAGAGACACCATGACCACAGCAACTCTTCTAAAGGAAAACATTGAACTGGGGCTGGCTTACAGTTCAGAGGTTTAGTCTGTTATCGTCATGGTGGGGAACCATGGAGGCATGCTGGCAGACATGGTGCTGGAGAAGGAGCTGAGAGCTCTACATCTGGATCTGCAGGCGGCAGAAGGAGACTATGTGCCACACTGGGTATAGCTTGAGCATAGGAGACCTCCCAACCCACCCCCACAGTGACACACTTCCTCCACGAAGGCCACACCTCCCAACAGTGCCACTCCCTCTGGGCCAAGCCCTTGAACACCTGAGTCTATGGCGGCCATTCCTATTCAGACCACCACAGTCAGGTCTCTCCTTCCATCAGATGGCCCCAGGGATTGAACTCAGGTCTTCAGGCTTGGCAGCACACACTTTCACCCAGTGAGCCATGTCACTGGCCTGGTCGGCTTTTTTTTTTTTTTTTTTTTTTAACAAGCAGAATGATTCATATTTCTCTCTCACTCCCCTCTGACATAGTTTTTACTATATAGCCCAGACTGGCCTGGGACTTTGATCCTCCTGCCTCAGCCTCCTGAGTGTCTGGATTACAGTTCTATGCAACCACACATCTCAGGGTGACTCTCCTCCTGATACCTTCACACACACAATAACTAAATTGGAATTGTTTCATTTGGTCCAGCCACGAGGGGGGTGTATGCCAAGCCTGAGGGAAAGCTGTATTACAGAGGAAAACAGGCGTAGAGCTGGATGTGGTGGCACGTGGCAGGCCTGTAATCCCAGCACTTGGGAGGTGGAGACAGAAAGATCAAAAGTTCAAGGTCGTCTTGACTATTTAACAAATGGAGGCTGACCTGCGCTACAGAAGATCCTGTCTCGGTAGCAGAAACAAAAACAATAGCGATGCGTAAGTATAAACTGAGAGCATTCGGCTTCTCCACCTTGATGCTGGTGTGATGGTGTGATGAGGAGGGGTCCCAGTTTAGTAAGGATCTCTGGCTTCCCCGGAGAAGCTGAGGATGGAGCGCCCACAGGCCAGCACCAGATACAGGCTGTCTCTGTGTAGCCCTGACTGTCCTGGAACTCTGCCGGCCTCTGCGTCCCAAGCGCTGGGATTAAAGGCGTGCGCCACCACCGCTCTGCTTTGTGATTACGTTGCAATATATGGAACTGGAGGGGACACGAATGTTCAGACCACAGCGACATCTCATTTGTCCGAGCAGCGGTCACCACTGTGGACCGTTCTGTAATCCCAACACCGGGGGAGGCTGAAGCAGGAGGTCTTTGAGTTGGAGGCCCACCTGGAGGCTACACAGTGAGCTCCAGGCTAGCCTGGGCCACGAGGCAAAACCCTGCCTCAAAAGTAAATAAACAGTTAAGTGACAGTGTGCTGTGCTTTAAACAAACTTATTGAAACCAATCAAGACACCTTGGAAATATTCTAATGGTTTGCTTTAAAGAAGAAAAAAAAACATTCATTTACCTAATTGTGTGGCCCTGCGGCTGGATGGGAGCGGCATGTTCCAAAATTAACCCCTCCCTGCCTGGGTCTGGGGAGACTGACTGGGTGGCGCCGGGCATGCCTGCCCTTGACAGCTTCGGCAGAGTGTAAGGAAAAAAGCAGAGGCGATCTGTGCCCGCTCCGTCCCCCACCCACCCTTCTGTGCTGCACCTTTTTAACCAGTGACCTCGCGCCTCGGGGGGCAGGAGGGGAGGAGGGTCCCCCACCCCACCCCTAGGAGCGCTTGGCAGCGCCAGAGTATCGTCTGGCTTGGCCACCGGGTTCGTGAACCCGCCAAGGGACAGGGTGCTGGCGGCGCCCTCCTTTGTGCGCCGGCTGCGCGCGGCTCCACCGCTAGGGGGCGGGCCCGCGGCCCGCAGACCCCGACAATAGGCGAGGCCCCGGGCGCGGTGCGGTCCGGCAACTTTCCCCGGGGTCGGCTCCCGGGAGGCTCGGCCGGGCCATGGAGGAGGGGGCCGGCGCCGCGTCCCCGCTCTGGAACTGGGACTACCTGGACCGCTGCTTCGCCCGCCGCCGCGTCTGCATCTCCTTCGGCCTGTGGATCTGCGCCGCCTGCTGCTGGATCGCCGCCCACGCGCTGTAAGGGGGCCGGGACCCGCGCTGGGGGGAGATCGGGCGCCGCTCGCCTCTCTAGGAAACCCGGGGGCGGGAGGGGGGGGTCTTCGGGAAGCAGCTCAAGTCCGGGGTCAGATCTGACACTGCTCTGTGGACTGTCGTGGAGTCCCTTCTGCATTCCCAGCACGGGGAAGCTGGGCTGTGAGCCGGCGGCAGGAGGCTGGGTGGTGCAGTGGGGGCGGCTTGGATTGGCTTCTATTGTCAGCCTTTCCCTGCTGGCTGGCGCGGGGGAGCAAGGGCAAGGTGTAGTAAGCCTTTGGGCCTCCCGTGAGTGAGGATATGCCTCCGAAAAGGAATGTGAGGATTAAATGAGGCAGGCCCGGCAAAGGACTTAGTAAGTGCTCATTAAACACCGTTACGGCGCTGGCTCTGCCACCCACCCTTAGGGAACCCTAGCAAGTCCCTTGATGTTTTCTAGTTTTAATTCACCCAAAGCTGGGAAGAGGTGGGGAAGTGGTGTTCCGACTCCGGCCACAGTGTTTTTTTGCTTGTGTCTACCTTGCAGTGGGTTGGCCAGGTAGTCCCTGTCGCCTGGGTTCTGAGGGTGAAACTTCCAGGTCTTCAGCCACCCAAGTATACCCAGGAAGGAGAGGGGGGGTGCGTCATCGCTCTATCCCCACTGCTGGCACTGGCTCACCTTAGCACTCAGGGGACAACCCCTCAGACCCTCCGCAGTGGTTCCTCGAATCTGCAGTCCCATTGCCTAGTGAGTGGAGTCCAGGAAAGACGCTCTGGGCCTGGGCTGCATTTCTTCACGCCCTTGGTCCTTGCCTGGCCCAGTCCCTGAGGTAGGTTCTGTTAGCACGCTTTCCGATGAGGAGCCTGCCTACAGAGTGAGTATGCAGACTTCAGGGACTGAGCTATCCAGTCAGGGGGCGCAAAGTAAGAGGGCGCCACGGGCACCATCTCCTTTCTCATGGGCATTGTCTCCTTTGTTCCTCAGCCACCCCATGCTGCCCACCCTGTTGGGCATGCTCGCCCCTGGAACCGAGGCTTGCCGAGGTTCAGCAGTGTGCTGAGAAGGCCCGGCTGTGCAGGCTTGAGAGCAAGGCTTCTGTCTTTCACCCAACCTGAGGCTAGACATGGCCCTCTCCTCCCAGGACCCCACCACTCCCGAGCCCCCCTCTCCTCCTCTGTCTGCAGAGAACCAGTCTTCCACGGTGTGGTGTGTGGGCTAGGTTAAGGTCAGTCCAGGAGTCCTGGCCCCCCGAGAGCTTGGAGGACATGCCTGCGAGCAACAGGGCATAGGGCGAAGGCCCCAGCCTGAAGTCAGAGCCTGCATCTACTCACATCGACCCCCTAGGCTGCAGATTCTCCTCTCTCCTATACGGAGGCTGAAATAAAGCATTGCTAATTTGGGTCTTCACTCCTTGACCTTGGATTGGTTTTAGCAGCCCAGAGCGTAGATGTTTAGCTAATGATAACACTCTGTGCTTCAGGCTCGGGGCTGGCAGACCCAGAAAGGTTTAGGGCGTTGGGTTAACAGCCTTCCTTCTGTAACTATGATCTTTGGGACCGGTGCTCAGAACCCGATCAATGGAGTGAGCACCAGCCATCCTGTTTGAGTGGATGAAGCCGGAGCTGCTCCTGGCCCATTGCTCTGTAAAAAACCAGCCGGGAGACACCTGACACCCAGTGGGGTGGAGATGGCATTGGTGATATTGCCAGAGAGTCTCTGGCCTCTCCGAGTCTGCCCCGCCCTCTGTGTGACCCAGGTGTGTGAACAGTGGGGAGAGAGCTGGAGAGAGAGGAGCCAGCCGCTTGGAGACCTGGGGAGGGGGGGGGCAGAGCACTGCGCTGCCTGCCGCTCCGCAGTTCCGTTTTTGTTTTCCCTGCATTCTGAACATGCACAAATTGCTCAACTGGCAGAGCCTGCCACCCACTGCACAGATGGACTGGGTAGGTTTCACTCTCATTTCAAAGAAACAAATTGCCTTTTAAATTTAGGCAATCATCGCTATTGTTAGTGGCGCTGGTGGGGGGGTGGTGGTGACTTTTAGAAACTGTTTCCCTTTCAGAAAATCAAACCTAACAGCTAGCGTGTGAGGGAGGGGAGGGCTCTGTACCTTGACCCAGCCTGATTTGGAGGAGGGAGAAAGAAAAGAGCCCTTCTCTTAAAGACAGAACCTCCTAGGTAGTGTGCAAGCTGGCCTCGAACTCGAGACCTCCTGCTTTCTGCTTCCCACGCACTAGGATCACAGGTGTTTCCGAACATGCCGAGGCTTGGAAGAATCTGAGGTGCATGCCCCTTGCCCGGCTGGTCTCCCCCTTCTGTAGAAGAGGACGCTATGTCTACAAGTACAGCTCCAATTCCTGGCATGGCCTCGTGGTTCTTCTGCTCTTTTCTTCCCCAGAAACATATGCTACACCTAGGGGGTAGCATGGAAACGATGCTTCCCAGAACAGAGGTTACAGCTGCCTCTTCTAGGTACCGTCTCTGGCCTCGTCTCCAACTCACAACCCCTGTGTTCTGTTCACACTCCTGTCACCTCAGGGTTCTCTACCTGAGGTGCACCAAGAAATGTGGCCGGGACCAGTCCACACTGTGCGCGGCCTTCTGCCTCCTGACCAGCCTCTGTGACACCGTGGGGGCCGTTCTGGCCAGACAGCTCACGATCCAGGTAAGTTCCGCACAAGCCTGGCTTCTGCCTCTCCGCGGCAGCCACAGAGGCCTCCTCTGTCGTCTCCCTCGGCCCGCCGAGCAGTTTCCTCTCGGAACCTGTGCCTTGTCCTTCCTGCCTTCTCAAGTGCTCTTTCAGTGTCCACACGGCCCATCCTCACCTCCTTCAAGTGCTTGTTCAAAGCCGCCTTCTAAAGCAAAGCTCCCCGGGGCTGCAGCCATGTCCCAGTGGGTAAGAGCACACAGAGAGGACTAGAGTTTGGGTCCCAGAACCTGTGTCAGGTGACTTATAACTGTATGAACTCCAGCTCCAGGGGATCCCATGACTTCTTCTCCTAGTGTAAACACTTACACTAGGCTGTACACACATGTGTCTGTACACACACACACACACACACACACACACACACACACACACAAATAAGGCCTTCCCTGTGTGAAATTGTAACACACCTCTTCCACAAGTGCTCCAAGCTCCCTTCTGCTGTGGTTTTTGTTGTTGTTTTTGTTTTTATTTTTGTTTTTTTTTAAGACAGAGTTTCTCTGTGTAGCTCTGGCTGTTCTGGAACTCACTTTGCAGACCAGGCTGGCCTCGAACTCAGAGATCCGCCTGCCTCTGCCTCCCAAGTGCTGGGATTAAAGGCGTGCGCCACCACCGCCACGCCCAGTCTGCTGTTTTTTCTTATGTTGCCGTGTCTTAGTTAATTTCCAGTTGCTGTGACAAAACACCATGACCAGGGCGACACATACAAGAAAGTGTTAAATGGGGCTTCTACTTTAGAGGGTTGGGTTCATGACGGCAGAGCAAAGGCATGGTGGCAGGGACAGCTGAGAGCTCACATCTGGATCTGCAAGTAAGAGACAGAGGCACTGGGAAAGGGCTTCAGTCTTTTGATACCTCAAGACCCAGCCCCCAGTGACACACCTCCTCCAACAAGGCCACACCTCCTAATCCTTCCCAAACAGTTCCACCAGCTGGGGTCCAAGCATCCAAATGTATGCGCCTATGGAGGCCATTCTCCTTCAAGCCACCACAGTGAGTCACCCTTGTCAAAAGAACAGGGACTTAGTCACCTCTGTATTGTCACTGTACACAGCTCCTAGGAGACGCTCAGCAAATAGTCATTACCGTTACTGTTTGCAGGGCTGAGACTTGGCAGTGGCAGCTGAGTCCTTCCCCGGGTGGTCGTGTGGGATTTGGCACAGGGAAAAGCGGTTTCTAGTTTCCCCAAAGTGGGGCCCTCAACTAAAGTGTTCTAGCCCTCAACGCATATCCCAAGGAATATTTTTTTTGAGCCCTACCTTAAGGAACTCGTGATTTTATCTTTGTGGCCACCCAGGCAGAGCTAAAGGGGGGGCAGCCTAGTGGTCAGGACACTGGTTCAGAGGTTTGAACCTGCTGAGAACAGTGTCGTGCTGGCCCTGGAGCAGACTCCCTTTTCCATTGGCTTGTGGGGTAGAATGAGGCTCTGTTCGTGTCCAGTGGGGATGGCTGGCAGGAGATTGTTAAATATTTAACTGCCTCCTAGGCACCGAGATCCCCTTGTGTATTAACTCGTTTACTCCGGAAACTGTCCCGTGATAGGGGTCCTGTCATCATTCATCTGCTACAGATGTGGAAACTGAGGCACAGTGAAGCTTTCTGTAAGCCCGCCCTCTAATAAATGCCAGGGCCAGATTCCAAAGCCACAACGTACCCTCTTCCCACTGAAGCTCTTGTCTGGTATTAATGACTTCTTCTAGATCCCGGTTCCAATACTGGCCATGAATTGTCTGCAGACATCTATATGGCAGTCATTGAGGGAGACCTGGTTGTGTGCTGGTTTTACAGATGGGGAAACTGAGTCTCAGAACGCTTCTGTGTCTGGGATATAGCTCCACAGCAGAAGCTACCCATGCTGCCCCGGCATAACTCACCTGGTGTGTGTGTGTGTCGGGGGTATCTCCCAGGAGGGCAGTGCTGTGGTACCTCGGACCTGGTGCTTCATCGCCCAGACTCTGTCTCCATTTGCTTCCAGGTGTTCACTGGTGCCTACCTAGCAGCTGTCGACTTTGTGAACTTTATGTCCGTCCTCTTCCCAGTCTGTGGCTCCAAATCCAAGTCGAAGTCTGGTGAGTGTGCGTACGCAGTCATCCCTTCCGCCTTCCGCCTTCCGCCTCCATTCTTCCGTCCATCCATACGCTCGGTGCCTGTTCCTTACCACACCCCGAGCCAGACGAAGGAATGAGATCCCTGACCTCAGCCACATGAGAAAGATGGGGCCCTAAGCAGTTACAGGGAGGGATGAGAGTCGGAGCTAGGAAAGCGTGTGACAGCGTATGACGACACCATGACTGGTGGGTGTCACAGGCAAGCAGACCAGAACGGGCCAAGGCCAGAAGCAGGGATGTAGATGGCTTCAGGGGACAGTGTGCAAGTCTGGCTGACCAAGCCAAGCCACACAGCTTCTGGAAATGGATGGCAGAAGCAGGCATGCATCGCCTCTGCAAGAGCAGGGTTGGAGGGACCGAGATGGGGTGAAAAGCCCTGAGTACGTAGGACTGGGGGTTCCTGAGAAGAGAGCAGTCAGTGTTCTTAGACTCTTGTCCAAAAGCAGAATGGTCACGTCGATGGGTCAACCCAGTCCACGTAGCTCAGAAGAAAATTATTCTTTTTTTTTTTTTGGTTTTTCAAGACAGGGTTTCTCCTTTCCTGGATCTCGCTCTGTAGACCAGGCTGGCCTCAAACTCACAGAGATCCACTTGCCTCTGCCTCCGGAGTGCTGGGATTAAAGGCGTGCGCCACCACCCGGCGCGAAAATTATTCTTTATAATGCTCCAAAGAGCGTGTGTCCCGTGTTCCAAGGAACGCTACAAAGATGTCCTCTGTCATTGCTGTTTCTCCTGCTCACAGAGTGGGTGGCTTGATGCCCGGTCACTTATCTGTGCCAGTGACAGAAATGGTTGGAACATGGTCATTGGGAATGGGAGTCTAGAAGAGGGGTTACTGTCCACATTAGATACTAGCATTAAAAGATTCCTTCCAAGGAGGACAGGCAGCAGCCGCTGTCGGGGGAGACGGTTTCTGGAAGAGGAACTTGACCCCAGGGCTTTGAAGGGGGTCATGATCGGCCATAGCAAGACACTCAGCAGAGGCTAGAGTCTACACCAGCTTCCCCCCTCACCGGCCGTCTGGTGAATTCTGTCATCCAGGAGCATCATGGGAGGTCTGGTGTTTCCCGCAGGTGGGAGCTGCAGGGAGAGGAAGAGCAGAAGGCACCTGAGAGCCAGGGTGTTTGCCCTGGCTCTGCCGCTGTGCCTGGGTCCCGGCTGGGCAGTCTGGGCTGCTGTCCCCAAGGCTTCAGCCCCAGTCCGAGGGCCACAGCGGAGGCTGCTGGGAAGCCTGCTGCAGGTAAGGCTGAATGTACGAAGATGTGGGTTGGTACAGGTCACACTTCCCTCCTTGTGCCCTTGGAGAGGGTGAGGGTTCTTGCCATTGGAAGGAGGAGCCTTCTAAAAGCAGAAGGGATTGTATTGGGCTTGTTGCTCTTTGGGACATGTGCACAGTCTCTACACATCCATCCTTACAGGAAAACCCGGAAGTCTTCGGCTACCTGCTGGGTGGCATCGCCGCCTTTGGCTCCTGGGCATCCCGGATCCCTCCGTTCTCCAATATCGTGAGACTGGGGTGGGGCTGGGGCTATGGGTCATGTGACCAGCCTTGGGGCATCGGGAGATCCTGGGGGTGGTGTGATGTCCCTGTGTGGAGCACACATGTGCTTACATTTTTCTGAGGAGCCAGTGTATGACAGCAGTGTGGGCTGTGTGTGCATGCATGCATGTGTCCGTGTGTATAGGTGTGTGTAGGGCCATGGCTGAACAGTGGAGTTCTAAGACATACAGGAACCTTCCAGGATGAGGTGCTTCTCTCTACTTCCTGTAGCCAAGGAAAAGTAGAGCAGGAAAAGGTCACATGGATGGAGTCTCACAAGAGAACAAGAAAGGCACAGAAGTCCAACACAGTTAGCTACCCACGGTCTTATTGGCAAATATTTCCAAACATCCGGGCTGTGGGAAGACTTGCTGGCCAGGCCTGCTGAGGCCAAATGCGGCTTATCCTTGGGGAGCTCTCAGTCCCATGGAAGACTCAGATGGTGCCGTGAGGGGTTTCCCTGCTCTCCCGATAGTGGAAACAAGGAGAGACGACCCCTGTGCCGTCAGGGAGTGAGAGGAGACACCATGACAGTATCGGGCTGCAGGGGGTCTCTCATAGTGGCTCGCAAGGGCAGAGGGGACCAGTGGAGGCAGAAGCCGAGGAAGGGCTGTCTGTGCACGGGAGAGGGCCTGGAAAAGCCACCATGCGGGACGGTGCCTGAGTGAGCTCCGGAGCTGGTGTAGAAACTGGCCTGCCGGGTTTTCTCTGTAGAAGACTCTGCTGTGGTGCACCTGCCTCAGTGGCAGGCCCAGCGCCAGCCCTGACACCCGAAAGTGGAAAGAGTCTGTCATTTAGTCTGAGACAGCCACTTTCCCAGGATCGCCACACTTCAGTAGCAGATCCAGAAGGACAGGACGTGGGAGGCAGGTGGCTTGTGACTGTGTGCATCCAGAGCCCAGCTGTGCTTCGAGGCCTGGGCCTCGAAGTCCTGGAGTCCTGTCTCCAGAGATTCCCAGACTGGCTGCAGCAGCCTGTGGAGGAGTCTCCAGGAACGGGGTGGGGCATCACATGGCGGGGAGACCTTCCAGGGAACAAGGGCTGTATCTTGACTACCTGTTCTAGTTCCCTAGGACCTGCTGCGGGGTGGTCAGGCTGGGGAACTCACAGGCCCTTAATGGCTCTGGGAAACTTCCAGGGTTGTGGGAAGGAACCATGGGAAGGACATCATTACCCTCAGGCTGTGAGGCCAGGGACCAGACCCACCCTTACCTCCAGGTACCCCACAGTTAGGTGCTTGACTGGGTCTCTCTTCTCACTGGCCTTCTGCGGATGGTGGCCAGAAGAGAGTCTGAGGATAAAACTAACAGGGATACGTGGCATTCCTGGCTGTTTTTTGTTTGTTTGTGCAGTGCTGAGCTTTTAACCCAGGGCCACACACATCCTAGGCAATCACTCTACCGCCAGTTACATCCCAGCCCATCTGAGCATTCTTGGGGGAGTTAAAGCAAAAAAAACGAGAGAAAAATCAGCCAAAATACACTTTTCTCCTGAAATTGGTTCCATTCCCTAGCCAACACCTAAATATTTCTAAATACCATCACCTGACAAGCAAACCAGATTATACACATTTCATACTTGCATATGTGGAAACTTAAATATATACTGTGCAGTTTAGTATGTAGTCTTGTGTATGCATGTATAAATGTATATATAAAGTGACTTTTTTTGAATATTTATTTATTGGGGGGGTTGGAGATCTGGCACATGGCTACGGTGTTATGATCAGGGGACAACTTGCAGGAGTCGATTCTTCGTACAGTGTGGGTGCCAGGATCCAACCTAAGTCGCCAACAGCGGGTGTCTTTACCTGCTGAGCCACTGGCTGTAAAGTGACTTTGTGCCTACGGAGACTCCTTACATGAAACATCGCACGTGTTCCTTGTTTGTGAGCCAATATCTCTGCTGTTTGTTCTCTCACAACGTCCCCATTGGCTTCACAACCTCCAGAAGGT
Organism: Peromyscus leucopus; assembly: GCF_004664715.2. NCBI lineage: Eukaryota > Metazoa > Chordata > Mammalia > Rodentia > Cricetidae > Peromyscus > Peromyscus leucopus. Next base: position 65,315,501 of record NC_051073.1, read on the forward strand.
CGCCTCTCAGTCCCTTGATCTCCCTGTGTGGTGAGGTTCCCCAGCGGGAAAGCTGGGCAGTGGCTCTTTACAACTCAGTCTCCCTCATTGTCCCCAGCTGGCATTCCCAAGGCCCTACCCACTGGCAGGAGGGTCACTGGTCTGTCCCCCAGGAGTCCCCCAGGCATGACCGGGTCCAGAAAAGAACCAGAGCCCCATAGGGTGGACACAGTAAGGAAAGGTGTCTGGTGTTAAGGTTAAGCCAGATTCTGAGGAATGAGTAGGGTTTGCCAGGCAAAGGTAGCAGCATGAACAATAATAGCTAGATGCCCAGCGGGCGGAGCGCCCTTTGTGAGTGGCCTCTGGTAGCGGGCTATGCGATAGGCCACCGAGAGCTGGGGTCTCAGGATCCAGTGTCCACCTGCCCAGCCCCTCTTCTCTATGCACAGTGTCGGGGGAAGTCGCTCTCCTACATCCACCTGTGGGCTCGGTTCCTGTCGGCTCTGGCTGGCCTCCTCTACGCCTCGGCCATCGTGGCCCACGACCGGCAGCCTGAGTACCTCCTCCAGGCCACACCCTGGTTCCTGATTTCTCTGGGCCGAGCTGCGCTGGACCTCGCTGTATCCCAGAGACTGTGGAGTCTGGATCGCCTGCAGCCCGGGGCCTTGTCCTACCTCCCGCCTGCCCTGGCCTCTTTTGGTCTTGCTTAGGTAGCATGTGGTCCAGCAGCCCAGGGATTTGAAGCCTGGGACAGGCAGGCACCAGCGCAGTGATCTGCAGTTCACGGGCTTTCTTAGTTCAAAGACAATTCTCTTGCCCAGAGCAAGGGAAATGGGAAGACTCTGAGCCTTGGGGGTCCAAGGCCCCGGCTCCAGGGGCTCCAGGCTCGATTCTGCTTCCTACCAGGCATCCACCTCTCCCAGGATCCTGCCCTCTCAGGGGGAGGAGTCTGTTTCTTTTCTCCACGACTAGGCCTTTCTGAGAGGGCTTGGCGGGCTGGCCTGCCAATCAGGGTCCTTCTGCTCTATCCTCTTCTGCTGGTGCAGAGATCAAAGATGACCAGTGCCGCCTCCAGTCAGGGCTGCTGAGCCCGCTCCTGGGGCCCCAGGGGCGCGGCCTGATGTACTGTCACCCGGGTGTCCTTAGTGAGTGTTTCAAGGGCAAGAGGAGCTGAGCTGGAGGCTGGAGGAGGCTGGTGGCGGTGGTGGTGGTGACAGCCTCCGAATGTGACCCCGCTCTGGTAGTGGTGGGAGAGTGTAAATCACCCAGAAGTCTAAGACCAAAGCGGGCCCACTCTTAAGGCTCCGCCCGAGAAGCTGCCCTCGTCCCTTCTGATTACCTGTCACCTCCAGAATTCTCTAGCTGCCGCTTTATAGGGTTTTTCCTTTATGAGACAAGTTCTTGGAAGGTAGCTAAGGCTAGCCTTGAATCCAGCCAGATCCTCCCGCCTCAGCCTTGGAAGTGTGTCTTCCATGGCCTGCCTTCTTTGGTAGATCTCTGCACGTCTTCCCTTCTAAGGGCGCCAGGCATTGTGTGAAGGCCCATTTTGGGTCTCCTTTCAAATAAGCCTGTTTTTTCATGTCGACCACATGTGTTTTCCACCACTGCGCGTGCGGTCACTGTGAGGCATGCCCCGAGGAAAGACGGTCTTCGAATGTTTCTGCCTCCCAAGCATTTAGCAGGGGACAGAAAGACAGAGAAAAATTGATCAGGCCGGGGCTTCCAAGATGTGCTCTGTCCGCCTGGGACAGGATCATTCCAGGAAGGGACCAGGGCCGGCTGCTGGGGCAGAAGGGTGTGAAGAGCACCCCCTAGAGGCTGAAATTCTCCGCTTCCGTTTACCTTAACTTCCGCGTCTCAGATCATCTTTCTGTCCTGTGTGATCAAGAGCAAGATGAGACGAGCCTTCGGATTTGCTGCCGAAGTCAGAGAGGGCCCCGACACGGAAGCCCTTTTGACCTGCGCAGAGAGAGAAGAAGAAAGTCAGGAGGCCGGGACTGAAGACAAGGTCTCTCTGGGTAGAAAATGTCTGTTTTGCTGGCTGGGTGCACAGAGGTGGGAAGTACTGGGTACAGTGACTTCTTTCCAGGCTTGGTCTCTTAAAGAGACTGCTTTTACGCCGGGCGGTGGTGGTGGTGCACGCCTTTAATCCCAGCACTCGGGAGGCAGAGGCAGGCGGATCTCTGTGAGTTCGAGGCCAGCCTGGGCTACATAGGGAGTTCCAGGACAGGCACAAAGCTACACAGAGAAACCCTATCTCAAAAAAACAAAAAAAGAAAGAAAGAAAAAAGAGAGAGAGAGAGAGAAGAAAAGAAACTGCTTTCAGTGTCCAAAGCTCACATGATCCTGAATGCAATGGGATCCTCCATTTTCCCGGTTCCAAGAACTCTTTTATTTGTTGTTGTTGTTGTTGTTGTTGTTACTCCAGGCATCTTGTAGCTGTGCAGTTGGATAGTCAAATAGTCACTCGTGTTACCCAACTAACTCACTTACAGACACACACACACTCACATACTGCCTAAGTTAGTGTCTTCGTTTTCAAACAGCGTGGGCTTCTCCGCTCTTACTTCATCAGTTTGCTTCCCCTTTCCCGTGCGTCTTTATGTCGTTACCTCCTCCTGACAACCCCAGAGCACGCTCAATCAATGCTCATCCCTGCCTTTGCACATCTGTGTGACCCTGTTTCTGGAAAACTGTCCCAGGTCACAAGGGCCCACTTGGACTTGAGGCCGCTGCAGTTTAACTCTCCCGGCTTGGAGGCTGGGCTTGCTAATGCTCGTCTGGGGCAGTCGCTTGTGATGGTGTCCGACATTTACAGCTATGGGTCACCACTAGTGAGAGTCGATACGCCTGGGGCACGTGTTTGTCGTCTTGGTTTTGCAGGGCTGGGCATAGACCGGGGCCTTCTGCCCACCAGACAACACCATCTCTGTCCTGCACCCCCAGCCTCCTGCCTCTTTTTGTTTGATCCAGACCGGTGACGTCCATGAGTAACCGGAACGGACCCTACCTGAGGCAGCTTGTCCTCATCCGGACCCTAACTGAGGCAGCTTGTCCTCATCAAAAAGCCGCCTTTCTAAGTCATTGTGGACACTCATAGGAAGTTTAAGATAAGCAACTCCCATTTACGGATTTTTGGGTAGCTAAAGAGGTGTCACCTGCTCCTAGGGTCCCTTTTACATAGCACAGATGTGAAGGAGGCTGGGATTCCTTTACTAAAAGGACTGGGAAATGGGAAAAGAAAGGGTGAGTGAAAAAATGAAAAGTAAAACTGCTCCACAGAACATTCTAGGCTCAACAGGGTAGCCTGAGCAGGCAAAATGGAAGCGACTGGTGTGTATATAACAAAAGGAGGTGGGCCGTTTAGGCTCTTGGATCTGAGTTTGCAGGAAGACCCCAGGGGGCATTTATTTCCTTCACTCTAGCAACCGTGGTAAAACTGGGCCTCACCAGGTTGCTCATAGTACAGAGGTCTGTGTGACTCTGGACAGACAGGGAGAAGCCTCTGCGTGTCTGCCACGGTCCTCGGAGGTGTGTGCAATATTTTGACATTGTCATCCACAAAGTTCACGCTTGAGAGTCACACAGTTGTTACCAAAAAAAGCAAAAATAAACCTAACCGTGTTTTGAGTAAGGTTGTGATCTTGGGTTGGGCTCTATTCATTCATAGTTGTCGTGTGGCAGGCGAGCTGTGGATTGAACACACCTGGTAATAGTCAAAGTCCTCACATCGTGGTCCCTGGACCAGATGTCCCTACTCTGAAGCCAAGGTGGCCTCTAGCAAGCTTTCCTAAGGTCCCATCAAGTCTGAGTCACTGTTCGGATCAGACTGCCCTCAGTGCGTGCTGTGGTGGCCCCAGATTCTGTGCTCACAAAGATCTCGAGGAAACTGCTTTTCCTGAGGCAGGGTCTCACTGTGTATACCCAGCTGTAAACCCCACTGTGTGGATCAGGCTGGCCTCGAACTCGCAGAGATCCACCTGCCGCTCAGGCTCAAAGGTGTGCACTACCTCGTCTTAAGGACTCCTTTGAATAAAATGAGACCTTCCTTTCAGAAGGTGCCTCCCGGCTTTACAATTTCTCCTTGTTGCCTCTCTGTTTCTGTTTCTGTGAAGAACCCCGACTGGGTGCCTCTCACCAGCCTGTCACACTGCAAGCCACTGAGGACAATGACAGCCATCAGCCGCTACATGGAGCTGACTGTTGAGCCTGTGCAGCAGGTGAGTGGTGCTGGGTATCCAGATGGTGAGAAGAAAGCAGCCCTGGAAGGCTTCCTGGAAGAGGTGGTACTTCAGCTGCTGGGGTCCGTTTAGAGTTCTCCAGAGTTGCGGTGGAGGGGAGCCCGTGGGAGAAGTCCTTTGCCCTCTGCTCTCTTAGGGCCCATGGCTGGGGACTGATAAAAGAGAAAGAAACCGTTTAGTTACCTCTACAAGGGTGTTCACAGAGAAAAATGGGCTCCGAAGAAAGTCTCCAGATGGTTGAGGCTTCTAACCCATCTCAGGCTCAGGGAAAAGGCCTAGAGCTTGTGGGGTCAGGAGGCGAATTAGGAAAGGAGAGGGGAGGGGAAGTGTGGCTTCTTACGTGGGAAAAGTCTCAGGTGACAGACAACAGCTGTGTCTGGACGTGGCTTGCCTGGTAGGAAAAAAATGGGTTTCGTTTACAAATGTGAATTACCACACAGAAAGGAAAATGTATACAGTTGGCCTCTTTTTAAGATTTTAGTTTTTATTCATTTAAATGTTTTCTCATTGTATCTGTTCGTCATATGTGGTTCCTTGTTACCTGAAGATATTTTTCGTACCCGTGTAAACTGTGTGCATGCTTATGAATGTTGTATGTCTACTGTGTGCTCCCCACCCGATGTATCAGTACTTGATGCATTGCTGAGACAAAATAAACAACTTCAGGGAGATAGGTTTATTTGGGATCACAGTTCGAGGGTACAGTCCATCATGGTGGGGAGCCTGAGGCGACGGGTCACATGGTATCCACAGGCGAGAAGCAGGGGAAGATGGGTGCTTGTGCATGGCTTTAGGCCCCGGGAACAGTGAAGTCCACTCTTAGGATGGGTCTTCCCACTCAACTGATCTGCTCTTCACGTGCTTACCGAGAGGCTGGTCTCCTAGGTGACTCTAGGTCCTGTCAAGGTGACAGTCAGTGTTAGCCATCACGCCAACCCTGCTTCCTGGCTCTCTCCCTTCCCTTTAGTTCACTTGGTTTTCTCTGACAGTGTCTTAGTCAGGGTTTCTGTTGCTGTGAGAGACACCAGGCCCTCGGCAGCACTTATAAAGGAAACCATTTAATGGGGCTGGCTTACAGCTCTGAGGTTCAGTCCATTATCATCATGGTGGGACATGGCGGTGTGCAGGCAGACACAGTGCTGGAGAAGGAGCTGAGAGCTCTCCATCTTGGTCCCCTGGAAGCAGGAGTCTCTGTCCTACTGGCCAGACTTGAGTGTATACGACCTCAAAGCCCACCTCCCACAGTGACACACTTCCTCCGACAAGGTCCCACCTACTTCACAAGGCCACACTTCCTAACAGTGCCTCTCCCTGTGGGCCACACATTCACACACATGGATTTATGGGGGCGTGCATATCCAAACCACCACAGCCAGTTTCACTTCTAGGCTCATGTCATAGACACAGACACAACCGTGTCTGGCCTAAAATCAAGGGACCACAGGTAATAACTTACCTTTCTGAGACTGATGGAATTCTCTTAATGTGACTCTCTGGAGTCTGATCTACTTTCCCGCAAATGGCCTGGCGGTGTTTTTCTTTAAGTCCATTCCATTGTGTGTGTGAGTTACACTGTCTACTTATTCTTCCGTTGCTGGATACCTGGGTTGGTTCCATAGCTTAGCTGCTGCACATAGTGTCTCAGTGAGCACTGACGTGTGGGTGTCTCTGTGACGCATTGACTAGAAGTCCTTCAGGTTCGTACCTAGGAGTGCTAGCTGTGCTAGATATATTTTTAGCTTTGTGAGACTCGCCCACACTGACTTCCTGGGGGCTAGATTAGTTTATATTGCCACCAGGAAATGTGTAAGGATCCCCTTACGTCCGTGTTTTTATCAGCATTTTTTGTCTTCTTTTTCATTCTGTCTCTCTTTGTGTGTATGTGTGTGTGTGTGTCTGTGTGTGTGTGTGTGTGTGTGTGTGTGTGTGTGTCTGTGTAGGCCAGAGAGGATGTTGGAGCTAGAGTTACAGGCAGTTGTGAGCCATGCGATGTGGGTCTTGGATCTGAACTCAGGTCCTCTAGAAGAGCAACGTGTGCTCCCAGGCACTGAGCCATCTCCTCCGGCCTGTTCTTTGTTTTCTTAATGACTGCCATTCTGACTGGGGTGAGAGAGAATTTCCACATAGTTTCTAACTAAGATTTTTCTGATAGGTAGTGAGGTTGAATGCTTTTTGTATGCTTATTGATCCCTTATATTTCATCTTCTGTGGACTGTAAATTTCATTAGACTATTTATTAAGTTGATTGGTTTCTTGTCGTTCAGTATTTTTCAGTCCTTTGTATATTCTAGATGTTAATGTTTGATGGATAGATTGTTAATATTATTATGGTATAGTCCAGAAAGCAATGTCTGCTAGCAAAGATTTTCCCCCCTTCAGTAGGCTCTCTTATTTGATGAGTTATTTCCACTGCAGTTCACAAGCTTTTTAATTTCATGAGGTTTCATTTATCAACTCCTGAGCCGCTGGAGTCCTGTTCAGAAAATTCATGCCTATGCGTGAATCTTAAAGTATTTTACCCCTTTTCCTCTAATAATTACAGAGTACTAGGTCTTACTTTGAGGGCTTGGTTCATTTGGGGCTGCTGTTCTTCATCTTGCTATTTTCTTTTCCTGCTTTGGTTTTTTTTTTTTCTTTTCTTTTTTTCCTCCCTCCTCCCTCCCCTTGAGATGGGTTCTTAGCTTACTATGTAGCTCTAGCTGGCCTGAAACTTGCTACATAGACCAGACTGACCTTGAACTCACAGAGACCTTCCAAACCCAGCACCATTCTACATGAGGGACTTGGAGCACCCTTGAGTATCACTGGGCATGGTGGTCCTGGAAGGAATCCCCATTCTGAGGGATGACTGCTTTTTTGGCGGCTAAGATATGGCAAAGAGTTTCTCCTGGTTTTTACTTGTCTTTCATTTAAAATATATGTGCCAAAGAGATGTTTTGGTCCCTCACAGAATGAGTGCATGTGAAAGATGGAGAGGTGACAGGAGTGTCAGATCACCAGGTGTGGTATCCAGCTGTCAGTCCAGTATCCAGCTGGAGAGGAGGCTTTGGGTCTAAGTTCAAGGTCACCTGTGCATGTTTGAACTATCATTAGGTGGCAGATAGGCAGGAAGAAGTGACTAGAAGTTGGCGGTCAGCAATGGTCACTGAGAGTCTTGAGAAGAGGAGGTGAGACTTTGGCTAAGGCTGGAGTTGACGGGAAAGCAGAGAGTTAGAAGTGGAGTTCGTAAGGGGCTGCAGGACTCCGGCCTATCTTCTCAGTCTTCTAGAGGGAGAGGGCCGGGAAAGAGATGACGATCCGTGTCTGCAACCCCTACCCACGCGCGAGGGGCGTGTGACTCCCTCCTTCTCCCCCCCACCAATCCCAGCCACCAAGGCCGTTCACTCAGCCTCTTCCACCTGTGTCCACCAGGGGGCGAGAAGGGCCGAGGCCATGTGGACCAACAGCTCCACCCTCAGTGGGCAGGTTTGAAATCCCTTGTTCGTCTATTGATCGGGGTGTATAATCTGCCCCGGGAAATTTTAGAATTTGTTCTGTTGCCCGGGAGCCACCTGCTTCCCGGCTCCACCCACGGGTTTCGATTTCAGCTCCCTCCTCCTGGGGGCAGCAGGGTGGCACCTTACCCGTGTTCCAGGGCTGCCCCCGGAACACCGCCTTTGCCCCCTGGTGGGTTTCTCCACCTGTCCCGCTGACGCACATGGAATGGTGTTGTACGCTGTCCACCTAGGACTGAGCCCTCATGATGGGGCCAGAGCGTTTACATCGGGTCCCTCTGTTGTTGCTGAGATCACCAACCTCGTTGGTTTGGCTGCGAAACCGAGACCCAAAGGGGACACATTGCCTTTGGCGGTGACTCAGTCGGTTAGCAGATGACCTTTCAGAAAGCTTTGATTGCGGCTGCCATCGTCGGGCACGCGGCATAGAGGAATCACTTCTGTCCTTTCCACCATGCGGCTTCTGGGGGATCCAACTCAGGTCGCCAGGCTGGGTGGCAGGCACCCTTACCTGTTGAGTCGTGGTGCTAGACCCAGTGTGCAGCCCAGGCTGGCCTTGAACTCACAATCCTCCTGGCAGTTCCTCCTCAGTACATCCCACCACCTTCGCCATCACAAACCCGAGCCTATTTATTGTTGTTGTTGTTGTTGTTGTTGTTATTCAAAGGGAGAGTCTCTTGTAAGCCAGTCTTCCCTGGAACTCACTATGTAGACGAGGACGACCTGGAACTGCTGATCCTCCTGCCTCCGCCTCCCCAGTGCTGGAATTGAGGGCATCCTCCACACCCAGGCCGAAGCCCAGAATGCTGCATGGTTCTGAAAGTCCAGCAGATCGAGCTTTTCTGATCGATAGGGAGACTCTCTCCACCCCACCCCCCACCCCAGTCCCTGTGCTCTGTGTAGGGATAGATGGACGGGCTAGGGAGGTTGCAGATAGATGGATGACGGATAGATCCCAGTCCACAGACCTTCTTCCAGGGTCTCCCAATCCTCCCGCCATCCCTTCACATGCTGCTCTGGTGTGAGTCGGTAAATCCTCAGCCGGAGGTGTTGCAGCTGTCCAGGTTACAAATGGACACCCCCTTTCATCCAGGAATTCCTAGAGATTCTCTGAGGGCCCAGAAGTCCGAGATGTCTGGCTGGTTTTTTTTTTGTTTTGTTTTGTTTTGTTTTTTGTTTTTTTTCTGTTGCTTCGAGAAAACACCACGACCAAGGCCGCTGATAGGATGAAGGGTGTGTTTACGCTTGCAGTTCCCGAGAGTGAGAGTCCGTATCGGGGAGGGCAGCAGGCAGCAGACATGGTAGCTGGAGCTGGCCCCGGAAACGGAGAGCTCACGCCCGGAACTGCAAACACAAAGGGGAGAACCAACTGTCAACGGCACGAATCTTAACGTACCCAAGCTCCCCGCCACTGATGTACTGCCTCCAACGACTCCACACCTCCTGGACTGCCCGGTGCCACCAACGAGGGACCTGATGTTCAAAAGCCTGGGACTCCGAGGAACATCTCGTGCAAACCACTGCACTGGTGTGACTTTACCGGAGTCCGCACAGACCGGAAAAGCAAGAGATTTCAAAACCCTGAGTACCCATCCGTGAGGGGTTGGTTACATGGACTCCTAACGTCTATAATGCTACTCTTAACAAACCCCCATAGCTTGTCACATAGAACTATATCCGAGGCACATCATTAAGGGGACGTAAAATGTGTAAGAGACTGTGGAGTGTGCTGCTGCTTGTGGAATTCAGGAACAGTGCGCCACACACATCGGTGCCTTTGGAATACTAAAGTGCATGCATGCTTTGAGTGCTAAAAGGGGAATTAAATCAAGTGTCCCTGCTCACCCTGTTCCTTCGCTCCTTGCAGGCAGGCTGTAGTGGCACCAGGCTACCCGGTGATGGACAGACGAGCACGGAAGATCCCCCCTTGCAGGAGCCTCCCTCATTCCCTCCCATCCAGGTCATCCAGGCCAGAGTGTCTTCCAGCAGCAGCTCCTCCGAGGTCTCCTCCATCAACTCCGACCTGGAGGTACAGGGCCTCCCCGGCGGGTGGGGTGTGCATGGGTGTGTCACCTACCAGCACTTGCTGGGGCCTCCTTGAGATTGACCTGCTTTCTAACGCTGCCTTATTAACCTCAAAACTGCTAATCATGAGTGAAGCGCCTCACGGCTCCCACGGTCTATGGAGAAGCTTCTCAAACTAGGACAGGACTCCAGCGATGCCTAGGTGGGGCTGGTCAAAGGGAATCCTGGACGATGGGGTCCAGTTCTCATAGACTACTTACGTATTCGGGTCCTTCCTACAGAAAAAAAAAAAATCTCTTAAAAGCCTGTGTAGTGGTTTAGGATTGATGGCTTAGGCCGTAACCCCAGTGCGCAGGCGGCTGAGGCAGGAGGATCATGAGTTCAAAGCCAGCCTGGGCTATATAAGAACCTGTTAGAAGGAAAGGAGAGAGGGAGAGAGAAGGAAGGCCTCCATCTCACTGTGTATCTGAAATGCACGTCACTCCAGGGATGCACAGACAGGCATAACTCTCACGTGTGTCCTGTCGCTCCGGGATCCTGCAGCTGGGGTTCCCAGCCACCTTCAACAAGGCAGTTTCCATTTGTCCAAGGACAGAGGAGAGCAAGGACGGCACAGAGGTCGCATGTATGTCGGAGAAGGATGCCACCTGGCTTTTTTGGTGGAGGAATGGCTGAGTTTTGTGCCCTAGCCTTTTGGGTGCTGAATGTCCATTTGTGGAATGGTGGGTCGTCAGCAGCAAGTGACGCTGAGTCGTGGCTTGGGTTTGGTTTGATTTTTTTTTTTTTTTCCCCAAGACAGGGTATCTCTGTGTAGTTTTGGAGCCTGTCCTGGAACTCACTCGGTAGCCCAGGCTGGCCTCGAACTCACAAAGATCCACCTGGCTCTGCCTCCCGAGTGCTGGGATTAAAGGCATTGGTTTGATTTTTTAATGCCCTTATTTGCCAAAATAATCATGTGCTCAGAGTCTGAAAATTAGATTTATACTGTACCCTGAAATCCAAAACTCAGAACTTCTGACTGTGAGGTAAACCAGACTCTGTAGTGTGATGTTCCAGACGTTTCTGCTCATAGCTAGGGTTCTGTCCTGGCCATTCTCTCCCCTGTCCCGGGCCTCTGGACCTTTCTTCCTGGGTTCCCTCTAGCCTCATTTCCATGGGCCAGAATTCTACCCAGAAGCCTGCTTCTGTAAACCCCCACCCCAGGACCAGAGGCTCCCTCCCTGCTGCCCAGAGCCCATTTTCCTGCCCACCTCCACAGGTGGCCGTGGCCTGATGAGTGTGGGTGCGTCGCACGTCCCTCACTCTTAGAACAGCTGGCGTTTGAGAGCTGGGCTGGAGTTAGGAACTGTGCACCTCTTGGGGCCATTTTCCTAAACTGAGTCTAAGAGTATTTGCGACACCAAGAAGCCTGGAGCTGGCGGTCTCCACTGAGGTCTGGAGCTGAAGGGACTAGAGAGGGAAAGCCCAGGGCAGAGCAGGGACAGGAGGGTCCGTGGGGGAGTAGGGCAATATTTACTTTGTGGAAATGATGACATCTCCTCCCCCCAGCCCCCCAAAGCACCTGGCATCCGTCTGGAACCTGCCCCTGTGGCTAGTCCGGGCCGTGTCTCTGCTCCGCGGTCCTTATTCTTCCCCCAGTTATAATCTCACAGTTTTTAGAAGTCCATTATTTAAAAATAGGTGCATCCTTGCTGTTCGGGTGTCTCATACCTGTAATCCCAGCACTCTGGCAGCTAACACTAGAGGATCCCTGAAAGTTGAAGACCAGCCGGACTACACAGTGAGACCCTGTCTCAACACGAAGCCAGAAGTTACACATGTGTAAATCCTCAGAGTCCAAACAAAGCAAGCGGCCCTGGCTGCGTCTCCCCACATTAAAAGATAAATGTATAAGCTGGATGGTGATGGCACATACCTTTAATCCCAGCATTCGGGAGGCAGAGGCAGGCGGATCTCTGTGAGTTCGAGGTCAGCCTGGTCTACAGAGCAAATTCCAGGACAGCCAAGGCTACAGAGAGAAATCCTGACTTGGAGATAAAACAAACAAACAAAACTCTCATCTTTTCTATTTCTGTATGGTTTTGTTTATTGCTGGGGACTGAACCCCAAGTCTTGACCAGCCTGCAAAAGCACTCTACTGTTGAGCCAAGCAGACCTACGCCTTTTAAAAACTCATACAGTGTTCGTGACTCTGCTGGTCTCAATGAGAATGGTCCCCATAGGGTCGTATATTTGAATGCTTGACTCCCAGTTGGTGGAACCGTTTGGGAAGGGTTAAGGAGTGAGGTCTTGTTGGAGGAGGTGTGTCACTGGGGGTGGGCTTGTGTCTCCCTCTGCCTCCAGATGTGGGCTCTCAGCTACCGCTCCAGCACCGTGCCTGCCTGCTGCAATGAGATGCCAATGTAATACACATTTGGGGGCAGAAAATTCAGAAAGCATAAAGAGAGCAGAGAAGAAAATGAAAATCAACCCCCTGGCTCACTAACCAACGGTCACCTCCTCCATGCCATTGGTTTGGGGAGCCATGTTCCTTGAAGGTCTTGGTTTGTTTGCTACTAAGTGAGATCTGGAAGGCGTCTGTTAGCAGATGATGTAACCCATACCTCACCTCAGCATCTCGTCAGTCATCCAGCAAACATTTTCCGAGCGTAGGCATTTGAAGGGAAAATACATGAGGACAGAGGGTCTGGCCTGAACCTGCCTGCAGACAGGCAACTGCAGCGCCTCTTGGCCACAGTGACTCAGGTCTTCTGCACAAGCCTTCAGAGGGAAGCGTAGGGGTCAGAGTCAGGCCTCACCTCTCCCATCCCTGAACTGGCATCATTCACATACTTGATGGCATTCAACTCGGGCATCCAGGACATCTCTCCTCCCTCTTGGGATGCCTCATCCAGGGCATCTCTCCTCCCTCTTGGGATGCCTCTGTCCATGTCCTGCTCCTCTTCTCTGACTGCTGCTGAGTGCCCTTCCCCCACCCCCTGGCTTGAATCTGTCACTGACCACCCGGGCTTCCGTTTGATCCCATTTAATACAATCTAGGAGAGATGGTACCTGTTGTGTCTCTCTCTGGCCAATCTGAAAATGTGAACCTTGCCAAGTCTAGTACCGTCTTACGTCCCTGGGGACAGTCACTTCTCCCCAGATATAGGAGGAAGTAGTTGGATAGATGGTCTCCAAGAGTGTTTCCAGTTCCCACGGTCTGTAGCTTAAACCTAGAATGTGGCCTTATTTCATCAATGCTCAACACACACCCCCATACACACACCACTTCACTTCCTCAGGAATGGAAGAAATATTGCCACACGCTGTGTAGACAGGAACTAGCACATGTTTCAGAAGCATGAAAAAGCCTGCTTTAGGAAGCTCGTGAACTGAAACACTGTGTGCTGTGCTTCACATAGGGGACAGAATCACGGCCCTGAAAATGACTCAGGCATGCAAGAAGCCAGGTATGGTGGCCACATCTTGGGAGTTGGAGGCTGGCTTGAGTGACATCTCACAATCCTGTCCCAAAGGATAAGGACTGTGGACATGTTTGTTGTGTATAAAAGGGGAAAAAGTATTTGCACAATTTGATCTTATTGCAGTGTACATAGTGTATACATATGGCGTCATTATACACACAGCATGGCTGTGATAATTGTTCTCAAGGTTATTCTATAACTGTTCAGAGGAAAAAATCTCCCAAGGATAGAATATATATAGAATGTGTATGTGTGTATGTGTGTACTTTTGAACACTTATTTTTGTGTTATGTGTATGAATGTTTTCCTGCCTGTGTGTCTGTGTACCACGTGCATGCAGTGCCTGAAGAGGCCAGTAGAGGACACTGGATGCCCTGGAATTAGAGTGAACCATCATGCGGGTACTGAGAATCAAACCTGGGTCTTCTAGAAGAGCAGCCAGTGTTCTTAACTGCTGAGCTGTCTCTCCAGTCAGTGTATATATATTTTGATGAGTCTTTTTTTTTTTTTTTTTTGAGTCTTATGTAGCCTAGGCTAGCTTCACACCAATAGGTAGCTGAGGCTGGCCTTGAAGACTTCAGGTTCTCCTGCCTCACCTCCCCAGTGCTAGCTGGGATGTTATTTTTTGAATCTTTTTCTGTGAGGAAAAAAAAAATTTTTTTTTTTCTTTTGTTGTTGTTTGAAACAGGGAAAAGATCTAAAACATTGTATTTATTGTTAGCCTTTTGGGAGGAGAGACTTCTGTTATAAAGATTTGAGTTAATTGGGCTTACGATGTCATCATAGACTTAAAATAAAAGCCAGGTCTGGTGGTGGTGGTACATGCTTGTAATCACAGCACTACAGGCAGAGGCCGGAGAAGTGCCGGTTTGAAGTTTGTGTGATCTACACATAGACCCTGTCTAAAAAAAAAACCAAAAAACAAAAACAAAACAAAAAACCCTAACCACTCCTCCCAGCAGAGGGCGCTCTTGTTAACGCTCACGCTGTCCCTGGTGTTGGCTCTTGGAATGACTGTCCAGGTTTCATTTTCGCGCAGCTGGGAGACTCGAGCCTACTTACTGGTTTGCTTGACTTTAAATAAACTTTTCATTTTGGAATAATTTTGGATGTACAGATTTTTTTTTTTTTCAAAATTAGCACAAATTTCCTGTTTGCCCTTTTTTGGCCCAGCTACCTCTTTTCATGTCTTACGTAACACGCTACATTTAGCAAAGCTAGGAAACGAACCGAGTACATTTCTACAGCTGGACTCCAGGCTCGGCTCGGATCGTGGCAGTTTCTCGCCAGCTGGATGTGGTCAAGGACAGCGCACTGCGCTCTGAAACCGTCCTTAACCGAGTACGCACAAACTGTTAACACGCAAACTGCCATTTACATTTTGGGTGGATGTCCATGTTTTTCTAAGGAAAAGCAAAGTGCTTTTGAATTTAACGTCTCTGCTTACTTCCATCACACTTTAAAATCATGGAGCTTTTCAGGCCCTGTGTTATGTAAGTTTAGTAATCTGTACCTTTTCTAATGAATTTTTCCATTTATGTTTCCACCAGAAGAATGTCAGTAAAAAGATGGGTGGGGCTGAGTGCCCTCATCCCGGGGAGCCCCCTGCCCGGTTGGCTGCAGCCTATCTGTGCTATCGATTTGCTTCTGAATGTTTCCTCTCCACTTAGAGGGGCAAAAGATGAACGCCAGCAGGGAGAAGGCAGGGGAGGATAGGCAGGGACAAGTCTGAGCAACAATGATACATATGTATTCCAACTTAAAAAGGAAGGTGAATGCTAGCCAATCGTAGTGGTACATGCCTGTAATCCCAGCACTGGGGGAGGCTGAGGCAGGAGGATGACATGTTTCTTGCCAGCCTCTGCTACACACTGAGAGCCTGTTACACGAAATTGATTACTTAATTGGTAATAAAAAGATGCATGGCAGCTAGTTCAGGTTTGGTGTATCACCCCTAAAGCCCCAGCTCTTGAGACTGCCATATGTTCAAGGCCAGCCTGAGCTACAATATGAGAATTTATCTCAAAAAAGAAAAAAGAAAGAAAATTTAGGCTTTGCATACACGAAGCCTTGGGTTTCAGGATAAGTACCCTCTCCCTGCAAAATAAGATAATGCTAAGGATTCTGCACAGAGATGAGCTGGGACTACGTGGGGATTAGATTGGGTTTAGTCATGATATCACAATTAGGATGTGTCTATGGAAGCCTTCTATGTGATTTGCAAATAAAATGATTTACTTTAAAATACCAGATTAGGAGCTAGGTGAGCAGGCTCGCACTAGCCTTCATTATTTTTTTGTTTTTGTGTATGACTACAATCCCTACAATTAAAGCATTTAAAATGAGCATTTAAAGAGTTGAACAGGCCAGGCATGTCGTCACAGGCTGGTAGTCCAGCATTTGGGAGGTGGAGGGAGGAGGATCAAGGCTAGCCTTAGCTAGGCAGTGAGTCGGAGGCCAGCCTCAGCTACGTGAGACACTGTCTCAAGAAACAAGTCAATAAAAGACTTGAACAGTAGAAGCTTTGTTTTCAATGGCTGCTAGGTTGTCTCATAGACGTCCACGAACAGCCTATCAGCATAGACTCCTAGCTCCTGGATCAGAAATGCATGTCTCCCAGGCACGGAATGAAGAGCTGGAGGACCGACCCAGACAGTCCGCACTTGCTCGCCCAGACTCTTGAGTCAGGCATATTTGAGGCTTGGAGTGGAACCAGCCATGCAGTAAATGCTGAGGAAAAAATGAATGCAAGCTGCTTGGCAAACCCCATATTTCAAGGTGGAGGTTTTATTTGCACCTCTTTCTTACAAGTTTTATGAGTTTGCATTGGGTAATCTCAGCTATGTGGTTAATAAGTAGAAGATTTACTGTTATTATTACTATTATTAGAACTACTGCTACCACCCATAATTTCTAATTATAGTAATTGTGAAGTGCCTGAGAATCATTTCTCCCAGAACCCAAAGCCCTGCGTAACCATGGTGGGTTTATTTTATTTTGATCATTTAACTAACTTACTAAATTAATTACTCTGCTAATAGCGACTGCCTTCCTGCTTGCTGGAATGTTGTCCCGCCCCAGCCCCCACTCCCCAGCCATCCAGGGCTCTGACTCCTGGCTCACTGAGCACATGGGCTGACTCTGAGCTCTGTGGTCCCGGGGCAAGATCCGTCCAACACTCTCTGTCTCTCTTTTTATCCTACAGCAGAAGTATTGGGAAGCCCTAAACTCGGAGCAGGTATGGACAAGCGTTTGGGCTCTTTCGGGAGGGACTTCCATGGCTTGATTTTCCATTTCTCTTTCTGTTTGAACCCCTTTGGATGGAGGACATGACAGTTTTTTAGTTTTAAAAAAAAAAAAAAAAAAAAAGGAGGGCTGGAGAGATAGCTCAGGGGTTAAGAGCACTGGCTGCTCTTCCAGAGGACCTGAGTTCAATTCCCAGCAACCACATGGTGGCTCACAACCATCTATAACGAGATCTGGTGCCTCCTTCTGGTGTACAGGCATACTATATACATGGTAAAAAAATACATCTTTAAAAAAGAAAAATGAGGGCTGGAGAGCTGGCTCAGAGGTTAAGAGCACTGACTGCTCTTCCAGGACCTGAGTTCAATTCCCAGCAACCACATGGTGGCTCACAACCATCTGTAATGAGATTTGGTGCCCTCTTCTGGCCTGCAGTCATACATGCTGTATACATAATAAATAAATAAATCTTTAAAAAAAATAAATAAAAAATTAAAAAAGAAAAATGAATGCGAGCTGGAGATGCTCCTCAGGAGAGGGCTTGCCCATACAGCCCCCTCCCAGCACTACAGAGTAAATACATAAGAGATAAAGGTCTGGAGGCAAGCCTGGGATCCGTGGAGTTGGGGGACTCTCTTTTCAAGGTCTTTTCTGCACTGGGAAGTATTCAGAGCCAATTGGCTCAGCTTGGGAAGAACTCAGTGTAGCCCAGTGAAGAAACACAGCATGACCGTGTCTGTGAGCCGTGGGGTGGCTGCAGGTCACATGTGGTATGTGGGGGGTGGCTGCAGCAGTTGTGATGAGAAACAGCCTCACACGTTGGCGGTGTCTTTCTGAGACCTCCTGCAGCTGGCAGTCTCCTCACTTGCAATGACAGACAGGCATGTTTGGTGACAGCTACCTGTGCCTGTCATCATCCAGGATTGTTTGTGACACAAGAATGCATCATCTCTCACACAATTAATTTTTTCGTCTTTTCTCTCTCTCTCTCTCTCTTTCTCTCTCTCTCTCTCTCTCTCTCTCTCTCTCTCTCTCTCTCTCTCTCCCTCCCTCCCTCCCTCTTCTTCCCTCTTTCCCTCCCTTCTTTCTTTTTCTTTCTTTCTCTTTCTCGATTTCTCTCTTTCTCTCTCTTTCTTTTTTTCTTCTTTCCTTTTCTTTTTGAGACAGGGTTTCTCTCTGTAGCCCTGGCTTCTTGGAACTCACTCTATAGACCAGGCTGGCCTTGAACTCAACAGAGATCTACCTGCCTCTGCCTTCCGAGTGCTGGGATTAAAGGTGTGCACCACTGCCCCCCCCCCCCCCCCCCCGGCTTTATGCCTTCTAATTAAGTTTTTTTTTTTATTATTGCTCAAAGCATCTGAGCACATTATCCTATAGATTTCTAGATTTTAGCATGTTATCCTATAGATTCTGAAGACTTTAAATGCCTTCTAAGATGTAATCTACATTAAATGGCTCACCTGCTCAAAGTGCCAGACTGTTTCTGTTCACGGGCAGATGACTCCATCAGGGTTAGCAAGAATAATTTCCGGCCGGGCGGTGGTGGCGCACGCCTTTAATCCCAGCACTCGGGAGGCAGAGCCAGGCGGATCTCTGTGAGTTCGAGGCCAGCCTGGGCTACCAAGTGAGCTCCAGGAAAGGCGCAAAGCTACACAGAGAAACCCTGTCTCAAAAAAAAAAAAAGAATAATTTCCGAAGCATTCAAGGAGTTGGAACAGTGGCTTCCGAACATCAGAGCATCTAAGAAGTACTGTAGTGACTACTTGTTAAGACGTCAAACTGCCTGTCTCACCCAACCAACAGTGGCCGCAGAGCCCCCGGCATCAGCCCGGTGACCACTGGCATGGTGCCTCTGTCATTGTTAATCCAGAGCATGTTCGGAGACGTCTGATCTAGGACCTGGGTCTGTGCTTGCCAACGGTATTTATAAAAAGTGCCCTGGCCATCCACAGAGGACAGAACAGGCCCCTGTTCCCACCACTGTGCCCACGGCTCTGAGGTTAAGGGCCACTGAGTTATTTTATGTAGAATCTTCAATGTCTGGAAAGAGTTTGGTTAGAGGTGCCAAGTCGGCAACCATGACTACACAAGAAGTTGGCACAACCCAGACAGGTACAGAAGATTGAATTGCATGGACCTAGTTACCTCAGGGCCAGGTCTGCAGGGTCACTGGGCTGCAGTGATCTTTTTAACACGGTGTGCGTGCGTGCATGCGTGCGTGTGTGTACACATGCGTGCGTGTAGGGTGCTACAGAACATCACGCACTCATGGAGACCAAAGCAGAGCGTCCTCCAGAGTGTCCTCCTTTCTTACTCTCCACTTATTCTTTTGAGGCAGGGTCTCTCCATAAACCTAAACCTTGTTGTTTTCAGCTAGACTTGCAGGCAGCAAGCCCAGCAACCTTCCTGTCTCTACCCCTCACATCCCTGGGGTTACAGGGTTCCAAACTCAGGTCCCCATGGTTGTGCAAAAAGCACTTTTAACCACTGAGCCATCTGTCATCCCATTGTGGAGTTTTTAACCACCGAGTAGAACTTGGTTCAGTTATATGGGTGAATCATGAATTGAATTAGGTTCTTTTTTCAAAACTAAGTGGAAATTTGTGTTTCAGAGCTGATATGCTGTGGGCATCACATGAGAGCCTTGAAGGTTTTATGTGGGACTTCTCAGAACTGAGCTGTGAGCTCAGTTTGCTCGGGTGATGGTCAAGTGTCTTTCTCGGAGTGCATGTGTGTGTCTGGGTCTATGATGCTACCCAGATAGGTCTTTCAGCCCAAGGTAACATAGCTCCCATGATCATCGCTTGTATCTGGGTTTTTCTTGTTGTTTTGTCTGTTTGGGTTTGTTTGTTTGCTTGCTTGCTTGCTTGCTTGAGACAGGGTATCTGTGTCTCTCTGGCTGTCCTGGAACTCACTCTGTAGACCAGGCTGGCCTCAAAGTAGAGATCCACCTGCCTCTACCTCTTAAGTGCTGGGATTAAAGGTGTACGCCATCACCACCACCACCACCACCACCACCACCACCACCACCACCACCACCACCACCGGGCTTTGTTTTGTATTTCTGTGACAGGCTTTCACAGTATAGTCCTGATTGTCCTGAAACGCTCCATGTGGACGTCTATGTAGGCTGGCCTCAACCTCACAGAAATTTGCCTTCCTCTGCCTCTCTGCCTCTGCCATGCTGGAATAAGAGGGGTGTGCCACCATGCCCAGTGATAAAATCCTTAATCTTAAATCATGCCCAGGATTCACTCTCTGCTCTGTCATCTTTGAAGAGTGCTTTGCAGACAACTCCATCTGCACCGACAGGCCCATTTCTAATCCATCACGCCTCTCAAACCTCTGCTGAGCTCGTTGCCATTCTTGTTGGAGTCCTTGATGACATCATGCTGAATTGGCTTTTTTTTTTTTTTTTTTTTTTGGTTTTTCGAGACAGGGTTTCTCTGTGTAGCTTTGTGCCTTTCCTGGAACTCACTTGGTAGCCCAGGCTGGCCTCAAACTCACAGAGGTCCGCCTGGCTCTGCCTCCCGAGTGCTGGGATTAAAGGTGTGCGCCACCACCGCCCCGCTGTTGAATTGGCTTTTTTTTATTAAAGTGTGTGTGTGTGTGTGTGTCTCGAGTGCCAGCTCACATGTGGCGATCAGAGGACAACGTACAGGAATCAGTCCTCTCCCTCCATTGTGTGGGTCTCAGGGATCAAACCTGGACTGTAGGACTTTGCAGCAAGCACCGTTTACCGACTGAGCCACCTCACTGGCCCTGAAGTGGTGAGGTGGCTTTTTAAAAAAATATATTTTTATTTTATGTGCATGGAAAATTTTTACCTGCATGTATGTCTGTGTACCATATGCAAGCAGTAGCCAGAAAAGGGGATCAGACCCCCTGGAATTAGAGTTACGGGTGGTTGTGAGTCGCAGTGTAGGCGATGGGAACTGAACCTGGGTCCTCTGGAGGAGCAGCCAGGGCTCTCCCGGCTGAGCCATCTCACTGGCCCTGAGCTGGCCTCTAAGAGTTTACTTTAGACTCTGAGCCTCGAGCTGAAAGAGTCCACGGGGGTAAAGGCACAGCTGTGCCCTGCCCTTCAGGAACTCACCGTCTCCAGGAGGGCCAGGCAGATGTTCAAGGAAGGACTAGCGCTGTCCAGGTGCAGATGCAAATGAGCGGCGGAGGTAACCCCGAGTGCGGGGTGAGAGCGCACCGTACTGACACTTCAGAGAATGACGCCAGACAAACCGTTCCCTTGGGCTGGAAAGAGAGCTGAGCTCTTTTCCAGGAGTGTTACGCGTCCTGGGATCTCGGGACAAGGCTTGGTGAGGGAAGGAATGGAGGAGACGGAAAGGGAGGCGGTGCTAGTCCGCTCAGGGTGGCTGTTCTTTTTTTTTTTTTCCTAGACAGGGTTTCTCCATGTTGTTTTTGGTGACTGCCCTGGATCTCGCTCTGTAGCCCAGGCTGTCCTGAAACTCACAGAGATCCGCCTGACTCTGCCTCCCGAGTGCTGGGATTAAAGGCGTGCGCCACCACCGCCCGGCTACAGGGTGGCTGTTCTTTCTTTCCTTGATTTAAAGCTGCGCTGTGTGAGGGCGGGATGCCAGTGTGAGGGCCGAAGATATAACTCAGTGGTAGAACACTTGCCTAGCTCAAGGCCCTGGGTTCCATCTCTAGCACCACTAGAGTTAATAAAGCTATGTTCTCTCTCTAGATCCGAGGACACTGGCCAGACTAACTTGTGCTTACTGACTGACTGTCCCTTGTCTTTGCTTGGGTCCCGAGACCCAGGATCGGGCTGTCATCTGGGGGTGGCTGGGCTTGAATCGTTAGAAAGGATCTGCCACACCAAGATACCTTTTCCATCCTTTTTCCACAGTGGGACCCTGAAGATGTCAACCTTGAAAGGAACAAGGACAACGTGGGGCTCCTTAGATCACAGATGCACAGGGGCTCTCTGAGCCCAGTGGACTTGACCTCCGATGACTGACATCTCCAGGAGCCAGTCCATCAGTGCGGAACTCAAGGTCAGGCATCGGTCAGTGACAAGATGGGGACCAACCTACAGTGCCACCGATGGCAGACGTGGAAGCTGCTGCAGAGGCTTCCCTAGGAGTGAGGAACTCCAAGCTGTCACTTCGCTTGGCTAGTCTACCCCATGGCTCAACATGGAGCTAAGGCTGTGGGGTCTGTGGACAGATCTGCACGTGCCAAGTTGACCCTCATGATGAGAAGTTCACAGAGGAACCCCGTATGTAAAGATAAGCTTTCTCCCAAAGGACATGTGGTCTGTTCCCATGAGATTCAAGCATAGAGATTGTTTGCTTAATAACAGGATCGAACTCACCAAGAGCTACTATTTGGGTCTCAACAGAATGCATTCTTCAAGATTCAAGTCAGCCCAGATGAAAGAGTGCGTCCGTCAGCTAGGGGACCTGGGCACAAGAACTAACATAACGGCCGCTCCTTATGTAAGACTGCCCGGTCAGCCGAATATTTGGAAGATCGCCGGGAGGGCAAGGGTAACCAATAACTGATCTTGGTAACAGGATTCCCTCCAGCTTGGCAGAGTATGTGCCAAGGCTGGGTTTGCACATTTTGGGGTCGTCCGTGCTCTAGGAGGTAACAGGAAGCGAGCCAAGGATAAGGGCACAATGTAAAGTGTGGTTTCAAGTATGGCCAGGCGGTCGGAGGATGATCTCGATACTGTGACCACGAGTGAGGGGAAGAATAAAGGGGACGGGGCCAGCCAGGAGCAAACGCTGGAGTGAATAAAATGTGTGTGAATGCATTAAAACATTTCACGGTGGAGCGCAGGGAAAAGTCGTCTGCCACAAGGGGAACTGGGAAAAATGCCAAGACACACAGCTCTGCTCTGAGCTGGCCCATGACCGCCTGTGACTCAGCCGCAGCGGCCCAGTTTCTCTTAGGGGCGCTGCAAGTCCCAGCAGTGTGAAGAATGGGGTGCCGTGGAAGCTGGTTGGTTGTGCGGGTTTCTGCGTCGTGCCCAATCCCCTGGGTGACCTCTAAACTAGCATTCAAAGCCACTTTATCTGCTTGGAGTCCTCGGTTTTCCTGTGAGAGAGCTTGCCGAGGTCAGCTTTGCTTTGGAGTCATCACCACTGAAACCACTCCGAGGGGAGAGGACCATGGGATGGGGAGAAGTGGAACATTCCAGCCCAGATCATAGCAAACTCAAGGCAGGGAAGGTTGAGATCTCTTGTAAAATATTAAACAGACCAGCCTCAATATTATACTTCCCAGGGACTCAGAAGAGAAAACTACCAACAGCAAGAATTATTTTCGGGAAAAGAATCTAAGTACACCAAGCTCTTAGTCCAATCATTTATTCTTCCAAGTCCTCTTCTCCGTCCTCCCGTGCCCTGGGAGTCCTGGTATGTATACATTTACAAGCAGTAATCCCTTGACAGTGCAAAGTCAGGCTTCCAGGGTCAAATGGAGGGGTGATAAGAATCACACAGAGGGGCAATAATTGTTAATTATCATTTGCAACCCAAAGGGGAAGTGACTAATGGGGAAATGAATTAACTAAGGGCTAAATTCGGGTAATATCTAAGAAGAGGGATCTTATGTGCTCAACTATAATCTTAAACGTGATCGGAAGGAAATGTTAAGAATCTATAAGTCACTAGATCAATGGGAGAAAATAAAACTGCCTTCTTTTTTCCTGTGGCTCCTATCTGTCCAAGCTATCTGCCGTTTTTCTGCAGGGTGGGGGAAAGTGTGCTTGGTCGCTAAGCAACCTGTGTACAGCTAGATGCCTCTGGTGATAGTTAAATTGAGGTCTGGAACTAGAGGGAAGATTTGGAAAAGGAGAAAGTTAAGCTTAATTAGCACATCCGCCAGGCCTTCTCAAACAGGTAGCCTGGACGCTTAAGTCTGTTCTTACAGAGTACAGAGGTATCTCTGATAAGGTACTTTCTTCCGTCTGGGGATGGACCTGGCCGGATGCTGCCAAAGATGATAATTATAGGGAGGCTTAAACTGGGGTTCTGGCTGAGCATAGCTGTCAGCTCAGAAGGTTATCTGAATATTCCTAGAAGTGGTTAGGTAAGGAGTTAGCGGTCTATAAAGTTAGTAAGGCTGTAAGAAAGGAGGATCCGAGCTGAACTGTGTGAAGCCATTAGGTCCACCTGACCTAGGCGGTGTCTGGTGTCTCCGTGTGGAATTTACCTTAATTCAGGAGACGTATGTGGTGGTTTGGACTGTTATTCCTGTTAGTCCTTGAATGTGGCTAAGGGAGATACCTGATTCCAGCGCTAAAAGGAGAAGAAACGGATGGGCCTGAGGGAAGGAAGTCTTTCCTGAGGGAAGGAAGTCTTTCCTGAGGGAAGGAAGTCTTTCCTGAGGGAAGGAAGCCTTTCCTGAGGCTGTTCTCCAAATACCAGGAATGTATATATCCAAATAGTGATCAGTCCACGCTGTTAGCAATTCTTAGGGAAAAATCAATTGGGAAAGCTATGAAGGCACACATGATTTTCATAACAGAAGACAGCTGATATATAACCTGCCAAGTAACACCAAAAACTCCTTGGAATTTGGCTTCCTCTGAAGGAATTCCTTGATCCCTCCAGGTAGTGACTTTGCCATAACCAGCGGAGTTCTTATAATATATTCCTGCGGCCTGTAGCAGAGATCTAGTCAAGGAAGGAGAAACCTGACGTGGCCAGGAGAGAGCTGGAAAAGAACCTGGCTATGGAGACTAGGGAGGTAGTACTGAATGTCGTGGCCATGCAAGACACCAAAGCAGGAAGGTGACTGACTCGTTCATATAGGCTACAATTAGTGAGTTTCTCATCCCTGACTTTTCATGAAGCAGAAATGTAGTCACGGGTACAGAGTAAACATGAGACATATGCTTGAAATATATTCCTTTAAAAAAAAAAATCAGGGACTGTAAGAGGCCAAGATAACCTCAAAAATCATGACCCTCCTACCTACCCCAGCTTTCCAACTGCCGGGGGGATCACAGGCCCCAGCCACCATGCCCAGCCTTGCACTTTATAGATGAGGAACCATGCTTAAAAACAGGGAGTAAAGTATCCGCCCCACAAGTAGCATAGGCCATCACAACAGATGATAATGCAGGCCCTGCATAAACTCCTGGAGTTTGGGCTGTTATCTGCCCCGAAGTCTGTATGATTGAGGGAGCGCCCTGATTACTAAATTCTCTTACAAGCTTGCCTGGAGGGCTGTGGCTCAGTTGGGTGAATGCTTTCCTGACAGGCACGAGGCCCTGGCTTCTGTCTCTAGTTCAGCGTAAAGGAGATGTAATGATACACATCTGGATTTGGGAGGTGGAAGCAGCAGGATTAGAAGCTCAAGGTCATCAGCCAGGTGCGCGGTGGCGCACACCTCTAATCCCAGCACTTGGGAGGCAGAGCCAGGCAGAGCTCTGTGAGTTCAAGACCAGCTTTGTCTAGTCATGGAGTTATAGGATAGCCAGGGCAACATAGTGAGACCCTACCTCAAACAAAACAAAACAACCAACCAACCACTAACCTGGGGATAAGCTACTGCTCAACAGTGGAGCACTGGTTCCATCCCCAGGACGAACAGAAGTTTTTCTTCCTTTTTTCTTTCATAAATACGCCAGCCAGCATTTTACACATAAGACTGGCATCTTTATAAAACACTCAGAAAGATGTTATATGAAGGTAGATTTCATATAAAATAGGTATCATTGTATAGTGCATACTTCCGCTTCAACTGATTAATTTGTGTGTGTTGCACCTGCCCCAAGGAGCATGTACGGAGGTCAGCGACAATCTGCAGCTATCGGTTCTCTTCCCACGGCGTGGGTTCTGAGAATCGAGTCAGGTTTCAGTTTTAGCAGCAAGCAGCTTTACCAGTTACACCCCTCACCCCTGCTTAAATTCCACTACCCATTTAAGATAATACTAGGGCTAAGATACAACTGAGTGGTAGAGTAAATGTTGGGAGAGCATTGAAAAAAAAAAAAGGTCAAAACCTTCACAATCCTTTCAGAGTCCTCTGCACATTGCCCTCTTGCTCCTTCACATTTTGCAGCTTGTGCAGACATTAATCTATGTACTCTTCCATCCTCTCGTCTCCTCTTTTCTGAAGTTAAAAGGCCACGCATGGGCAGAGGAGGCTCTGCTTCCAAAAAAAAAACAAAAAAACAAAACCGGATACACTGTAGTATTCAAAGACTCGTTAATTGGTGAGAAACGATCTCTGACGAGTTCAAGACTAGAGAATGCCTACTATGAGCAGGGACGGTGGCACTGGCCTGTAATCCCAGTTATTCCAGGCCGAGACAAGAGGGTGGCAAGACCGCCAAGCACCAGGCCAGCCTGGGTAATTCTGCAAAACCCAGTCTCAAAAGTGAGAGGGGAAAATTTTTTTTATTTATTTTTTTTTTTAAATTAAATGGGCTGGAGCTCAGAAGCAAAGCGCGTGCCTAACACACACCATGGCTCTGGTTTCAGTCCCCAAAAGTGCCGGACTGGGACGTTTAATCTGCTTTTTCTTTGCCTTAGTCTGACAGCCAAACACGGCACTGGGCATTTGGAACTGCTGCTTCCGAGCAGGGTACGTCGTTAAAACGCCTGGGGTCCTGCTCCAGTCGCACGGGAACCCTGCCGGCCGGCCGCGGCCAGCGCTGGAGTCGGAGGCCGGGGCGTTGCTTCGTCTTCCCCGGGGTCTGGCTGCAGGGTCTGCTCTCTCCCTCGCGGGTCGCTGCCCTCTCTTTGGACTCCAAGGCTCACCCTCGACGGCCCTCGCGGGATAGCAAGGGGTGTCCTCCGGCAGAGGGGCAGCACGGAGCGGACCTGAACCGGGATAACAACTCCACTTGGGGCCGTTGGCGCCACCGCGAGCACTTCCGGGAAGAAAGGCGCCGCCGCAAGACCCGCGCATGCGCACCCCGCCGCCGCCGCCTCGGCTAGCAGCGCAGGCTCCGCCCCGTGGGCTCCTGGCATTGCCTACTTGGGCACCGCTGACTTAAGTGTCTCCCCGCTGGGTTTTTAAAAGGTAGCTACAAGGCTATTCTGTCGTGCCTTTGCGACTGACTAACAGCCTGAAGCTGTACTGGAAGCATTCTACCCAAGTACATTCAACTTTAAAAACACAAAAACAAAAAAAAAGCGCAGGTGCATGATTTAACAAAAGAAAATCAGGTCGTGCCGGAGTTTATTAGGAAAACAACAGCGCCCTGCCCGCACCCAGCGGCCCTCTTTCAACTTCCCTTAGGTGTTTGGCTCTCGTGTCTTTGCACAATGTCAAAATTTAATGAGTAGCAGTGAATTCAAAACCTCCTTGGAAGTCGAGATTTCCCTTGGTAACAGACAATTGGCAAACACAAGTTCTTTTATTTTGACTTTAATCGCGAATACTAACTCTCAGATCACACACTGCACACCACCGTGTCATTGTATATCTGCTGTCTGTGTGGGATTCAGCACAGCTACAGCAGTGTAAAAAGGGCCGGCAGAGTCGGGGCTTCGCTGGAGGCAGAGGCCGAGAGCTGCTACCGATGCAGTTATGGCGCGTGGTAGATAGATACCCACAGTCCGACCGTGGCGCTAAAGGCAGAGAGAGCCAAGTCACAGGGTCGGTCACAAGGGACCAGCCTCACTGCAGAGGCTCAGAACGATGGAGGCGAGCTGTAAGGACCTGATTTGGACAGATGGACAGACAGACGATGGCAACTCCAGTAGTGGAGACTGAGCTAAGCTGAAACCTAGGAACAGTCGAAAAGTGAATGGGGTCATTGGTGTTGCCTATTGGCTGTCCTTTTAATGTAGTCTAGGTGAGGGTTTTGTTCATCTAGTGAGTCTGATAAGTTATTGGGCCTGGTTTTACTGATAAGTATTTAATGACATCCATGTGCTCTTCCATTCCTAACTTTGAAAAATGTGTGAGTGATGCGTTTTTACTTTTAGGCATAAGTTCTTGTAAATCTGTGCCTCATGGGTATTGCTGGACTCATGATGGTGTCCTCATGGACAACAAAGTTCAGAGTCGCCCTGCCTCTGCATATACATCCGTAGAATGGAGCCAAAGGATGCTTGAAAAATGGAGTTACGTAAGGCAAGGCACAGCCTGCAAGCCGCTGTTTCTCACACTACAGAGTGACCTGGAGCGAGGCATAGTGTGATCTCCACTCTTGGACCTTGTAGACAAGCACACCAGTAGTCAGCTTCATCCCCAGACTCCAACCTGCCTTCCGGCTACCAGTGCCAACATTTGAACTAGCTTCTCCCCAGCTCCCACTGAGCACAGGTTAGAGTCAGCAGTTAGACAGGGTCACTGGTAGACTGAGAAATGGGGAAAAAAAACCATCCAGAGTTGTTGTGGAGACTTCAGACCAGGACCACCTGGATAGTCCCTAGCTGACCTGGCTTCTGAGCTCCCAGGTCACGAGGGACCTGAGCCCTCTCCAGCTACATACAAACAAAAGGATCATACACATAAAATAAAAGTAAATAAATCTTTAAAAATTTTAAAATAAGGGCTGGAGAGATGGCTCAGCGGTCAAGAGCATTGGCTGCTCTTCCAGAGGTCCTGAGTTCAATTCCCAGCAACCACATGGTGGCTCACAGCCATCTATAGTGGGCTCTGATGTCCTCTTCTGGCATAAAGGTGTGCATGCAGATGGAGTACTCATACATTTCATACATTAAATAAATAATTAAAACTTTAAAAATGTAAAAAAAAATACAAAAAGTTAAAAACAATTCAACACAATGTCAAGTACGAGAGAGCATGCGGCACCCACCACTAGCAATTACCATCATGGATTCATGTAGTTGTGATTTCCAAGCTGTGGGAGCACCTAAATACATCATACCTAAAAATATAGCTCCCCGGGTGTAGCTCAGGGATTGCCTCGCCTGTGAGCTGCCCTAGATTCCACCCACCCTTGCTTCAAAACAGCTCCCAGTAAAATTCCTTGTTCTTCGAAGTTTGTAGCACAAATACCTCCTATTCCATTTCAAAAGATGCCCCTGGGCTGGAGCAGATGCTGAGTTCAGCTCCTTGGCAATCGTGTCTCCTAAGACTCAAGAAAGATAATAGAAGATTGGATAGAAACTATTCCCAAACTGGAGAAAACCACCAGAGAGGGCCCCTGAGAAGTCTAAGCCAAGTTGCTAGTTAAAAACTCTGCAGGAGGTACAGTAGAGGAGAATCAAAAAAGAGAAACAGTCTATTGTCTCTTTTGTGTTGGTTTTTTTTGTTTTTTGTTTTTTGTTTTTTTGTTTTTTTTTTGTTTTTTTTTGGTTTTTCAAGACACGGTTTCTCTGTGTAGCCCTGGCTGTCCTGGAACTTGCTCTGTAGACCAGGCTGGCCTTGAACTCACAGAGATCCGCCTGGCTCTGCCTCCCGAGTGCTGGGATTAAAGGTGTGCGCCACCACCGCCCGGCTGGTGTTGGTTTTGATTTGTTTTTTCAGACAAGGTCTCTTTCCATAGCCCTAGTTGTCCTGAACTCACTGCATTGACCAGGCTGGCCTCAAACTCACAGAGACCCACCTACCTCTGCCTCCTGAGTGCTGGGACTAAAGGTGTGCGCCACACCTGGCTCTTCCTGCAGGCTGACTCTTTCTAGGGAAGCTGTAGGAGAAAATAAAGAAAGGCTCTCAGTGTTGGCCGCATCTGAGAAGGCTCTCTGGGACGTCAGTCACTCTTACCAACAAATCTCTAAAGTCCTCTGGCTCCAGGAAAGGAAGAGATGACCAGGGGCCACTTTTTAGCGGCTTCCCACGTGTGGCTGGGTGCCAAGCAAAGCAGTACTGTCAGGCCAGGATGGGTAGACTCCAGTTGGTCTGCCCCTGAGAAAATAACAGGACCTGCGACTTAGATGAGGTGCCCGATACGAGTCTGATAAGGTGCCTCTGTGGCTGGAGCAATGGGGACGCACGGGGCTAGAGAGCAGGACGAACAACGGAAGGCCTGGAGCGTCCAGACAAGGAAATTCTCTCCCTGAATTGCCTTTTCCTATTGAGATAAGATAATATACAATAAAGCACAGGGCTCTGAAGCGCCGCCTCCAACCCCAGCAGAGAAGCCAGCGCTCAGGCCTGGCTGAGGCATGCGATTTTCTGGGGGGTCTGCAGCTGGCTCTGGCCTGCTACACCTAAGACAAAGGCATTGATCTTAGACCCAGAAGGCAGGTTCTGACTCCTACCACTCACTGGTTGTGGGGTTCTGATTTCCTTTTTTTAATTTTTCTTTCTTTCTTTCTTTTTTTTTTTTTTTAGGGTTTCTCTGTGTAGCTTTGCGCCTTTCCTGGAACTCACTTGGTAGCCCAGGCTGGCCTCGAACTCACAGAGATCCACCTGCCTCTGCCTCCCGAGTGCTGGGATCAAAGGTGTGCGCCACCGCCGAAGTGGAGCCTTTCTATGTAGTCCAGGCTGACTTTAAACTCACTGTGTACACCAGGCTGGACTTGAACTCTTAATCTTCCCATCTCAGCCTTCCCATTACTGGGATTAGAGGTGTGAGCCACTGGGCCTGGCTGTCATTATTATTAATCTTACATATATGTCCGCCTCTTCTCCTGTTAGTAAATTTGAAGACTCCTAAGGAGCCATGGGCGAGCTCTTTAAATTCCAAAACATCACGGAGAAAGATCAGCACAAAGGATTTCATTTGTATAGGTTTTCCCATTTTTTAGGACCAGATCCACTTTTCCTTAAAACTCACCTCGCTATCTTTTAACGCCTGGACACATTTTTGTTATCCAGCTGCGTGTAAGGTTGAAGTTGTGAGCAGGCAAGACTGAGGAGCCTGAAGTAGGTGAGTACACAGTGGCAGATCGCGTCACCCTGTTCAGAGAGCCTTAAACAGGAACTAGATCCCTGTAGGCAATCTAGTGACTCGCCAATCGTCCCAAGTGAGCCAGTGTCCCAGGAGACCAGAGCTGGCAGCCGCCACAGAAGATGGGGGGCAGGGTCTAGGGCTGGGCTGGAGCAGTGCCTTTTCTTGCCACTGTGACCAAACAACCAACAAGAAGCAACTTGAAGGAAGAAGGGGACGCACGGAACGGGAGTGTGTGGCAGCTGATCACATTACAGCCAGCCAGGAAGCCCAGAGACATAAATGCTGGGCTCAGCTCCGTGTCTCCTTTTTTATTTAAGTCCAAGACTCCAGCCCACAGGGATGGAGCCATCCACATTCAGGGCAGGTCTTCCCTGCTCAGTTAAATCTTTCTAGAAACACCCTCCCAGACTCTTCCCTAAGGGGTGTTGCTACAGCGATTCTAAGTCCAGTCTAGTTGACAATGAAAAACCGTCAGTCTGAGATGTTGGCCTGAATGTCTGCATCAGGGAGGCGGAGCAGATCCCCATGATGGGGAAGAGAACTGACGCCTTGTGAATGGTTGTCTAGTGCCCACCCCCCCCCCCCCCAGCTGCACCCAGCTCCGTTTATTACCCTCCTTAGCTTCCTCGGCTGTAAAATGCGATAATTGATATCTTCCTGTCACATGGGGTTGTGAGACAACGAATGTTTCTTAGTAAAACGGTAATTTCACCTCTCTCTGTACTCACGGTTCCTGGGAGATAGGCCAGTGCTCCAACTAGCTCTCATGGTGCTGAACAAAGGTTGCATTCTCTCCAGGGGCCGGCATTCAACCAGCCTTCACTAGCTGGCCTATGAATGGGGTCACATTTCTGCTCCCCTTGCCTTCCTGATCCCTTTGGTCCTCACTTCCTTTATATTCCACCAGCTAACACTTTCTGAGGGCTTAGTGTGTGCAGGCCACCCTGCTGGATCTGGAAGAGGATAGAAAACACCCAGTCTTGGCTTGTGTTGGCTGGAGAGGAGAACACAGAGCCTGGGGGAAAGGTTAGGAGGGATTTCTACTGCTAGATCAGGGAGGCATTTCCCAAGGATATGACCTCTGAGTCTGGCTTGGAGGAGCAGGTCATGCTCTCTCAAGCGGGAAGGTCAAGAGCACAGAGCACATGGGTGCATACCTGTCATGCCCATGTATAAGTACAATGACCTGTCCCTTTATGACAGAAAGGCGGTGTCAGCCACGCTCGGCCAGCAGCTTCTCTCTAAGCAAGAGGGTTTAGAAACTAGACAGTTCCTGGAAATAGCCCTGCCTGTTATTTCTGGGTCGTGACCATGGCTAAATTAAGACATCTGTCCCCCACCCTGACTGTGCACCAGAATTACCTGTGGCTTGTTCTAGGTTTGGATTCCATTCACGTTTCCTGGCCCCACCCTTCACGAGCTCTGATTTAGTGACTGGGTTTGGAGCCCCGTGACTGCGCTCAGCTTTTGCAAATTTTGAGGGCAGAAATACTGTTTCATACTTGTTTTTCTAGTTCCGGACTGGAGGTTGAACACGGGCCAGTGTGCTGGTGCATGCTCATAATCCCAGCACTCGGTGTATGGAGACAGGAGGGTCAGGGGTTCAAGGTCAGACTGCTACATAACAAGCCTCCACACGAATACTTGTAGTAAATGAATATATAAGCCACATAAAATATATCAATTGAAGAGTACGTGTATACCTCTAAACACAGTGCATTGATAAATAAATCCAACAACCAAAAGGCACATAGTGAGGGTTAGTAAGGACGCAGTAAGTCTCCATAGTAAGTAAATAGTAAGAAGAGACCAGTGTAAAACCAAGAACTGCTAGTCGTTACCTCTGCTGTGTCTGCTTACTGCCTCCTGGTGTCGCTGTCGGACACTGGCCCGCCTGTGTCTTCAGCTGGCTCCACCGGAGGCTTTTCATAGCCGACTGCCAGGGCCGCTTTCCCCTTTGCTGACCTTGGCTCACTCGTGAGTGATCCATCACACGTGAGTGATCCAGTGCACCTGCAGAGGCTCCTCCCTGCACACCAGCTCGTTCCGCACGTCGGGTCAGACCTGGTTTGAGCCCTGCGCCGCTCACTGAACCACACCTCCCCTCTCCATGCGTCTCCTCCCCCAGAGGGCCATCTGAGGAGCTGCAGCATCTCTTGGATTACCTTGGAGCCTTAGGGTGGGAATATGTCCATTTTCTCAGACCATGAGATTGTCCTTTTAAAGAAAATGACCAGTCAGTTCTGACCTCTGTTCAGAAGGCTGTACTTAGTGGCTCCTATCATCCTCTAGAGCAGTGGTTCTCAATGTTCCTAAGTATTTGACTCTTTAATACAGTCCCTCATGTGTGGTGACCCCAACCTTAAAATTATTTTTGTTGCTACTTCATAACTATAATTTTGCTACTGTTATTAATCATATTGTAAATATCTGTGTTTTCTAATGGTCTTAGGTGACCCCTGTGAAATGGCTCCCCCTGCCCCCCCCACACACAAAGGGGTCACAACCCACAGGTTGAGAACTGCTGCTCTAAAGGGTACCCCTTCAAGACTACCAACGCCAATACTTTTGGTGAAGCCAGCATCTGGGACTCCAAGGCAGATGTTTGCTTCTTCAAGGGAGCAGAAAAATCTCCCACCTGCCTAGTCTCTGCTTGGAAACCATATAATAGGTGGATTATTCAAAATCCAGCAAAAATCTCTATGCAGCCAAGAAAAAGGATCGGTGGGTCAGGAAGCTTGAGCCTTATTGGTTACTGAAGGTCGTCTGTAGAGGTCGGAGGCTGTGTGCATATTCACTTGAGGTTTCATCCGTCTACACTGTGCGCCACATTGGGGCTACATCAAAGACCGGTTTAAGTCAGTTCTCAGATCACCTGCTCCAATCCCTGGGCTGCAGCGTCTGGGGGGGCCATGCTCACAGCAGATTCTCAGGTCCAGACTTCTCACCAGTAACACTGATTCAGTGAGTGACATGGGGTGGAGAGGAGTGGAGAGGAACCCCAAATCCTAGTAAGAAGTCACAGAGAGGCAGAGAGGGCTTGGGCAAGGCGAAGGGCTGCCTACAGGGTCGTGCCTAGCTAGGGGTTTATCCAGCAGGAAGAGCATTGCACACATAGTCCAATACATCAGAACTGTCAGCAAAGCTGGGAACCAGTGGCAGCTTCCAGATAACTCTCAAATCTCTTGACAAATAACTCGTTGCCTATCTGGCTGTCAGGTCATAGTTTGAGATGGAGGAAAATGTGTGTATCCAAAACATCTGTGGGAGCCGCGGTAAAGCCCCTGGGAATCCAAGCAGGAAGACAATTGTGGCCAGTGGTCAGTGAGGAAAGCCTGGTGCTCCGATGACCTCATGGCTCTTTTCTAGACACTCCCTTCCCTCCTGCCCACCTCCACCCACCGGCATATCAGACAGATGACCGAACGAGCACAGGGGAAAAGTGTTCCCCATCGATAACGCTCGTTCTCACGTGTCGCTGTCCACCCCCCCCCCCCCCGCCTTCTTGTCCCCCGAATGTCCCCTGACAGCATGCTGAGCTGGGCTGAGTGAGGTCAGTGGGAACTCACGCTCTCTCTCAGCAGACCCAGGAGGGCTTGAAGATTGCGTAAGGGCAAGTGCCTGGTCATGCCTTGAATTCTTTGTGTGAAACTTCCAGCTCTGACAACGCAGGTCACATTTTGTTCCCTGGCTCACTCACTACCCAGGATTCTGTCTCCTGAGCAGCGTTGGCCGTGAGAATACCTTCATATCGCCTCAGAGGGGTCAGCAAGGGACCCTAACCGACGCTGAGGAAGAGACGAGATGTAGTGCACTTGGCTCTAATGCCCCAGCCTCTGGAGTCCACACCTCAGACAGAACCTCCCTCCCCAACAAAAAGGTTGTGGGTGCCCCTAACGGTCTGCTCGCTGCCACTGTCTTTCCAGTCCTTCACAGCTAGTGACCTACAAGTGATAACACACGTCCTGGAGCCGGAGCGTGCCTGGTGTGTCGCCACAGACAGAAAAAAAATGCAGAGGGGTCATCCACATGATCGTGCTTCAAACCTCAGGGCTCCCCAGCTCTCCCAGGCCTCCCACTTGGCTAACTATTTGGGAATTGGCACAATAGCTTTACTAAAGCTAGGGTGAGCAATTATGTGGTGGGAAGTCATGTGATTGTCCAAATTGAACCAATTTGTCAAAGACCATTTTCCTCTCACCAACCTCCCCCCCTCGCTGCCACACCCTACGATAAGATAGGGTCCCCAGAGCACAATAATCTTTTCCTGAGATACAATTTACAGACTCCCAAGAGAAGAAACAACAGTGAGGCTAATTTTGGATTTTCTAAGACTAAAGAAAAACACACAGGCAGGCCCTGTCCTGCCCCAGGAAGCCAGGGTGGGCCCCGTTTTGTCTCTCCAGGGTATCTGCTCAGATCACCAGAGGTTTGGGGGAACAATACTGAGGTGGTGAGGGGAAGATGGGAACAGAGTCTGGCCCTCTCAGCAATGACCATGACCCAGCCTCTCTGGGGTTCTGAGCATCTGATAACTGTATTTCAGGATTAATATTTCTTTTCCTTTTTTTTTTTTTAAAAAAGATTTATTTATTTATTACATATACAGAAGAGGGTGCTAGATCTCATTACAGATGGTTGTGAGCCATCATGTGTGTGCTGGGATTTGAACTCAGGACCTCTGGAAGGGCATTCGGTGCTCTTAGCCTCTGAGCCATCTCTCCAGCCCTAACATTTTTTTAAAACTGCTCCTTACCATCCCTCCCCCAACTCAACTGCTAATGAACTAAGAGTCGGGGATGCCTTGAGACGCAGCTGTGGCCCTGATGCTTCTCTGTGGATACCCTCCAGGTTTTACTATGTTGGTAGACATATGCACCTTTGTTTCCCCTGCCACATTTGACTCTTAGAGGGATGTGTAGTTAAAAACAAATGAAAAACCCATTGCGCTGTCAACACTGGTGAGATTTTTTTAATGTAGCCTCGAGTCTTGAGAGTCTCCCGTTACCTTTTACAGTAGTCTGGGCGAGGCTCACACATCTGCCTGCACTCAGGGTGCCACCCGGGCTGCTGTTCTGCGGACCACACTTGTGTAGCAGAGCTTGGAGGCGAGTGGTAATTCTGAGCCCGCGCTGCAGCCATGGCCTCCTAACTGTCTCCAGTCCTTCCATTCAACTCTAGCCCATTCCTGTTGCCTCCAGAGGGACCTCATAGCGCAGTGCCATTTCCCTCCTTGTTTAAAATCCTTCTGTGATAGGGCTGGGCCATTGAGAGCATATGTTGCTCTTCCAGAGGACCTGAGTTCAATCCCAGAGCCCACATCTGGCGGCTCATAACTACCTATGACTCCAGCTCCATGGGATCTGATTCCTCCGGTCTCTGAGGCCACCTGCACTCACATGTATGACACCTACACACACACACACACACACACACACACACACACACACACACACACACACGATTAAGAGTAAAATAGGTCAGGCAGTGGTGGCCCACTCCTTTAATCCCAGCACACAGGAGGCAGAGGCAGGTGGATCAGAGTGAGTTCCAGGACAGCTAGGGCTACTCAGAGACACCCTGTTGTCTCAAAAAGACAAAATAAAATAAAATAAAATAAAATATTTTTAAGTATGTGTTATAACTAACTGGTTTCTATTCCATTTTTTCCCATTGTATAGGAATAGGAATAATCCTACTGTCCACAAGGAGTAACTGAGCCGGGGAGTGTCTGTAGACTTTCACCTGCAGGTTTCTCTGTGCTCAGGAAGCAGGGACAAGGGTGAGTGATCCTGACATGGTCACCAGTCCCTGCTTAGACCACATTCTCCCAGGATGCTTCGTTCTTTCGGTGCGGAGCAGATCGTTTTGGCAGAAGTGACTGTTGTTGGCCATTTCCTGCTAGTTGTCCCTGAGTTCTCAACAAAGGTGTATATTTAGTTAAGAATTAAGAACTCTCTGACCCAGCAATGGCGGCCCCCACCTTTAATCCCAGCACTCGGGAGGCAGAGGCAGGTGGATCTCTGTGAGTTAGAGGCTAGCCTGGTCTACAGAGCGAGTTCCAGGACAGCCAGGGATACATAGAAAGACCCCATCTCAGTCGGGCAGTGGTGGCATATGCTTTTAATCCCAGCACTCAGGAGGCAGAGCCAGGTGGATCTCTGTGAGTTCGAGGCCAGCCTGGGCTACCAAGTGAGTTCAAGGAAAGACGCAAAGCTACACAGAGAAACCCTGTCTTGGAAAAAAAAAAAAGATGATTCTCAGGAAATAAGAATCTGTGGTCCTGATGCCTGCTCCTTTGAGGAGTTGATAATTAATTTATAAAATTCTTAGCCATCTTGTTTGTTTATTTTGTCTCACAATTATTTCACTATGTAGCCCTGACTGGTCTGAACTCATTACTTAGACCAGGCTGGCTTTGAACTCACAGTGCTCTCTCTGTCTCTATCTCCTGATTGTTGAGATCATATGCCCACCATACTCAGCTCAAATTCTTTTTTTTTTATTTTTCTTTTTCCTTGTTTCTTTGAGACAGAGTCTCACTTTGTAGCCTTGACTGGCAGGGAGCTGAGTATACAGATCTGGCTGGCCTTAAAGTTACAGAGATTCTCCAGCTCAGCCTCCCAAGGGCTGGGGTTAAAGACCACCATATCTGGTCCAAATTCATTTTCAAGTTATGTCCATGTCTGTAAGGCTGAGTGAGTTTATGTACCATGTGCAGGCAGGTGCTCAAGGAGGCCAGAGGGTGTCAGAGACCCCAGTGACAGGTGGTTGGGAGCTGCCTGACGTGGGTCCTGGGAATCGAACCTGGATCCTCCTCGAGAGCAGCATGTACTCCTGAGCCATCTCTCCAGCCTCTCAGCAAACTTTAAAGGTGTAATTTCAGGAGCCACCAAGTTTGTATGTATGACTATTGTGAAGCTACTGAGCTTGTGATGATCCTGGGAGGCCCGTCTCCATGCTCTTGGGTCTATCGTCTTCTTGCCCTGAGTACCTTTCTATTAACCTTACTTAAGAAAAATTAAAATTCTCTTTCTGGCCAGGTGTTATAGTGCATGTCTTTAATCATAGCGCTGGAGAGGCAGAGGCAGGCAGATTGCTGAGTTCTAGGCCAGCCTGGTCGACAGACCAAGTTTCAGGATAGCCAGGGCTGTACATAGAAAACCTATCTTGAAAAAAAAAAAAAAATCTCTCCAGGGCTGGGGATCCAACTCAATCAGTAAGTGCTCCCATGTATACATGAAGGACCTGAGTTCAGATCTTCAGAACCAAGGAAAGGCCTGACACAGAGGCACACACCTGTACCTCCAGCACCAGAGGGCACAGACAAGTGGGGCTGTAGAGTCTCTTGGCCACAAGGCTCACCTTGTTGGAATGATGAGCTCCAGGTTCAGCGAGAGAAGCTGTCTCCAAAAAGAGATGGAGAACAGTTAAGGAAAACACCTAACACTGACTTCTGGCTCCACCTGCGCCTGCCCGTGAGCGCGCACGCACGCGCGCACGCGCGCGCGCACGCACACACACACACACACACCCCAGCATGCACACATTGTCAGATCCAAAAGAAACTCAGGACAAATGGCGAATTATTGTGCCTCTTAACGTCTTAGCGTGCCAAGGCTTACTCGGTACCTGTGGCTCCTCTCAGCCCCAACCCCTACCCTAAACCTACTCCAGCTCATGGGCTCCCCCACCCCCCAGCCTCTCCTTTTGGCTCTCTCTTTCACTCGCTCTTTCTTCTTTTCCTGTCTTCTCTTCTCGTCTCGCCCTCCCCCCCTTCTCATGGCCCCTCATCTGCTGGCCATGTTCAGTTTACTACTTTCCCTCCCTGCTCTGGACTCCTCCAGATGCCTCTGGCTGTCCTCTCCCTCACATCTACAATAAAACCCTTTTCAATCATATCGTAGTGGAGTCATGTCCTCAGTTTACACATATGGTGCCAAACCCCCCACTTTGTATACATATCACATACATACACACACACTCTGGGGCATGCACATCTCACACACACACATAAACAGACCACACACACACAAAACACACACAAAAAAAAAAAAAAACAACAACATAACACCACACAGACATAAATACACACACACACACACACACACACACACACACACACACACGAGCATATGCTTAGCACACACACACACAATTTTAAAAAATATTTATTCTTAATATTAAATTCTGTTACAATACATACATACATACATAAATATCTGTCATCCTAAAATTCTTTTCTGTAGTGAAGTCAAGAATCCTGGCTTCCCCAGCACAGAGATCTCCGACAGTAACTCTTCAGCATGGAGCTTTCTACCCAGCTAATATCTCCGCTGCTGACAGACAAGCTTTACAACCTACAAAGAAAGCAACCAGGGGTAGGAAGGTTGAGGCTTGTCCAGGTTGCGCTGTGCAAAAAGAGCAGGAGCTGCCCCATAGAAACCAAGGCCCTTGTTCTCCCAAATTTCAAGTCCCTTGGTTTCTGCAGTGACCTCAACGTCCTGAGGCGACCTGTCTCAGCGGCACGGTTCCATTTAGCACAGGGTCACAGCTGCCTAAGGTGGCTCCTGCCCTCTCGCCATGCGCGGAAGAAGAGCGGACGTTTTAGGCAACGTTTCCTGCCTAACGAGGCAGGTCTGGACCTGTGTGTCCACCCCAGTCTCCCGCGTGTGTTTACCAACTCTTTCACAGTGTGTCCACTGGCTTGCCCGGCGTTCATGTCCTGGCTTCTGCTATCACTAGTGTCCTGGCCGCACCATTCCATCCGGAATGCAGGGACAGCAGGAAAGCTCCCGGCAGGGAGTGGAGGAGGTGATGAGAAGAAAAATGTTTGGCTTCCAGTGGCCCTGTGGGTGAGCAGGATGGCTGCAGGGGTGTTCCAGCTGGGAGCCAGCATGTCCAAGTGGAAAGTCCTGCTGCTCACCGGACGGGCTGCATCCCCACACAGGTCCGCTTCGGCCTTTCCGTTCACGAAGACTGTTTTCAGGCTCGGCGAGAGAGCTCAGAGGGCAAAGGCCCTCGCTGTGTACCCGAGACCCGAGTTCAATTTCCTGGAACCCAGGGCAGAAGGAAAAAAAACAACCCTCCAAAAGTTATCCTCTGACTGCCACACGTGCTCCATGGAGTCACACTGGAGAACTGTGCAAAGAAGTCACACACACACACACACACACACACACACACACACACAAATCACCCATTTAAAAAAAAAAACCCTCACAATTTTAAAGTAAGTTTATAATTTATAGTTGAGCCACATGTAAAATGTCTATCCGTGGCTGTATATGGCCTATGGGGCACAGGACATGCTTCCTTTATGCAGGTATAATTAAAGCTATCTTTTTATTTATTTATTTGTTTATTTATTTATTTATTTATTTATTTATTTATTTATCTATTTGAGACAGGGTCTCACTATATAGTCCCGATGTGCTGGTTTGAATGGAAATGGCCTCCATAGGGATTATATGCTTGAATGTTTGGTTCCCAGTTGGTATAATTGTTTGGGAAAGATTAAGTGTGGCTTTGTTGGAGGTGGTGTGTCACTGCGGGTGGGCCTTGAAATTTCAAAAGCCCACTCCATCCCCAGTCTCTCTCCTTCTCTGTCTCTCTCTCTCTCTCTCTCTCTCTCTCTCTCTCTCTCTCTCTCTCTCTCTCTCTCTCTCTCCCCTCTCCTACATGCTTGTGTGAGCTCTCAGCTACTGCTCCAGTGCCTGCCTGCCTGCTCCCTGTCCTGATGGTCACAGACTTTAACCCCCTGGAAGCGTGAACCCCAAATTAAATGCTCTCTGTTGTAAGTTGCCTTGATCCTGGTGTTTTGTCGTGACAACAGACAAGTAACTAAGACACCTGGCTATTCTGGAATACCAGATAGACCAGGCTAGCCCCAGAGTAGCAGCAACCCCCCCCCCTCCCTCTGCCTTCTAAGGACTGGCATTACAGGAGGGAGCCACCATCCTAGCATGATTACCGTTTATCCTGCATTGTACAAGGAGGCCTTAAATGCAGCCACATGCATCCCTGTAAGAGAGAGGCAAAGGGTGATTTGGTGCACAGAGAGAAGGCAACATGAGGGAAACAGATCTGAAGATGCTGGCTTTAACAATGGATATGGTGGGGCTGGCTTAGAGGTTAAGAGCACTGACTGCTCCTTCGGAGGTCCTGAGTTCAATTCCCAGCCCCCACATGGTGGCTCCCAACCGCCACAGAGCCGGAAGGGGCAGGGAATGGATCATCCTCCTGAGCCTGGACTCTGCATCCTGTTGCCACTTGGATCTGGGCCCAGGGAGGCTGACTGGATAGCTGGTTTCAGAACTACAGAAGGTACCAAGAATGAATTGTTTCTGCTGCCCGGTTTGTAGGAACATGTTATGTCAGCGTCAAGAAGCTGACGCAACCTCTACCAGACGTCTGTATTTTATATGGCGAGCAGCCCTGGCTTCTAACCCTCAGGTGTGATGACAACTAGCTTCCTAGGGGAAAGGGACTCTTCACCTGGGGACACTGTGGTCATCGCTATGAGTCATTCTCCTGCCTCAGCCTGCCAAGAACAAGGGATTACAGGCATGAGCCACTACCATCCTGGCTCCTCCTGTCATCTTGAGTGTTCATGATAGAGGTGGGTGTTATAAGATAAAAACGGCGGGCGGCGGCCTTGGTGGGATGCAGCCCAGGGGTGAGAGAGACACACACCATGCGGACAGCGCTCATGTAGAGGATTTTATGGCGGAAAGAGGAAAAGAGACACAGAGTGCGCTTCTGGAAATAAGGGCTAAGGAGAGGAGAATAGGAGAGAAAGAGAAGAAAAGAGACGGAAAGGGGAAGAAATGCCGCCTGGGGGGAGGAGAGAGAGAGAAGGGGGAGGAGATTGCCTTTAATAAGGGCATTTAGCGCATGTGTATGGAGACTACGCATCCATGCCGCGCATGTGCACAGACTACAGCAGCAGGACCTGGGCTGTCGAGGTATTTGCCTGAATATTAGCCAGTGCATGCTGTCAGGTCCCCAAGGGGCGAGCCAGGTAATGTCTAAATGCTAACAGTGGGTCCCCTGGGCCAGGTACAAAGAAGACTCAAAGGCACCACGCTGTTGGAAGCACATGCAAAATCAAGAAAAGAAAGGCTCTCAAGAAATTAAGAAAATCGGTAAATCAAGAAAGTCTCTGCTTCCTGGGAGTCTGACTTTGCTCTCCACCACACACACACACACACACACACACACACACACACACACACACACGCTGAAATCATTCCCTCTCTTCTCCAGCTGCAACAACATAAAAGCACGGTTTCCCAGCCTGCTTGCCTCACCTTCCCATGGCTTCCCCAGCACCAACCTCCTTCCATTCTCCGGGAAACGCCTCTCCTGAACTGACCAATCCCTTTCAAGATCTTCTCATCCTACCCGTCCCTTAAGAGTCAGCCATTTTCCCTTTCCAAAAGAAAGAAATGATTACCTTGGGAAGCAGGGAAGAGTTCCATCCCTGTGGGATAGACAAGATGAAGTGGCCGTCCAAGAGGAACGGTATGAGAAGGATTCACAGCCCGCTGAAGTACACTGAAAATACAGTTTTGGGTCTGGTGAGAGGGCACTGCTTCCAAACCTAATGACTCAAGATCAATCCTCAGAACCCACAGCGGGGTTAAAGAGTTGGCTCCTGCAGGCTGACCTCTGACCTCTACAAGAGACACGTGCATGACGCCCACAAACACATACAATCTTTAAAATTAAAAATACACATTCTGAGCTGGGCGGTGGTGGTGCATGGCTTTGATCCCAGTACTCAGTAGAATCTCTGTTAGTTTGAGGCTAGCCTGGTCTACAGAGCAAATTCCAGGACAGCCAAGGCTACACAGAGAAACCCTGTCTCAAAAAACAAAACAACAACAAAAACAACCCTCCCCCCAAAAAAACACCCCCCAAATACAAATCACTCACACACACACACACACACACACACACACACACACACACACACACATTCTGGGCTGGATTGTTGCGTAGCAGTTCAGAACGCTTGTTACCAGAGAATCTGGGTTTGATTCCCAGCACCCACAAGGCAGCTCACAACCATCTACAACTTCAGTTCCAGGACATCTGAGGCCCTCTTCTGACCTCTGAGGGCACTGGGCATGTAACACACATGCAGGTACAATGCTCTCATACACAAATAATCAAGTAAATAAATCTTTGGAGATTAATATCTTTGTATAGTTCAGTACTTCCTGCAGTGTTTAGACCCGATGACATTTTGAAGAGTGTTTGGAGCTGGGGTATGGTGGCACACACCTGCACACTCAAACACACCTGCAGTCTCTACACTCAAAAAAATTTGAGTTTAGCCTGGGAACCAAAGACAAACACTGTCTCAGAAAAAAAAAAAAATTGGAAGCAGAGCTAAAAAATAGCCTACTATAATCTCCAAATTCCCTAACCACAGAAGAGTCAATGCTGGCAAAGATCTTTGAAATTATCTATATTGTCTCATCCATTGTAAAAATGTTGATTCTGCCAGGCGATGGTGGCACATGCCTTTAATCCCAGCACTCGGGAGGCAGAGGTAGGTGGATCTCTGTGAGTTCGAGGCCAGCCTGGGCTACAGAGTGAGTTCCAGGACAGACTCCAAAGCTACACAGAGAAACCCTGTCTCGAAAAACAAACAAAACAAAATAAAAAAAGTTAATTCTATGTGTTGAGAGCGATTAGACCTATCTTCTCTTGCCTTGTTTTGGTTTGAGATAGGATTTTCCTACATAGCCTTGGCCAGACTAGTGTTTGCTGTTAGTCCAGGCTGGCCTGAAATTTGTAGCAATTCTCCTGCCCGAGCCTCCCAAGTTCTAGATTATAGGCATATACCACTAGATATGGCTTTAAAAAAAAATGATTATTTACAGGGCTGGAGATGATTCAGTGGCCTAAGAGTACTTGGTACACTTGCAGAGAACCTGGGTTCAGCTTCCAGCCCTAAATCAGGTGGCTCACAACCAGATGTAAGTCTAGCTTCAGGGACCCAATGGGCAGCACTTATATGCATGTACATATACACAGACAGACAGACAGAAATATAAAGTAATTTTTTTGGTTGTTTTTTTGAGACTTGGTTTTACTGTGTAGTCTTGACTGTCCTGGAACTCACTCTGTAGACCAGGCTAGCCTCAGACTCACAGATATCCACCTACCTCTGCCTCCTGAGTACTGGGGATCAAAGATGTGCTCCACCACCACCCATAAAGGAAATGTTTTTGAAGTGTTACTGTTTTGTGCTGGGTATGGTGGCACACACCTTTAAACTAGGCAGCTCTGTAACTGTAAATTTATTTCTTGCAGTTCTGAAAGCTTGCAAATCCAAGGTCAAAGTGAGGTCAGTTCTGTGTCTGGTGAACACCAGGGTTCAGAGAGTGTAATGATGGTATCTTCCTACTGTGCTCACATCACAGAGAGGGTCTAGCTGGAGGGGGGAAGGCTCTCAAAGGCTTTGCATTCCCTCTTAATAACATCACCTTGGAGGCTAGAATTTACCTTTGGGTTGTTTTTTGTTTTTATATGTATGTGTGTCTCTCAGTATGGGTATGTGCATATGTGAGTGCAGTACACATGGAGTCCAATAGGGGGCGCTGGAACCTCTGGAACTGAAATTACAAGTAGTGAGCCACCCAACATGGGTGTTGGGAGCTGAGCTCAGGTTTTCTGTAAGAACAGTGCACCCACCCTTTTAACCACTCAGCCATGTCTTCAGCTCTTTTATTGGTGTTTTTGAAACAGGGTTTCACCCAGTAGCCTTCCTGGCCTGCATCTGCCTCCTGAAGTGACTGGAGTGAACCACCCTTCCCAGCCCCACCCCTTTCCTCTCTTCTTCCTCCTCTTCCTTCTTCTTCGTTTTTTGAG
Source organism: Peromyscus leucopus (assembly GCF_004664715.2). Lineage (NCBI taxonomy): Eukaryota > Metazoa > Chordata > Mammalia > Rodentia > Cricetidae > Peromyscus > Peromyscus leucopus. Next base: position 65,359,632 of record NC_051073.1, read on the forward strand.
TCAGAATCTCATTCCTAGAATTAACAGCAGTGTTCCTGTCTCAGGCTCCCAAGTGCTCAGATTACAGGCATGAGCCATCATACGCAGATGGAGAAGTTCTACATGTGAATTGTGGGCGGCGCGTGCAGGTCATAGCATTTCAGGAACCTGTCCATGTGTTATAGCTTTCCAATCCATCAGACATGCCCTGCTCTTCCTCACACCTCTCCTCACTTCCTCATCTTTGTTAGATACACTGTTTTCTGGGCGAATATAACCTTCCCCTCCCTCCCCTTCCCTCCCCTCCCTCCCTCCCCTTTTCTTCCCTCCCTTCCCTCCCCTCCCCTCCCCTCCCTTTTCTTCCCTCCCCTCCCCTCCCCTTCCCTCCCCCCCTCCCCTTCCCTTCCCTCCCCTCCCCTTCCCTCCCCTCCCCTTCCCTCCCTCCCCTCCCCTCCCTCTGTTTTGTTACTTAAGCACCAGAACCCCATCTTCTCACAGTTTTAGAAGCAGGCATGTCCAAGATCAAGATGGCAGCAAGGTTGGTCTCTCCTGAGGCTTCTGGCTGTGGTTTGTGGATGGACCCGTGACCTCTGTGGCCTTCCCTCTGTCTCCGGGTAGCAGGGGTTCGGTTCTGGACACAGAATGTGGACATTTCTAAAGAAACTTGGCACATAACAGCACATCTTCTATCAGCCTTTAGAAAAAAATCATATACATGAAGGATGAATGATGACACATTTCTAAGGCACCCAAGGGTAAGAATGAAGTTTTCTGTGCATCGACTGGAGCTCCATTCACCAGCTGCTTAGTCAAGTTGCTCTGATGACACTCTATCTTTGGAATAAAGTCCCCCTTTGTCAGACTTTCAGTAAGAGGGTTTATCAGATCATTTAGTCAGTTAAGGGTCTTACAAGCAGAGGTGAGATTTCCCTAAAGAAAGTCCCCACCTGAGGGCCTGACTCAGTAAATTCCTTAACAGTTAAAGAGAAATTAAATCTCATTCAACATAAAAAAATAAACAAAAAAAAAAAAAAAAAAAAAAAAAAAAAAAAAAAAAAAAAAAAAAAAAAAAAAAAAAAAAAAAAAAAAAAAAAATCTCATTCACACATACACACACACACACACGCACACGCACATGCACACGCACACGCACACGCACGCACGCACGTACGTACCTGCTCAAAGCAACACAGCTCAAATGTGCAAGACATGTTCTTTGCTTGACTCATTAACAAATCTGCCTGGTAGTATCTGGAAAGTTCCTGGGGGTGGGTGTCGGGGGTGGGGAGGGCCGATAATGGAAACAATTAAACTTTGACAAATGGCTGCTTCTTCAGATATGATTTAAACACAAAGCACTATAAGGAACTCAAGTACTGAAGCCCCTGATAACATCAAGGGAAGGAGTCATTTCACATAAATCTTGGGGATGATGTCATCTAAACACACGAGTGCTTAGTAGAAGTTCCAGCTCATCATGAAGGAAATGATTCTTATAAATAGTCTTGATATGGAGATAGCGTTTGGCGTCTTAAGAATCGACTCTTGAAATAGGAAGAGCTACCATGGAAGTCATCTGACCCAGGGCACACTGACCCTGCTAATCTCAGGCAGGGGCGGTCTCTCTCAGCTGTGTTTCCCTAGGATTCAGTACTGGCCACCACTCCGGCATTTTGCTGTTCAAATCTGACAAATGGAACGGGAGTTTATTACTCCAAGATGAAGGTGGTCTTTCCAAGTGATTAAAAGCACACGTGTTCACAGTAAAGCTTGGGGTAATACAGCGGGGCATGAAAGGGTTTACCAAAGATCCTCCGTCCTGGGATGACTGTTGCTAGCATTTGCATGAATCTCATTCAATCATTTCTCCACACGTATATGTTTATAGTCACACGTCCATGATTTAACAAAATGGGGCAAGATTAGAAACGGGGTTTCCTCATCTTCTTTTAACTAAACTCTTTGTAAAGCTATGCAGGTTCCAGTTTTATTTTTTTTGGGGGGGTGTTGGGTTTTTTTTTCGAGACAGGGTTTCTCTGTGTAGCTTTGTGCCTTTCCTGGGACTCACTTGGTAGACCAGGCTGGCCTTGAACTCACAGAGATCCACCTGGCTCTGCCTCCCGAGTGCTGGGATTAAAGGTGTGCGCTGCCGCCGCCGCCGCCGCTACCACCACCCGGCTCAGGTTCCAGTTTAATGGCTACACATTGTCCCATTGTCTGACTAAACCTTAATATCAGTAGGGCTATGACGAATGGACCAGGTTGTTCCTGTTTTTTCCCCCTTCGTTATAAAGAACATCTCCTTGATGATCTTTGGCAGGCAGGATGAGTTATCCTTGGAAACTCATAATGGTAGCTTGTCTCCTCCAGGGTAGTTCAGAAGGTGACTGGCGTTGGGACACCCCGGAGAATGAATGGGTGGTGGGAAGGTCCATCTTCCCCTCTAGAAAAGAGAAACAAATGGAGGGCTAGCTGCCATACCCCCAGAGTAAGGCTGCAAGCTTGTGTCCCCGTGTGGCTCCTCTCCTGACCTTGTGTGATTTCCAAGTCTGCTTGCAAGCTTGCCTTTACAGTTCTACCCTCGACAAGAGCAGGACGTAATAGGACCAGCCCCCAAGTCCAGGGTTAGTCACCCAGGCAGCCTGCTCTTCTGTAGCCTGGACCTCACTTGTGCCCCGAGACACGGCTGTCTAGTCATTTGGCCCCTGCCAAAGCCAAGGCTTCACTCACGCCTGTGCTCGGCCGACTCCCCAAGCAACTGAGATACCATCCGTGACCCTTCCCCTTCCTGTTCTCGGAAGAGATTCTGTTCTCATTGGTGCTGCCTGAGTTGAGGATGGAGAGACTCTGGAATTCATCCAAATTCTGGGGACAGCCTGTGAGGTAAAATTACCACCGCCACGGCCTCCAAGTAAAAAGGAGAAGATTCAAACGGCTGTGGTGAATGCCTTTATACAGATGGCCTTATATAGTTGTTCAGCTCTCTCCTTTGAGTGACATTGCTGTGTCTAGAAGAACGTTAAGTCTTGAAGACACCCTGAGGTGCCTGGAAAGGACCAGCTTATCCATCCGCTCTGAGGACTGTCATTACACAGCAGCTTGGTGTAGAAGTGCCCGTGTCCAGAGTCTAACCTGGAAGGTTCAGGAATTTGATCCCGCGAGTGCCTCAAAGTTAATGGGTCTCTGAAAGCTGACTCACGCAGAGGAGACTGAAATAGAAGGCCACGGAAGCCACATGACCATCAGGAGGTAATGGTGGCCCTAGACTCAAGCAAGGAGAGTTAATTTGGTGAACGGAAAGATGATGAGCTGGTCCCCCTTATCGGGTCACCTCTCAGGTGACAGAGGCTGCAGAGGAAAGTCAAGTGAGCTGTAAGTGTAGAACCTGCCCCAGGGCTGAGGTGAACATCTAGCCCACAGCTTCCGTGGCCCTGGTTCTGAGCACACAGGCAGCGCACTTCGTACTGCCCATGCCACCAGCGCCGCGGTCCGCCAACAGACACTGCCAGAGCTCTTAGCTCGGCTCTGAGGCGCCTGTCTTTCGAGTCGCAGTGTGTCAGCTGTGCGCCGTCTTCGGCCCTTTTGGAAACAGAATGGTTTAGTTAGGAAGAAGATCTGTGCCGGTTACTTGGTCAGCTTGACGCAAGCTAGAGTGATTGGGGAAGAGGAGACCGCAACTGAGGAATTTCTCCCATCAGCCCGACCCGCAGGCGAGGCTGTGTGGTTATTTTCTTGATTAATGATTGATGTGGAAGGCCCAGCTCACTGTGGGAAGTGCCACCTCTGGCCACTTGGTCCTGGGTTGTGTAAGAAAGCAGGCTGAGCAAAACACAAGGGGCCAACCAGTGAGCAGAGTTGCTCTGTGGCCCTGCCTCAGTTCCCGCGACCAGGTGCTTGCCTTGAGTGTCTGTTCAAACCTCCCTTCATGGTGGACTGGAAGCTATAAGTTGAAGTAAACTCATGGTATTTATTATTGCAGCAGAATCCTAACTAGGGCAATAAACTCAGTATATCTGTATGAAGTCAGGGGTTCAGTATGTCTGATTTTAAAACTTGTCATCTGAGTACTGGATGTGTTACTCACTTGTTATTCCCGGCACTCCAGAAGCGGAGGCAGATGGGTCTCTATGAGTCGAAGGCTGGGTTGGTTTACATAGCAAACTCCAGTATAGCCTGGGCTACATAGAGGAACTGTCTTTAAAAACTAGTCATAAATGTTGCTATTTGAGGACCGGGTGGTGGCAGCGACGGAGGCGGTGGCGGTGGCCGACGCCTTTAACCCCAGCACCAGGGAGGCAGAGCCAGGCGGATCTCTGTGAGTTTGAGGCTAGCCTGGGCTACCAAGTGAGTTCCAGGACAGGCACAAAAACTACACAGAGAAACCCTGTCTCGAAAAACCAAAATAAATAAATAAATAAATAAATAAATAAATAAATAAATAAATAAATAAATAAAATAAAAAAAAATTGCTATTTGAGTCACTGACTGAGGTCTTAAACAAAGAGGATTAAATGAATTTTGGCTAGGGAACAGGGCAGAGTTTCTAGAATTTCCTACAATGGCCTAAACATACATTTGCCAATGTGGACTCCATATTTATGCAAAGTGGATGTCTCAATATTGACAACTACAAAAATAAAACACCATCCACAGGAAAAGTTGAGGATTCTGTGTGTCTTGCATTCAGCCTGGATTTAATTCTGTAGAAAGTAAACAAACGCACGCAGCTCATGAATATGCAAACCTATGTTGTCCTCAGTCAATGGTAAAATCATAGCTGTATCAAAGAATAGATTTTAGATAAATTATTTGTGGTTTGTTATCAGTGAATGTTTGATTTGTACACCTGTTTTGTAAATCTGTAGGTCAGGTGTCACATAAAATGTCTGGGGTGCCAAGAGACTGTAAGTGGAAAAATGTGACCTAGGTCTTCTACAGGACCTTTCTCTCTGGCAGTGTCTGGGGACCGCAGATGCACAGCTCTTCTTGCATATGGACAAGGCACATATGGCCAGATCACAGCATGGAACCTGATTTCCTTCCTTCCTTCCTTCCTTCTTTCCTTCCTTCCTTCCTTCCTCTCCTCCCCCCTCCCTCCCTCCCTCCCTCCCTCCTCCCTCCCTCCCTCCCTCCCTCCTCCCTCCCTTCCTGCTTGTCTGGTTGGTTGGTTTTTGGGGTTACAGCCTTACAACTCTCCGATACTCAGTGGTCAGTACTCATCCGCACTGAACAGCCTGCGCCATCAGCCACATCCAGAAACGATTAGATTTTCAAATGTGGAAGGGGGAAGGTGCAGCAGCTGAAGTAGAGGGCATCCTGGTGACTCATCTCTGCGCTTCCTGGACAACCACGCATCACAGATAGGGTCCGAGACAGCCCTTCTTCGGTATAGACAGCTTTGTCAAGCCTGGGATCAGGACTCGTGTCTGAGACCCTGACTCTCTCACGGCAAGTTTCCCAATGACTCTGATCTCTCAGGCGTGTGTGTCTTGAAGCCCCCCGGATGGCCACACTTGTGAATGTTGGTGTTTTCTGGTACCACCACCCCACTGAACGGTGGCTCTTTTTAACCACTCTTCTTTGTGGGAGCCATTGTATTAGACACGGGTTGGAAAACAAACCCTATTTTAAAAATAGTTTGTATCTTCCTTTTTTCTATTCATCTACTCATTTAACACACACTGGTGGAGCGGTGTTTAGTTTCCTGGAAAGAGTGATGAGAAAAATAGACAAGACTCTTGCTATTGTGGCTTTGCTGTTCTAGCAGGGAGAGAAATACATGGATATATAATTTTAAAAGTGCATAATAATTGAGGGACTAGAGAGACGGATCAGCACAGAAGAGCACTTACTGCTCTTGCAGGCAACCTGTGCTCAGTTCTCAGCATCTGCATCAGGTGGCTCACAACCACCTGTAACTCCAGTTCCGGGGGATCTGATACCCTCTTCTGACCCCTGGGGCACCTGCATGCACATAGTACACATTAACATAGGCAGACACACACACACAAATGCAAAAAATAAATACTTTTTTTTTTAAAGTACAATAATTGGAAAAGTGATCAATCCAAGTTCAAAAAGGAAAAGGAAACGGGATTTTATTTATGGTCTCACAAGCTGCAGCTCAGGAGACGGTGTTTGGTAGCTTTGGACTGGTGTTGTGAGAAATGTGGGAAAGATGGGATCCTCTACGTTAAGGACCCGGGCGGGTGACCAACAGAAAGGAAATGTCCACCAGAGGAGACTCCAATAACCTCTTGACATGCAACTCAAATGTCTGGGGATGATGGACTTGTACTGCAACTAAAGTGAGTTAGTCCAGATGTCTGTGGGTAAGAACAGAAGTAGCCAAAGTTCATATTCCAGGAGACAGCTGGAATCTTCTCCATTGAACAGGCTCTTTCAGGGTTGTTTTCCATTTCTTGTAAGGGGACTATGGGGGTCCTGCCCTTTGATAGCCCTCTCCCGGGGCCTGGGAAGAATCTACAACCAGCTGATAATCTAATCTTTGAAGATATTAAATGAATCTATGTACAAGAAAATCTTTAGTCCATACACTTTATTCTTCTGAGTCAGTTCTCTCTCTACACAGCTATTCTGCTTTCACGCCTAGCTCCTTTTCTTGCCTGATTCTCTCTACATCTTTCTGCTGTTCCCTCTAAGACTATCGTAATTCTCTCATCTTAGTTCTGCCCCATCTAGGTTCTCATCCATCTAGTTCTTTCCCATCTCAGCTCCTCTCTCAACTCCTTTCTCATCTTGTTCTTCCCCATCTGGCTCTTCCTTATCTTCCATCTTGTTCCTCTAGTACTCTCTTCTAGCCCTTCAATCTAGTTCTTCCCCATCTCGATACGTTCCTCTCCAGTTCTTAGCCATCTAGTTCTTCCATTCTCTTTTCTCTTCTCTGTCTTGTCCTTCTCTGAAAATAAAGTTGCCCCCCCCCTTTGAACCTTATCTCTCCAAGCTATCTCTGGTCCTGCTTTTCTGGCAAGTGTGTTCAATTGCTAGGCAACTTCTGTCACAGCTAGATGTACCTGTAAGTTGGAACCCTTTAGTTCTGAGTTAATAGTTAAAGGTAGATCTAAAACTAGAGGTAAGAATTTAGTAAGGGAGAAAGTTAAGCTTAGTGAGCATATCTGCCAGGCCTTCTCAAAGAGGTAGTCTGGATGCTTAAGTCTGTTCTCAGAGAATACAGAGGTATCTCTGATAAGATACTTTCATCCGTCTGGGGATGGTCTTGGCTGGATGCCGCCAATGATGATAATTACAGGGAGGCTTGAACTGGGGTTCTGGCTGAGCATAGCTGTCAGCACAGAAGGTTATCTGAATATTCCATTAGTAGAGGGGAAATGGTGCCCAGTGAATGGTGGAAAAGCTACAATAGTACATCAGAAATTCATAGTAGGAAATGGCTAATAATCAAAAGCCAAATATCACCAAGACTCCTTGAGACTCAGCTTGACCTCTGGAAGGCCCTTGGCTTCTTACAAGTATAGCTTATCATGATCAACTGAAATCCTACTTCATATATTTTTGTGGTTTGCAGCAGGCTCATAATTTAAGTTCATCATGATGGGGAAGACATGGCAGAATCATGGGATCATGAAGCTAGTGCTCCTCACATCGTGATGGATCAGCAAGTATAGAGTAAGGGATGCTGGGGGTTGGGGATTTAGCCCTGGGTTTGGTCCTCAGCTCCAAAAATAAATAAATTTAAAAAAAAAGAGTATGGTATGCTGGTACTCAACTAGTTTTCTTCTTTTTCCCTTTGTATTTAGGTTGAGATAGATCCCTAGCTCATGGGATGGATGTTGTCACCTACATTCAGGGTAGGTCTTCCCTTCTCACTTAAGCCTCTCTCCAAACACCATTATAGACATACCCAGAAGTGTGTCTCCTAGGCAGTTCAAATTCACAGTGAAGATGAAGTATCACAGAGCCCCAGGCTAGGCCCCTGAGCTGGCTCTGGAGAGCTGGCTTTCCATTGCACCACACGGTGAATGAGGTCCATATACTTCAATAGCCATATTTCCATCCATCACACAATCACTCATCACTGGTGCACTATCCACAGCAACATCATCTCATTAAAGACTTTATACTTCAGAAGACCAAGACCACGTAGGCTACTCTAGTGTCAAAACCTGCCTTGAGTAATTCAGGGCTCAGCTGCAGTTATTTTTTTCCCCCTGTCTCCCGTCAATGCTGAGATTTTTCTGGACACACCCAGGATGTTTAGGTGTGGTGGCCCCTGAAATGTTTCTTCCTCCACGAGGGTGGGAAAGAACACAAATGTCATTGTCTTGGCAGAAAAGTCTCCCATAGCCTGAAGTAATTAGGAAAAAAAAAATGTCTGTGTGATGTACCACCCCAGGATCTTGGAGATTAGACACAGAAACCCAGGTCATGTCCCAGAAGGGAAGAGTTGAGAGAGCAAAGACTATTTTCAGGGGTTGATAGGGTGAATGGCTGGAAGTATCTACAATGGAAAAAAAAAACTGGGTTATCATCGCTGACCTTGCTATTATTGTTGTTGTTATCAAAAACATGTAAATAGTGCTCCTAAATTATTGTCCCTCCAGAACAATAAAGGTGATAACAGACTTCTTTGGACATTGCAAATCCAAAGAAAATGTCATTGCTCACCAGCAGCTTGGCTCTGAGAAAGCACAGAGCCCCGGTGTTGGGATCCCAGCCATGCCAGGGCCAGGGCCGGGGTCAGAGTTATACTCTGTCCCCTGAGGGATGGAAGACGGGCAGACAGCGCTGTAAAGAAATGGTCTAGCACAGTGGACGGGCACTGTCCAGGGAAGAAGCCTGCTGTTTCAGGAGTCGGGTGACATGTGAGGAGAAAGGGAAGAGGACAGGAGGGAGGATGGATGGGGCATGCTGCAGAAGAAGAATTGGGGCCGCCAGCTAGGTAGGAGAAGGGGAGAGAAGGAGGGCTGGAAGCTGTCTGGGGACTATTAAACCCAAACGACGATATTGGGGAATGGGAATTATGTGAAAAGTCACTACATTTCTTCATTATCCAGGGTTAATTTAGTTCTAGTGGGTGCTCACTCCCCTTCATCTCACAAGAGCTCACTGCCTTAGCTAGGCTCCCATTGCTGTGATGAAACACCAGGAGCAAAAGCACCCGAGGGAGGAAAGGGGTATTTGATTTACAGCTTACATTGTTGGGCATTGGGGAAGCCAAGGCAGAAGTCTAGAGGCCGGAATTGCACTGAAGTAGAAACCATGGAGAATGCTGCTGCTTGTTTCCCTGACTTGCTCAGCCTGATTTCTTTTCTTTCTTTTCTTTTCTTTTTTTTTTCTTTTTTTTTTTTTGTTGTTGTTGTTTGTTTTTTTCGAGACAGGATTTCTCTGTGTAGTTTTGGTGCCTGTCCTGGATCTCCCTCTGTAGACCAGGCTGGCCTTGAACTCACAGAGATCCGCCTGGCTCTGCCTCACGCGTGCTGGGATTAAAGGTATGCACCAGTACCTGCTTTCTTATATCACTCAGGACCACCTACCCTGGGGTGGCATCACTCAGAGTGTGCTGGGCTCTTCGATATCAATCATTAATCAAGAAAATGCCTGGTAGGGGAATCCACAAGGATGACCCCACCTGAGACTACTAGCAATAGTGGAGAGGGTGCCTGAACTCACCTACTCCTGTAATCAGATTGGTGATTATCCTAACTGTCATCATAGAGCCTCCATCCAGTAACTGGTGGAAGCAGATGCAGAGATCCACAGCCAAGCACCAGGCTGAGCTCCAGGAGTCCAGGCAATGAGAGAGAAGAGGGACTCTATGAGCAAGGGGCATTAAGATCATGATGGAGAAACCTACAGAGACAACCAAACCAAACTAGTGGGAACTCATGAACTGTGGACCAATAGCTATGGAGCCTCTGTGAGACTGGACTAGGCCCTCTGCATAGGCGAGACAGTTGTTTAGCTTGACCTGCTTAAGGGGCCCCTAGCAGTGAGATCAGGATTCGTCCCTGGTGCATGGGTGGGCTTTTTGGAGCCCAGTGCCTATGGTGGGACACCTTACACAGCCTTGGTGCAGGGAGGAGAAGCTTAGACCTGCCTCAGCTGAATGTACCAGGCTCTGCTGACTCCCCATGGGAAACCTCGCCTTGGAAGAAGTGGGAATGAGGGGTGGATTCAGGGGCAAGGCTGGAGGATGGGAGGAGGGAGGAGAGGGGGAATCTGTGGTTGGTATGTAAAATGAACAGAAAATTTCTTAATAATAAAAAAGAAAAAAAAACAAAGAAGAAAGAGAGAGAGAGAAAGAAGGAAAGGAAGAAAGAAAGAAAGGAAGAAAGAAAGAAAGGAAGGAAGAAAGAGAGAGAGAGAGAGAAAGAGAGAAAGAAAGAAAAAGAAAGAAAGAAAGAAAATGCCTGGTAGGGGTAGTAGGGAAAGAAAATGCTACAGACAATCTGATGGAGACATTTTCTCAAGTGAGGTTCCTCTTCTCTGATGAATCTAGCAATTGTCAAGTCAATAAAAAACTAACCAGAACAACTGACCCCTTGCCAGCCTGACACACAAGCCAGAACCACCAGAGAAGAGGGAACCTCCACTGAGAAAATGTTCCTATCAGAGTGACTTGTAGGCGAGCCTACAGAGTATTTTCTTGGTGAATGACTCATGTAGAAGAATCCAGCCCACTGTGGCCAGTGCCACCCCTGGGCGGGTGGTCCCTGCATGTATAAGAAAGCTGGCTGAGCAAGCCATGGAGAGAGCAAGCCAGTGAGCAGCACTCCTTCAAGGCTTCTGCAAGTTCCAGGTTCCTGCCTCCAGATTCCTGCCCTGACTTCCCATACGATGGACGGTGACCTGAGAGTTGTAACATGAAATAAACCCCTTCTTCCCAAGTGTTGTTGGTGATGGTGTTTATCACAGCAATGGAAATCTTAACTAAGGCACCTATTTATTCTCACTCTTTAAAGCGAGGATGTGTATGGAGCTGGGGTGGAGTTTCTGTGCGAATATCCTTCGAGCATCGTCATTGCTGAATTCTTTGTTCCCAGCCTGACGGGAAGATGAGGAAGTACAGCTCTTTCTTCACATCTGCTTGTTCTACAGATGAAGATGAGTCACGTGGTGGGGGTGGGGGGTGTTAGAGGAAAGCTACTCACATCACGGGAGAAAGAAACAGAGCATGACAGGACAGGGATATGGATAATATATTCCCAACAACCTTCCTCACTGACCTACTTTCCAAGGGCACCCCATCAATTTCCACCACCTCCCAAAATAGAGTCAGTAGTTAATAACCAAGGTCTCACCTAATATCCAAGCCATACCGTTGTACCAGTGGCCTCTAAAAGACCCATAACTCTCTCAAAATGCAAAAACTTATCCAGTCCATGTCCAAGAGCCTCAAAGTCTTAATAGTTACAACATCTGTTCAAACATCTAGGTCCATAGTCTCTTGGCTGTTGAACTCCTATTTAAAAAAAAAAAAAAGTTACATGCCTCCCAAATACGTGGCACAAAGTAAACATTCCTATTCCAAAAGAGAGGAATGGGGCACAGTAAGGAGGGGTGGAATTAAGGTAAGACTGAAACTTAGCAGGGCAAACATTAAATCCTATAGCCTTATGTCTGGTGTTCAAGTCATGTGGTGTCCTGATGAACTTCAATGTCCTGGCATAGCTGTGTCTTCACGGCCTTGCCATTGGCAGTTCACATGGCTTCTTTCTTGGGATGGCTCCATTTATTGCCCTTAATGTTCCCCCAAACAAACATCTGGTGTTCCTGGCATCTCCAGCACCTGGGGTTGCAACTGAAACCCAAGCTTTGCCCTCAAGGCTTAGTACGTCATCCTCTGCGGGGCTTGTCACAGAGACTGAGACCCCGTAAAATCTAGTCTTAACTTCCAGGCCTCCCTCAGAAATCTTGGTGGCAACCTCCCTCCTTGACCCCATGACTCTGCATATTGTATGCCTGCAAAAGCCAGTAACATTCGGACAGCAGCGAGGTTTGCCAGCAGTTGAGCGGCGGTATGTGGACCCCTTTGGACCACAGCTGCGGCAGCCCAGAGAGTGCCTGGGTAGTTGAACCCGGGAGAATAGTTCCCCAGATGGATATGTGCAAGCAAAGTATCCTGGTAGTTATGTCTTCTCAAGGGGAATATTTCAAATGAATTGACGGTTTTAGACCCTGCAGCCTGTGAATGATCTGGCCAAGTCCTGAAATGCCAATGTAGGCATTGTTCCTATTGGCCCAGCCAAAGGTGTTTGCTTCTCTTTACATTTTTTAATCTTGTTCATTTTCAAATAAAAAGATAAATTTTAAGATTTGTTTATTTTATTTTATGTGTAACAGTGTCTTGTCTGCATGTATGTGTGTGCACCACGTGCATGCGTGTGCCCTTGGAGTTTAGAAGAGGATATGGGGTGTCTGAAACCGGAGTTACAGATGGTCAGAGCCACCGTGGGGGTGCTGAAAACCAAACACTGGTTCTCTTCAAGAACAAGTGCTCTTACCTCCTAAGCCATCTCTCCAGCCTCTTAATTAGTGTGTGTGTGTGTGTGTGTGTGTGTGTGTGTGTGTCTGTCTGTCTGTCTGTCTGTCTGTCTGTCTGTCTGTCTGTCTCATGGTATACATATGAAAGTCAGAGGACAGCTTTCCATCATGGGTTCTGAACTCAGGTCTTCGGGCTTGCACATCACATGCTTTGACACACTTAACCTTCTACGTGGCCCTTGGTTTCTCTATAACGTTACTAATCCATTAATCATACTCTCTTTATTGACCACTTTCAATGCACATTTTCTTTCTTGCTCTGTTCTTTGCTCCTGGTTCTCACTATGACTCTGGCTAAATGCAGCCCAAACTAGCCAATTCACAGCCTCAATCCTATGCTGTCTTGACGTTTCCCCCACCACATTAATTAATCCATCACCTTAGCTTCCCATGGTTTCTCATGGGCCAAATGTAGACCAGTTCTTTGACAGAATGTGATACAAATGACCTCTAGTCGAATTTCCAACATGCTCTCATCCTCTCCTGAAACCTCACGAGCAGAGACTTCATTCATTGTCCACATTTCTATCATGACTCTCAACTTGTGTGTTCCCACCAGAATTTCCCATGAGTTCTGTAGATAGAACTCTAGAACGTTCTAACCTACATCACCAAACACTTCCAAATCCTTCCTACAAACCCACTTTTTTTCCTGAACATAAAAACAGGTTTATAATATTATTTAAACAGTAAAATATCTCGAGAAAAGTATAAATGATAAATAATAATTTTAAAAATAATATAAATTATAGTAAAATATTATTAGATTCTGGATACAGAAGAAATTTTCATCTGTTAAGACTATGTTTTTTAATTTGTAAGTGAATTTATTCATTTCTCCTGTCTACAACCTAAAGTAGAAAATGTCAGTTTAATCAATAGAATACAGAGTATCAATGTTAGTGCAGTTTTTGTTAGTTATTTATATTGTGTGAACTGAGAAAAACTTGCAAGCACGAGGGTGGATGTAGTGAGGTCAGAGGTTTTAGATCACCCTTGACTACATGGTGAGTTTGAGGCCAGGTTGACCTACATGAGACCCTGCTCAAACAACAGCTACAATTAGAGGAAGGAATTGATCTTGGCTTACAGTTTCAGAGGATTCAATCCTTTCCTAAAGGGAAGGTGTGGCCAAATGAAGTAGTTCACATTCCAGTGAATGGAATAATTCATATTCCAGTAAACAGAGTAGACCACATTCCAGTGAATGGAATAGTTCATGTTCCAGTGAACAGAGTAGATCACATTCCAGTGAGCCAAGAAGCAGAAAGATAGGATGCTGTGGCTCAGTTAGATTTTCCCTTTTACCATTTTTTTATTCTTTCCAGGCCACCAGCCGATAAGATGGTGCTACCCACATTCAAGGAGGACCTCTCCCTGTCTCTTAGTCCTTCCTAGACACACCCTCACTAGCACACCCAGAGCTGCACCTCAGTCTCCTCATTCTAAATCCAGTCAAGTTAACAGTGGAGATTAACCATCACAGATGGTTAACTCCAAAGTGTTTGGGAGTTAGGAGGGAAAAGCCAAAGGCAGAGTCTGTTGGCAAAGGTGTGGGGCCCTAATTAAGGAACCCACCTGGGGGACAGGGAGGAAGAGGTGTGTTGGGAGCCTCAGAGTCATGGAGGAAGAGTCTCCCTACAGAAGTCAGAGCCACCGAGAATGTAAGGTCAGCCAACAGGGACGTGTGGAGATGGGAGCGGGGCACAGGGGACAAGAAACATGTCAACTCCCAATCTCTTGCCAGAACTGAACCCCATAAGAAGTCAGGGGAGCAGGGAGCCTGGTGATGGCTGCCACATGGGAAGCACAGGAGGCACAGAGTAGGAGAGGAAGTGGATGGGGAGGCCCATGAGCCTGTGTCTGGCCTCGCCTTCCTTCCCATCTGTGTGACAGGTGTGAAAGGCTGGGACCTGAGTGTATGTACCCCCAGGGAAAGTCCCAGTCCGCTTGAGTGCAGCCATGATAAGGATGGTGGTGTTTCTCTTCGATTTCCGTAACTATGACAATATTTGGTACCTCTGTGGCATCCGAAGGAATAGGTCCACTTCTCTGCATCTTGCACACTCGGATTTGGAGCCTGGCCTGCTTTCTGCCCTGAGTGGTAATTCTAGCTTCTCTCTGTCCTGGAAGAGTTGAAAGAGAAGGATAAAATTAGACCACAGAGTTATTGTGCCTCGGCCAACATTTCAAATACTTGATTTTTCGCAAGACCTGAAACCTCCGTCCTTGCATGACTACATATTATCTGTCCTCAGCTTCACCAGCTTCTCGGCCCTTCGACTCAAGTTCGTGTGTGACTCCCTCCTCCACCAGTCTGAAGAGTTGGTGTGCACCATGGCACTGGGTGCTGGGCTGCAATCAGTTCCCACTCTGCCAGATACCATCACTGTCAAAACAAAGTCAGCTATGTGGAAAGCCTCGCCATTCCTCCTGACTCCTTTTGGAATGCGCTGCTCTGAATGCACACACAAAGCCGCAATTTATCAGCAGGAACTGGCGCGGAAAACAAGACACAGATCCCAGAAAATGAATATGACATGGCAGAGCATGAAATTCAGAACTGGAAACAGGGGATAGACTAGATCAGAAATGAAAAATGACATTTCAAGATTAATATACATGAGTGTCGAGGGTCCAGAAACCAGACCTTAGCTAGTCTTTTATTTATCTGCACACTTGAGCTCAATATAGAATTGTTCTCAGTAGATTGCTTTATTCTAGCATTTAAAAAGGTGCTTACACAAATGTGCATTGGCCGTTCTTTTCAGCACTATTTTTTTTTAAAGGGGAAGAGATAAAGCTGAGCATGATGGAAAGGCCTATAATCACTTGAGAGGTAGAAAGCAGGATAATCTAGGAGTTCAAGGCCAGCCTTGGCTACATAGCAAGTTCAAGGCTAGCTAGACTACATGAGATTTGTAAAGAAACGAAAAAACTGATAAATATACAGAAAGCTTAATTCCTTCCTTCCTTCCTCCCTTCCTTTCTTTGTTTATTTATTTATTTATTTTGGTTGTTCGAGACAGGTTTCTCTGTGTAACAGCCCTAGCAATCCTGGAACTTGCTCTGTAGACCAGGCTGGCCTCCAACTCACAAGATCCTTCTGCCTCTGCCTCCCAAGTGCTGGGATTAAAGGCGTGTGCCACCACCACCCAGCTCAGAAAGCTTTATTTTTTTATTCTGTTGTATAGTATATTATTTTCAAACTATGGCTTTCAGCTCATTAATTCATGATAATAACTTAATAACATATTGTCAGAACAACAACAACAACAAAAACCAATGACAGTGAGAAGAGAGGATTCAGAGTGGATGGGTGGGTGGACATGAGATTCTGTCTTAAAAAGCCAACCAAAAAGAAAAGAAAGAAGAATAAACAACTGGGTTAGATAATGTTAAAAGGAGATAACATCATTCTGCTATGAAATGTTTCCAACAAGAAATCATCAGCGAAGTGAGAGGTTGAGAAGACACTATCCATTGTGCTTTTGAAGAATGTCTTATTTTGGTAGTATCATTCTGAAACATTTTTTCATATCCTTTTGATGACCCTTATGTTATTATCAGGTGACAATACATGCTATGAGATTTTTTGTTTTGTTTTGTTTTGTGTTTTTTTGAGACAGGCTTTCTCTGTATAGCTTTGGAGCCTGTCCTGGACTAGCTCTGTAGACCGGGCTGGCCTCAAACTCATAGAGATCTGCCTGCCTCTGCCTCCCGAGTGCTGGGATTAAAGGCACATGCCACCACCACTGGCCGGCTAAGATTGCTTTTATTTTTTAGAAGTATATATAAACCCTTGGGTCATAAGGGTAGCACAAGGGGATCAAGGCTTGTCTTTTTCTGGGCTGGAGGGACGGCTCAGCAGACAGAGAAAGTGCTTGAAGCAGAAGCATGAGGATCAGAGTTCGGATCCCCAGCACTGACATAAAATCAGATGCAGCAGCACACCCTACCACACAATGGGAAGCAGAGGACCTCTCAGCAGCCCGTGGGTCAGCTAGCCTCTCATGTATAGGGTGAACAACAAGAGATCTGCCTCAGAAAAGATGGACAGTGAGGGCTGACACCTAAGGCTTCCCGTTTTGAGCACACACACACACACACACACACACACACACACACTCACAACACATATGCTCTCATACACACACATATGCTCTCACACACACTCACACATACTCAAACACACACACAGTCATAAACTCACATACTCTCACACACACTCACACACTCTCATACTCATATACACACACACACTCACACACTCACATACTCTCTCTCACACACTCACACACTACTACTGTAAGTGGGATTTCTGGTTCTTAGAAAACTGTAGATTTACACCAGGGAGAGAAGAAAAGTTATGCACACTTAAACATGAGCTGTTGATATTTTAACGTTCTTTTTTGAATATGTCTTTGTATAAAAAAGTATTGCTACTGTGCCGGCGTCCCTCACAGCAAATGCTGTGCTTGAGGATGCGTTTGTTAGTCAGTCAGACTGCAGGATAAAGGGCCGCCTTTCTCTTCCCATGTCCCTACCATGTTTCTCATTTTCCCCTGTTTATATTTTAGAGAAAGAGAGATTGGAAGAAGCCCCAAGGCTGACCTCCCGGGATCTGAATAGAGGCCCAGCAAATGAGAGAGAATCTACAAATATTATTTAGCAATTATCCTTTTCAGATGTTGCTGGATGAGCAAAAGAAAATCCGAACAATATACGGAGTTTGTTTTGAAACGATTGGAATGGCTCATCCACGGACAGGATCTTCGATGCCACATACAGGGGTGCTGTTAGGTCAAACGGAAATGGATACGGATCGACTTGGGGTGACTCCTTGTGAAAAACACGGGGAAATTAAAGCTTTGTGGCTTTGAGTAACGTGTTCAGACTGGAAGAAATTGATCCCCAGGGCTCCCTGGCAGCTCTGTGCTCCCCGGGGAGCCTTCACACTGGATTTCATCGACTGCGCGACTGTGCTGTGGTCCGTGGCATCTGTTTGCTGAATAAGTGTAAGTGCTGTGCCGAGTCCACAGCTCCCCGGGGACTTCTTCCTTTCTGTGAAGGGGACCAAGACTAGTGTTGGTTTGAGGCCTTTCCAGGGCTTTCTCTGGCTTCAAGCTCCAAGACCAGGTTCTCAGAATCATAAACAAACACACCTGTGCCTTTCCCCAATGGCAGTGTTTATTGAATAATAATAAATTCGCAGGGTGCTGTGGTTTCAGCAGCAGCCCTTTGCCAAGTGGTCTTGCTTTCTTTCCTTGGGAGCCTTTGCCAAGGAAAACACAAGTTCTTTTATCTCAATCTTAATTGCTAACACTAATTCTCAGATTGCACATTAAGTGTGTGTGTGTGTGTGTGTGTGTGTGTGTGTGTGTGTGTGTGTGTGATGGCTGTAAAAAGTTAAGAAATCTCAGCAGAATTCAAGAGGTTTCAGAGGCGGGAAGCTGTTAAAGGTACAAACAGCAAATCCCTGGAGATAAGACGGGAAATAAGACAGGTCAACTGAAGGCTGGGGTGCGGCCATCATTGCAGGGATAAACTGTAGGATCAGAGTCAAGCGGCTGCAGCGAGGTGTCATGGAGGCTGTAGAAATAAAGGTCAGGACCATGCCTGGGCAGGTAGATGGACGTCTGTTCAGATGTACAAACAGGAAAACGGGCCAACGGCAATTACGTAAGCCAGCTCAACAGTAGACGTTGCACAGAGCTAGGTCCCCGGGACAGGTAGGTGTTCTCAGCACACACACACACACACACACACACACACACACACACATACACACACACACACATACACACACACACATACACACACACACATACACACACACATATACACACACACACACATACACACACACACACACACACACACACATACACACACACATACACACACACACACATACACACACATACACACACACACACACACACACATACACACACACACATACACACACACACACACACACACACACACACACACACACACACACACATATTCTGGTGGCCAGAGGACAATTGGTTGGTGGTGGGGCTCTAGCTTTTGCAGTATTCAGTTTAAAGACTTCTTCATGGGGTTGGTGTGAGAGAGCTGCACTCTTCCCTCAGTCTGGTGTGTCTGGTAAGTACTTAGGCCTGTTTTTCCTGATGTGATATTACTATGCTCATGTGATCCTACACTACTAATTTACCACAATAATTTATAGGTAGCATCTTTCTGCTCCCAGGAAGAAGTCATTTATCAGTCTGTGGCATCTGGGTGGTACCAGATAGATGGTACTATTCACATGTACACCAAATGTAGTTATTTTCTAATCTTTTTTTTTTTTTTTTGAGGCAGAGTTTCTCTGTGTAGCCCCGACTATCCTGGAACTTGCTCTGTAGGCCAGGCTGGCCTCGAACTCCTGAGTGCTGGTATTAAAGGTATGTGCTGCCACCACCATGCATCATTTTCTATTCTTAAAATTGACTTAAAAAGTGTTTTATTGGTGAAATTATTAAGGCCACTCCACGTAGTTAAAAGGAAGATTTATTTAGTGGGTAACTTACAAATGGAGGAATAGGTAGGTCGTGGGGTCTGAGGAAGGTGTATCACAGTCCAGCGGTGTTCTCTGGAGCTCTGCTCGGTCAATCTCCACTGTCAAGGGTCCAGGAACAGAGAGAGCGCTGGCCCATCCAGATCTCAGGTCCCCAGGTGCCTCCCTTGGCCCCATCTTGTAGGCGTGACAGTTGCCGAAGCCTCAATGGGGTTGGAACTTCCAGATCAAAGCTGGAATGGCTACCCACTACATGTTTATAAACTGGAAGTTCTCAGAACAATCTGAAAACCCACTTTTGCTGGCCAGTTTTGCTTTGTTTTGTTTTTGTCAAGTGAGTACAAGCTAGAGTTATCTGGGAAGAGGAAACCTCAGCTGAGAAAATGCCTCCATCAGATTGGTCTGTGGGTAAGTCTGTGAGACATTTTTTAATGGATTAATGTGGCAGGGTCCAGTATACTGTGAGCAGCGCAACCCTTGGGCAGGTGGTCCTGGGCTATATAAGAGAGCAGGCTGAGCAAGCCATGGAGGGTGTGGTGGTTTTCATGTAATTGGTCCCCATTTGCTCATAGGGAGAGGCACTATTAGGAGGTGTGGCCTTGTTGAAGTAGGTATGGTCTTGTTGGAGTGGGTGTGGCCTTGTTGGAGGAAGTGTGGGGGCGGGCTTTGAGTTCTTCTATGTTCAAGTTATGCCTAGTTCAGTCCCCTTTCTGTTGCCTTTGAATCAAGATGGAGAACTCTCAGCTCCTTCTCCAGCACCATGTCTGCCTGCATGCTGCCATGTCCCACCACGATGATAACGGACTAAACCTCTGAACTGTAAGCCAGTCCCAGTTAAATGTTTTTCCTTTATAAGAGTTGCCCTGGTTATGGTGTCTCTTCACAGCAACAGAAACCCTGACTAAGACAGAGGGCAAGCTAGTAAGCAACATTCCTCTTGGTCTCTGCTTCATTGCCTGCCGTGAGTTCCTGCCCTGACTTGCCTTCATGATGGACTGTATGTTATAAGATACAAACTCTTTTGCAGTTGCTTTTATTCATGGTAGGCTGTTTTTTTGTTGTTTTTTTTTTTTTTTTTTTTTTTTTTTTTTTTTTTTTTTTTTTTCCTTTTGCTTGCTTATTTTGTTTTGTTTTGTTGAGACAGGGTCTCACTATGTATCTCTACCTGTTGGGGGCCTTCTTATGTGTTAGACTTCTAAGACAGCAGAAAGAGACAGAAAGAGACCAGACTCTGACCTTCAACAGATGGAACTGTGTTTATCAGTGCACACAGTGAGGGGCAGCCTCTCTCTCTCTCAAGGGAAATTGAGGAGTCTGCCAGGGGAGAAAGCTGGCTGTGACTCTCTGTAGGACAGGGTGAGGGGCCTGAGAACAAGGACATTGTGGGGTCAGCAGCCCACGTGTCTCTCCTACAGTATCTCTGTCCTGGAGCTGCTTGCCCAAGGTGAGACAGGCTGTCTCTGTGCTGACCCATAAGGCTGAGCAAGCTCACTATAATCTCACAGGCATCCTGTTTTACCACCCAGGCACTCTATCCAGGATCGTAAATGTTTAGAAGGGAATTTGACAGGCAAATCACAGCCATTCAATAAACTAATTGCAGTTGCTACTTCACTGGGGCCCGTGACCTTTCAGCTATGGGTTTCTGTCCTGTTTTACATACTAGACATGAATTCCCTACCTTGAACCCAGTCAGAAAGTTGCTGGTTCCCCCCCCAAAACACCATGCTGCTGTTGTACATCTTGCCTCGAATTTTGATAGTGTAGCTCGCAGGGTCTGTAACAAAGTAGAAGAACCGTTAGCAATTACTCTCTACCAGCCGTCTGCGTGGTGTCTTCTGGCCAGTAAGGAGGGAACTTCTGATTTCTCCACGTCTGGAAATCAGTGCATATGATGTTTTCAACAGCCCGGTCTTCCCATCTAGTTCTGGCCTGCGACCAACAGGGGCTTTTTAACATGTTGGCCTTGCTAGCCAAATAGTCATAAAGAGATAGTCCACTCTCAGCACAGTGGTCGTCATGAACCAAACTGTGTCTTTGGAGGGTGCCTTCGCCCTCCCACGCAGAATGCCTTCTTTTGAACTCGAACTGCAGTCCCTATCATTCTCCAGATGCTTTTCTAAGTCTGAAAGGCACTGGGAGGTTAGTATTAAAACACCCAGGTAATGAAGACTTTTCGTAGAGAGTAGACAGGATCTCTGAAAGCCCATCATCATCTTCTCTAAGCAAATGTCAGTTGATCTGGGGAATCAGCAGCTGAGGGGCTGCTAAAAACAAACAAACAAACATAAACCAAAACCCAAACCATTAACTAGGTCCAGCAGAGAATGAAAAGATTCCATTGGTATGTCAACCATCTCCTCGAAAGAGCTACGTTGAAGACAATACTACATATTGAAGGCATTCTTTTATCTAGTTTTCTATAATTTACAATCATGTTCCATACTTTCTCCTGATTTCTTATCCTGGGACACTGCCATGGGGCTGTAATGTACCTTCCTACCCACAGTGGGCTCAGTGGAGCCATCTCAAGCCCTCTGCCTGGCCCAGGGCCAAGGGGGAGGAGACCGCACCCTGCTTTGCCCGCTGTTTAAGATGGCTCCCTAGAAACTGAGTCAGGACAGGTACTGTGGAGGCTACAGCTGCTGATACTGCTTTTCCTTCAGCTCTACCTGGTTGCTGAGAGAGCCCTGACCCAGTTTAGCAGTTTCTGCTCCCAGGGTACTTTTTAAAATAACTTTTTTTGGTTTGTTTTTCAAGATGGGGTTTCTCTATGTAGCCCTGGCTGTCCTCGAACTCACTCTGTAGACCAGGCTTGCCTCAAACTCACAGAGATCTGCCTGTCTCTGCCTCCTGAGTGCTGGGATTAAAGATATGTGCCACTAATGTCTGACTTAAAATAACTATTTTTATTATTTTGTGCATATAGGTGGTGTTTATACCTGCAAGTCTGTGCACCATATGCCTACGGAGGCCAGAAGAAGGCATTGGGTCCCCTGGAACTGCAATTACAGATGGTTGTATGCTGCCATATGGGTTATGAGAATCTAATCCAAGTACTCTGGAAGAGCAGCCAGTGCTCTTAACCACTGAGCCATCTCTCCAGCACCAGTATACCTATTACAAGAGTGAAAAGCCTAGTACCTATCAACCCTTTGCACAAGCTTACTCTTTTTCATCTAAACTGGTTTTTTTGGTTTGGTTTTGTTGGTGTTTCAAGACAGGGTTTCTCTGTGTAGTTTTGGTGCTTGTCCTGGAACTCGCTCTGTAGCCCAGGCTGGCCTCGAACTCACAGAGATCCGCCTGGCTCTGCCTCCCGAGTTCTGGGATTAAAGGCGTGCGCCACCACCGCCCGGCTCATCTACACTGTTTTATCATCTGCGCCTTCTAACAACCGTGCTTCAGGCTTGAAGGCCTTGCAGGAGCCTCGCTAGCACAGACTCGGACTTTCTGTCAAGCTCACCAAGGCCAGCATAAATCCCACCGCATTTACTTTCCAGTGACCCAGACAGACCCCTGTTCTCTGCCTCGCCCTTCCCTCCTCCAGACTGCTTTCCCACTTCACAGACTTGATCGGCACACTGGCCTGAGTCCCTCAAGTCTCCTAGAGCCTCTCCTCCCTCATAAATACCGTGTCCCACCACGGAGCTCAGCAAAGCCATTCGAACGCTTCTTCCCAGTCTCCAGGTCCCTGATGAATTTACTTCTGGAGAACACTGTCCTAGGAGAGATAACTAACTACCAACGCATAGATTGACAGGGTCCTAAAGGAACGCCTTTAAAATCCCGTCAAAAGGGGATTTCTGACTTTTATAGCTGTCCAAGGTGGAGGTAGGCAGTGCCACACCCTGTGACAGGGTCTGACCTAGTGTCTTAGCCAAGGGGCAGGGGACATAAATTTATCTTGCAGTTGCAAGGGGTGGGGGGCTGAGTTGCTTTCTTTTCCCTGTTGAAGCCTGCATGCTCTGGGGCCTCACTGGGTCCTGTTCTTAGGGAGAGACTGGGTGGCATGTCCTGGTGTCTAGGACAGAAGGAGCTGGAGGGTCTGTGGTGTAGCAGTGAGGGTCAGTGCTCTTGCAAATGCAGTCTCTAAGTACCTGCTTTGCATTGTCTTAAGTATGTGAGGGAATTGGTGGAATTGGAGAGATGGCTCAGCAGTTAAGGGCACGATTGCTCTGGCTGAAGACCTGGGTTTGATTCCCAGCACCCACATGGTGATTCACAACTGTTTATAACTCCAGTTCCAGGGGATCTAACACCCTCTTCCAGCCTCCAAGGATGATGGGCACACATACAGGCACTCACATATACACAAAATAAAGTAAGTAAATATATCTTTAAAACACACAAGTTAGCCGGGCGGTAGTGGTGCACACCTTTAATCCCAGCACTTGGGAGGCAGAGGCAGGTGGATCTCTGTGAGTTCGAGGCCAGCCTGGGCTACAGAGTGAGTTCCAGGAAAAGCTCCAAAGCTACACAGAGAAATCCTGTCTCAAACCTCCCCCCCCCCCAAAAAAAAAAAAATGAACGAACCAAAAACCAAAAACAGGCAAGTTAGAGAACGGGTCTCTGTTGAGGTCATGCTGTATCCTGCTCTAAGTTACACCATATTGTCTAAAACAGTGAGGTCCTAGCTTACATTTTATTGTTGTGATAAGCACCATGAACAAGCCTGGCTTGGGGGCTCACACCTTTAATCCCAGCCTTCAGGAGGCAGAGGCAGATGGATCTCTGTGAGACTGAGGCCAGCCTGGTCTACACAAGGATAGAGTGCCTGGGTGGTAAAACAGGATTCCTCTGAGATTCCCCGGGAGCTTGCTCAGCCTTATTGGTCAGCACAGAGACAGTCTGTCTCCCAGGATAGCCTGTGTCACCTTGGGCAAACGATTTCAGGAAGGAAAGACTAGACACCTTCACATAGACCCCTACTGGGTGCAACAGCTTCCCCATTTCTGGCCCCACACCCTGTCCTACGGAAGGTCGCAGCCAGCTTTTCCCCTCGTAGGTTCTTCAGATTCCCTCAGGGGAGAGGCTGCCCCTCACTGTGTGCACTAATGAACACAGTCCCATCTGTTGAGGGTCAGACTCTGGTGTCTTCATGCTACCCCAGAAATCTAGCAATTGTCCCCACAGAGCTGTTGCTGTCCGCCTTGGTGGTTGGAGAACTTCTTACAGCGAATGGTGGTTTGCTGTGGGATGTCTTTCTGTATGCTGTGAATATGTGCGGCTCCCGTTGGATAATAAATAAAGCTGCATTGGCCTCTGGCAGGGCAGGATGGAGCTAGGTAGGAAAATCCAAAAGATAGTGAGAGGAGAAGGGCAGAGTCAAAGAGATGCCAGCTCAATGCCCAAGGAGCAACAAGATGCCAGCAGACAGGTAACGCCACGGACACGTGGCAACATATAGCTGAATAGGAATGGGTTAACTTAAGATGAAAGAGCTAGCTAGCAAGAAGCTAAAGCCATAGGCCATACTGATAGGAATTCCAACCATGGTCATGCATGCCCGGCGGGATACTTAGTCATCTCTGCCTAGTCATTTCTGGGTCATACTCCTGTGTGACCCATGCCCCATGGTTAAGCAGTCACATAGTTTCTCGGACGTGACCATGTGATCTCTGCGTGTGGGCCTGTGTGCGCAGGTGCATCCTGGCCTTTATAAGGTGGTCCGATGTTCCCGGTCTCTCTTTCTCGAATGTGTCCTTCCACAGGCCTGATCACATCTGTCCCTTTCTCGTTGTCTTGATAAAACTCTTGTTAGGGGATTCTGTTGTGTGTCGTGACTTTTCCTTTGGGGCAAGAGCTCCGCAAAAACCAACACATACAGTTTTTTAATTAATATAAGCCTCTGAATGATTATTTTATAAGCAGTGTGGGACTGCAGGGTAAGGGGGGGGTAGGGGGTGGGGGGGAGAGATTCCTCCAGACTGTTGGGCAAGGCAGGACCAGAGAAACTTTCAGCTACAATTGTTGCTGAGTTAGAGACTCGTAACTGAATAAACCAATGAGAATAAGTGACCGTTGAGGTCGCTGACTGCAGGGCAGTCCAATGCTTACAAAAAAAATCATAGATGTATCATTCCATCCAAGTCTCAGAGAACTTTGCAAGGGAGGGGGAAAGAAAGATAAAAACTAGGTATGGTGATACTTTGTGCTCTAACAAATTAAGCTTGCCTGGGGATCAGAGGGCGGAGCCAGCCACTAGTGAACCATAGAGGCCAGGCAGTGGTGGCACACACCTTTAATCCCAGCACTTGGATCTCACGCCTTTGATCCAAGCACTGGGATCTCATGCCTTTAATCCCAGCACTAGGGAGGAGGACACGGAAGTGATATGGCTGGGCGGGGAGCGGAAGACAGGCAAATGGAGACAGGAGCTCGGCCCCCCTTTCAGGCTGAGGAGTTGGAGAAGTAAGAGGTGGCTGTAGCTTGCACGTCTGTCTCTCTGATCTTTCAGCAGTGACCCCAATATCTGGCTCCGGGTTTTTATTATTAAAACCAATCAGGATTCATGCTACAGCTGGGAGAAGAGTAGTGTGATTTTTTTTTCCTCCTCTGGACATAGCATGGCTACTTCATCACTATCTTAGAGTGGAGACTACTTGGCCAGGAAACCTGGGCATTTATTGAGCAGAACAATGCCCCGGCCAGTGGGGTCTTCAATGGGGACCTGAAGGGAGGGCCGTCGAATGAGAGGGCCAAGAGACACAAAGAATGAGAGCAAGACAGTATAGGATGTCTGATCAAGCTCCAAAATTTTATTTTCCTCTTAAGGCATCTATAGGCAGGGGCAAAGTGGGGTGCAAGTGGGGAGGGGACTTTAATCATGGGTTGTTCGGCCAGCAGGAAATGTTACTCTGAAGGTTATCTATCTACCCTTGCCTAACTGCCTAATTGCCTAACTGCAGCTCAGTCACCTGATTTCTGAGAAGAGGTTCTGGTGCTATGGAGACTTAAGCAAGGCCTAGATCTAGAAAAAGAGGAGAGAAGCCCAAATATGGCGGCATGTGCATCAGGGGTCACTTAGGCTTATGGCTCCCGTCAAACAATGCATTGGTAGCTGGGTCTATGGTGATGGCAACGGACCCATCGACACTCCCTAATAGAAGAGAGGAAGGGCCACAAGATCCTCGCCTAGGAGTCCAGCTATTACGTCCTGCCCTCACCGGCTGCAAGTGATATTGGGAAATGCTAGAGTACTTAAAAGTGGAAGGTTTGCTGAAAGGAGGTCTCCATGAAGCCATCCACGATGGGGTGGGCTTTGTGGGGATGATGCTCTTTGGGGAATACCCACGCTCCACTAAAGTAACGTCTCATCTCTGTTTTCCAAGTGAGCCCGATAAACTAACTTTGGCTTTAAGTGGACTCATACATACTACTATCACTGATGGCATTAATAAACTTTTGTTCATGGCCACCTCTGAAAAATTGGCTCAGCACATGTTAATCACTTGAGGAGTGAAACCTAATCTATCTCATTCCCTTTCAAAACTGTGGCCCAAAGGTGGAAGTAGTGGAGGCCTCTTACCGCCAGCTTACTATAGTATCCTTAGGACCAATGAGGACCTCCAGGGCTTTAAACCCCACCTCCCTTTTCCCACTGACACTTGAAAGGTGAACATCAGCTTCGACAATACTTAGGGCTTAAATTACCATAAGAAAAAGTGGGAGTATCTGGGCTTTGTTGATATTTCCTCACCATCAAAAGAATAGAATGTAAGTTCTACTTCCGGGTGGATACCTGACATTCTCAGCTACCCAAAACAGCACGGACTGTTGTCCTCCTTTAAATGGTTAATCCAGCTGGCCTGTCAGTCACCTGACCGGGAGTCCAGCTCCCAACCACATGAATCACCTGAAGATGTGCTAAGGAGAAGAGGGATAATGTACCGTCCTTCCCAGAATCCCCTGCCTCAGGCCAGATGTTTGCAAAGCCTCCATCTTGTAACACTGTGGCCTGCCCAGAGAAGTGTAACCTCCCCTTTAATGTCTTTGTTTTTCTGTTGAATGCTAACCAAAGTCTGGCATGCTTTCCTAGATACTTCTATCGGTCTCATTCTTTTCCACTGAGGCTACGGAGGGACTAGGAGCTAGACAGACTCCCTGGTAGGCAGACAGAAATGGTTGGAAAGGTGCCACAGCTAGGTAATAAAGATGGCAAATTTCCAAGATGGCCGGCTTCTTCCTCACCCTCCTGCCTTGAGACAAATTCCCAGCAGCTTAAAGAAAAGGCCTTGCGTGCTTTTTCTCTGGCTAGCAGACCCCTACTGATGGACTGGATGAACAAGTTCGGGACACGTTATATCAGGACACATTACAGTCATCCACAGTATCTTTCCTCAAACTGACCAGCCCTAAATTAGGGGAGGAAAAGTCCTCAGAGACTTAAAAAGAAAAACCCAGCCCTTGAGATTTTCCTGAGTCTGCCCTCTGCTTAGCAGAGAGTCTTTTCTCGGTGTACCTGCTACATGTGGGGTTCCTTGCCTGCAATAAACACCTTTCTTCGACTGTTGATCTGTCTGCTGCTGTCTGCAGTGTTCAGGATTTCTCCACTGCCACCTGCTGCATTGGAGATGTTTTTTCTGCCTTTTAGTTCTTTAACTGATAGAGAAGAGGAACCGGATCAAGACCCCCTACTGTATTCTAACTCGGGGTGGCTGGGGTCCGATCTCACAATCTTATTGGCTAGTCTAGAAGGAACTGTGCTCAAGAAATTAAGGAACGGGAAAGGGTCACTACTCAAAGGAGGGAAGGGTCATTGCTCTAGGCCATCAGATTCCTAGAATGCAGCAGTGGACCTTTCAGTAAACAAAGGTTTTAGTGAGGGAGGGAGAGATGAAAAAGATTTTTTGTTTGGTTGTTTCTTTGTTTTTCTGAGACAGGGTTTCTCTGTGTAGCCCTGGAAGTCCTGGAACTCACTATGTAGACCAGGATGGCCTCGAACTCACAGATCCACCTGCCTCATCCTCCCAAGTGCTGGGATTAAAGGCGTGCACCACCACACCCAGCTTCATATTCTCTTTCTATTCATTCTGGGCCCCCAGCCCATGGGATGGTATCACCCACATTCAGAATGGCGATCCTTCCTCAGTTCAACCTCTTTGGACACACCTACATGGACACATCCAGAGGTGTTTCCATGTGGACTATAAATCTAGTCAAGTGGACAATGAAGACCAGTCATCAGATCACCTGAAGAATCTCCAGTCTGCTCTAAATCTGCAGTCACTGAGGATTCTAGGGTCAGGCAGAGCACCCCAGACATCTCATCCCATGAAGAGACTCCCCCCAAACAGGACCGCTCATCTCATTATCCCCTTGTATCTTATCTTCTAAAGCAAGAGGACATCTTCAAACTTGCTTGTAAAACAGAATATACATATTATGTGTATATGATACGTAATATAACTGAAATCATGATTAATCAGACCACGCTTTGCCTGAGACTTCTTAATTATGCATCCCTTTTGCCTCCTGCCTCAAATCTTGCTTCATTTCATCCCAAACTCCATGTCGGTGCCCTGAAGATGTCTTCAAAGGCCACTGGACTCCTTTATACTTCCTAATGACTCCTTTCTCTCTTTTCCACTTCTATTTAGTTGGGTCTTGGGATGAATGGCTGAGGCAGAACATTAAGTCCCATAGAGCCTTACGATATTTGCCTATGAAATAAACCTAGTTGATCAAGAAGAACGTTGGAAACCCGCCATTACCACCCCCAGAAGACCCAGGGCCTCTTCAGTGTGGAAGGGGACCCATGGCTCATTGACATACTAAGATGCATGCCCCTGGGTAGAGATTTAAGGTGCTGGTGAGGCACTCTTCATAGAAAGCTGTGTGTAGAACTACATGTGACAGACAATGAGCAGAAAGGCCCACGCCATTCAAATGACTCCCAAAGTCTGGATGTTGCCTGAGTTCTGTAACATCATAGTCCTGTGGTGGTATTGTGTTCCCCAAAATATTGTGTACTCTAATAAATTTATCTGGGGTCAGAGAACAGACAGCCACTAGATACAAAGGCTAGAAAATGGTGGCACTCACACCTTTAATCCTAGCATTCCAGAGATAGAAATCCCTCTGGATCTCTGTGAGTTCAAGGCCACATTGGAAATAGCCAAGCATGGTGACACACACCTTTAATCCCAGAAAGCCAGCCTTTAATCCCAGGGAGTGGTGGTAGAAAGCAGAAAAATATATAAGGCGTGAGGACCAGAAACTAGGAACATTTGGCTGGTTAAGCATGTGGCTGGTTAAGCTTCAGGCTTTCGAGCAGCACAGCTGAGATTCATTCTGGATGAGGACACAGAAGTTTCCAGTCTGAGGAAACAGGACCAGCTGAGGAATTGGCAAGGTGAGATAGCTGTGGCTTGTTCTGTCTCTCTGATCTACCAGCATTGACCCCAATAACTGGCCTCGGGTTTGACTTTATTAATAAGAACTTTTAAGATTCCTGCTACATAGTCCCAACTCCTTGTATGCTGGGGCCACCAAAGTGCCAATCTTTCTCTTTACTGGGACCTCTTCCTCCCTTGGAAGTATACTGTCTCTTATCTAAGTCATCCCTGCTTCTGCTGTGACTGCAAATCTCTGTTCAGTTCTTTGTCCAGGACATAGGAACCTCCCGAGGTGCCCACCAAGCCCCCATGTCATAGTCCACGGAGATTCCTGGAGTCGAGACTTTTGCTTGGAAATTCTGTCAACAAGTTGACTTATTAAAACCTTGGCTTGTTAAAACTTACTCCTTTTTAGAGGGATTCTAGGCTGTGGTGGTTAGCAGAGCATACGGCATTGCCAGGTGCCTTTTGCTAGTTCCGGCCTTCCCTGAAGTCCATGCCCACTGTTTGAATGCAGCACCAGCCTGGTTCAAGGTGGTGGCAGCCTGAGGGAGATGAGAGGGGCGAGCCGCCGCCTGCTATATTAGGAACAGCTACAAAAGGAACCAGCAATTTGGGCGCCCCAGGAGAACACCCTAAACAACCCTTGCTACCACTCTCCACTGCCAGCCTTCCTTCCGTCCCACCCGGAGGAGGAGCTGGTTCCCTGACACTGTCATCTCCTTGGGCACACAACCAAGGATCCTCTGCACTCACGAACCTGTAGCCTCGCCCTTCCATCTTCTCCACCACCCTTTCCTGTAGAGTCCCGCACTCGGGATTAACAACCACCCTGCCGGACAGAGCTGGCTGGGTGGGTTTAGAACTGAGTCAGAAGTAAAGACCCGATGCGCATTTGCAGGGCGCCTTGAAGATGTGTCCGTCTTCCCAGCTCGGCTCTCCTTATCCCGCCAGACCGAAAGAGGCAGGGAGAGAAAAGGAGACGGAAGCAGTCTGTAGCTGTTAGAATTCTGCCCTCACTCCAGCTACATGACTGCACATGCGCAGTTCAGGGTCCTGCATCTTATGTCGCCAGTGTGCGCTGGTGACTGCGTATGCGCAGTGTGGTCACACAATCTGTGCCTTAAAAGCTGGACGCAGACCCTACCCTCTCTGCTCTGCTCCCTCTACCCCACCACCACCACCATTTTTCCCTCTCTCTTTCCTCCCCAGGCCTGGTCCTTTTATCCCCACCCCTCTTCCTCCCAATAAAGCTCTGTAACCAGGTAGTCACGGCCGCGGCTCCTGACCTTTCGGCCAGCAACCAGCGCCGTTTATCATCCTTTCAGCAGCTGGACAGTTTTTGTTGTGTTTTGTCGTTCCCGAGGCAGTGTCTGTTCCCAGTGTGTGAGTCTCCTGCCTCACCCAACCTCTGATGTGATAGTCTAGGCATACACTCCCACCCTTGGCTCAAGAGGCCCGGCCCTATCTTTGGCCTTTCCTATTGCCCTGTGCTCAGGCTGGGTATGAGTCAAGAGTCCTCGCCTGGTTATGGTATGGGGATTAACCTTAGTGGCCTATCACTCAAAACCTCACACCGTTTAGACTTCCCACAATCGTAACCAAATCAGCTCACCCGTTCCCAGGAGGAAAAAGACGAGTACACACATGCACACAAACACACATACAGTCATTCTGTGTGCTGTGACCCAAGGCTGCTACCCTCCCCAGGTCTTCCCACATTTCTAATGGTCTCTTCAACCCCTTCCCATGTCTCTCAGACCACCCATCTCAGCTCTACATTGTACTCTGCCTTGAGCTGCGGGACACTTGCAGAAGATGCGCCGCTGCGCGCATGCGCCTGGGATAAGCATCTGCCACAGCCTATGGTCCTTGCGCTCATACATGTGACAACCTGGGCTCTCTGAGGGTCCATGGCAGGGGATCAGGCATCTTCACAGAGTCAAGTGTAAGAAACCTTGGCTGGCTGGCACTTGGGAGGTAATTTTAGGACGTAGAAAGAAGGAAATGAGGAACTCACGGCCAGCCACCAAGGGAATTTGAGGCCAACTGGAGATACGTGAGACTCAGAAAAGAGAAGAGGAGAGAAGGGGGAGGAGGAGGGGGAAGGGGAGGGGAGGGGGAGGGGCTCCCTACCTCCACTGCCTTTGCTAATTTGAAAAGGTCCTAGGCTAGCAGTATCCACTGTCGTTCTCTTCCTCTGAGTTTCCTGTGTGAAGATTGAGAGAAGGGTGAAAATTCACAAGTTCAAAAACAAGCTAAAAGAAAAAAAAAGGTGGAGGGGCCCAGCTGGGAAGATGGCTCCTGGGTTAAGAGTGATTGCGGTTCTGGGGGAGGATCCAGGCTTCAGTCTCAGCACCCACAGGGCGACTCACAGCGACCTCTAGTTCCAGTTCCAGGGGATCCCACACTGTCTTCTGCAGCTCCATGCCTGCACATGGTAGACATTCCTACACGTCATAAAGAAATTAATATAAAAAAGGAGGTAAGAAAAGCTATCATGTAACCCAAGACTTGGGCACATCAAATGCCGTTCGCAGTGGTTCTAAGAGGGTGGGAGCCTGATACTAGGCGGCACCTGAACACTGACTCAGAAAAGGACTCTCTAGTATTCCCAGCACTGGGAGACTGAGCCAGGAGGATTGCTGTGAGTTCAAGATCAGTCTGAGCTGCCCAGTGAATTCCAGACCAGCCTGAGTTATGGAGGGAAATAAACAAACAAACAACAAAAACAAACAAACAAAATCCCACCCTTATGACCCAGCAATTCTCCTGCTGGGAGTTTATTCTAAGAAACAATTAAGCATGCTGATAAAGACTTGACCTTAAAGGGAAAACAGAAACAAATTACATGCCCGCCAGAAAGGATAGGCCTAAATCTGTGCACGTCTGTGTGAGGTGTGCTGTAGCTCATAAAAATTGTGTTCTCGGGGTGATATGTTTATTGGCACGGAAATATGTTCATTTATGTTCATCAACATGTAAACATGTTCAGACGGTATTTTATATGTATTTCCAAAATTTTAAAAATTTTATGTGTATGGTGTTTTGCCTACATGTTTGTCTGAGCACCACTTGCATGCCTGGTGCCCACAGAGACCAAAAAAGGGTGTCAGATCTTCTGGAACCCTAGGTGAGTCAACATGTAGGTGCTGGGAATCAAACCCAGGACCTCTGGAAGAGCAGTGCTCTTACTTGATGAACCACCTCTCATTCCTTTGTATCAAAAGCTGCTGCTACCAGGCTGTGCCTGTTCTAGGTTATGTCCACAGGGTGTGGATACAGTGGCTTTCAGGCTGGGCTGTAAGCAGTCTCTGACTTCAGTTTGAGTGTCTCTGTGCCTTGACAAGCAGCATGAGCACCATTTATGGGGGACAACGATCAGTCACCTACTTCTAATAGGAAAAGTGTACCCTCTGCCTATGAACGTATCAAAGTAGGTGCAAACCATATGCACACGAGTGTGCACCAAAGCAACGCCAGGGGGGCTGGAGAGATGGTGAAGGGGGTGAGAGCGTAAACCGCTCTTGTAGAGGTTTCACGTTCAGTTCCTGGTGCCGGTGTCTAACGGTGTCTGGCGGCTCACCAGTAACTCCAGCTCCAGGGGATCTCATACCTTCTTCTGGCCTCTAGGCCACTGCATTTAAATGCACAAACCCACACTTGGAGACACACATTCATACATAATTAAAAATAAAAATAATCCTTAAAAATATCAAAAAAGGGCGGTGGTGGTGCACATCTTTAATCCTAGCACTCAGGAGGCAGAAGCATGTGGATCTCTGTGAGTTCAAAGCCAGCCTGGCGTACAGTGAGTTCCAAGACAGCCAGGGCTACACAGAGAAACCATGTCTTGAAAAACAAAAACAAAAACAAAAACAACAACAACAACAAAAATACAAAAGCCAGGCAGCCAGGCGGATCTCTGTGAGTTCGAGGCCAGCCTGGTCTACAGAGTGAGTTCCAGGACGGGCTCCAAAACTACACAAAGAAACCCTGTCTTGAAAAACCAAACCAAACCAACCAAACAAACAAATAAAACAGGCCTGAAAAGTTAGAGGCTCAATTCAACCTTACAGTCCCTGTAGCTGGGTTCTGTTCCTCCAGGACTTCTCCAGCTGGCTTTACTAATACGCATTTTACTACATTTTACAGGGCTGGAGAGATGGCTCAGTGGTTGCGAACACTGGCTGCTTTTCCAGAGGACGGACCCAGGTTCAATTCCCAGCACCCACATGGCAGCTCACAACTGTAACTCCAGTTCCAGGGGATCCGACATCCTCACATAGACATACATGCAGGCAAAACACCAATGCACATAATAAAAAAAAAAAAGTACTACATTTTATTTCATTCGTGTGTGTGTGTGTGTGTGTGTGTGTGTATGTGTGTAAGCATGCATGGGGGCATGCACATGTCACAGTGTGTATGTGGTGGCCAGATTGCAGGATTCAGTTCTTACCTTCCAGGGATTGGAATTGGAGAGGGATGCCTTTACTGGACCATCACTGTCCTATCTCAAACCCACAACAACACCCCATCTGTTAGTTTCTGCCACCAGCTCCAGTGAGAAGAGCTGCTGTGGACTCCTTAACCCTTTGTAGCCATTCTGTTACCCCATAGATAATATGTGGTGGGTGGGTGGGTGGATGGATGATAGAAATGCTGTGTAATCTGAGAGTTAATATAGCAATTAAAATTGGAGTAAAAGAACCTGTGTTTGCGAGTAACCAGCTATTAAGGGAAATTGAGACCATTTGGTAAATTGTAGCTAATGAAACTGCTGCAGCTTGTGAATTTATTATAAATCCCGACACTGTGGAAAAACAAAACATGATGTGCTCAGAAACAAACAAACAAACAAAAACACCACCTACCGTAGATCTAGGCAGAGGACAGAGTCTGGAAGGGTATGTGTCAAAATGTTACCAGTTAGTAGTAGAATTATGGCTCAGTTACTTTCTTCCTTGATTGTACTTTTCTCTCTTTCTCTCTTAGATTTATTTATTTATTATGTATACAGTGTTCTGTCTGCATGTATTCCTGCAGGCCAGAAGAGTGTCGACACCTGATCTCATTACAGATGGTTGTGAGCCACTATGTGGGTGCTGGGAATTGAACTCAGGACCTCTGGAAGAACAGCCAGTGCTCTTAACCTCTGAGCCATCTCTCCAGCCCCAATTGTATTTCTTTCTTTGGAGTGCTGTTTTGTTTTGTTTCGGAGACAGGGTCTCATGTATCAGGGCTGGCCTGGAACTTGCTAGGCAGCCAAAAAGTGACTTTGAACTCCTGATCCTCTGGTGTCCACCTCCCAAGTGTTGGGTCAGGCCATGGTACCTGGCTTCTATACCTTTATTAGTTCAGTGAGTGAATGGATCACTTTTTTTAATCATAGTGATGAAATACTTGAAAAAAAAATCAAAGGAGGCAAGACCCATAATTCCAGAGAAGTGGTTCCTGTTGGCTGGTTTCATCCTCTGTAAGGAACGTAGAGAGGCAGAGAAGTCCTGGCAGAAAGATATGGTGGAAGACCATGTTTATAATATACAGAAGGTGGTGGTCAAGTATCTTTGAGTAGAAGGACAGTAATTCTAGGGATCAGGGTCACACCCTACAGCCCATTCAGCCCTGATTACTTCCTCTGACACAGTAAGAAATGTCCCTTTGAGTGTGTCCTTGGCTCCCAGCTCAGCTCTCCTAAAACCCTTATAGTTCCTGGGTGATGGATGTGATGGGAGGGTCTTCCACAAAGACCCTAAATTCTCTAGGAATTTCCTGGGTAGTGAGACTGTTTATTGACAGTGTTGAGATTAGAGGTTTGTGCCTAGTGACTGTGTGTAATGGCGCAAACCTCTAATCTCAACACTTGGAAGATTAAGGCAAAGGATCAGGCTCAGTCTTGGCTACAGAGTGAGTTTAAGGCTACCTGGGTACATGAGACCCTATCTCAAACAAACAAATTATCCAAAGGCTGGAGACTGAGTTACTAACCCTACCTGTGTGCTGAAGCCTCTCCTATGATCCAAACTAAGGGCTTGAAAAGTTAGTGAAAGCATACAAGCTCATGCACTTTGGCTTTCTGAGGATAGAAGCGCCCATGTTTGGGGCCCTTATTGGATCATGCCTCATGTCTTAGGGTTCATATTGCTGTGAAGAGACACCATGGCCGTGACAACTCTTATAAAGGAAACATTTAGTTGGAGTGGTTTATAGTTTCAGAGGTTCAGTACATTATCATCATGGCAGGAAGCATGGCAGCAGGCAGGCAGACGTGGTGCTGGAGGAGCTGAGAGTCCTACATCTTGCAGGCAACAGAAAGTTGACTGAGACACTGGGAAACATCCAAAGCCAAGGAAACCTCAAAACTCATCTCCACAGTGACACACTTCCTCCAACAAGGCCATACCCACTCCAACAAAGCCACACCTCCTAATAATCATACTCCCTATGATATATTGGGGTCAATCACATTCAAACTAACACACCCCATGTACCTTCCCATCATTTATGTCTCCTGTGATCTGAATGTCTGTATTATCCCAAAATTCATGCACTGAAATCTTAACTTAAAGGTGGTGGTTTTATGAGGTGGGACCTTTAGGAAATGGGTAAGTTTGGGTGATAGACTCTCATGAATAGGATTATAAAAGAGACTTCAAAGCGCTTGTTAATCTGTATGTCATCATAGGTGGCTCTGCAGAGAAATGACCATTTGTGACCATGCAGCTCCTCACCAAACACTGGCATCTCCATCTTTGATTTCCCACCCTCCAGAACCATGAGATAAAGTCCAGTTTCTTACAAACCTCTCAACTTGGTTACAGTAGCCCGGATTGTTAGTGTCCTTTCAACACCCTCATAATCAGTTGACAGGAGCCATGCATTTGCCTGAATTCCTGAGTCACTCCAGCCAGTGACCCAAATTGTTATCTGACTGTATTTCCGTGTTAGCAGGGACTCTGGGGATCTGTCGCTTGTGACTAGCTTCCAAAGTAGAGACATTGTCAGGTGCCCTTTACTTGGCATCTAATGCTAACTAGGGGTAGTTAGGGTAGGGAATGGACTGAACCATGTGACACCCAGTTGGAGTCTGGAAAAAATGATTATTGGTGTAGGATTTGTGATAGCCCACTTCCTGTCCACTCTCTGCTTTGCTTCCTGAGTGCAATGTGACCATCCAGCTTCCTATTCCTGCTGCCGTGTCTTCCCTGCTCCTGAAACTATAAGCCCAAAATACAATTTTTATTGCCTAAATTGTGTGTGTGTGTGTGTGTGTGTGTGTGTGTGTGTGTGTGTGTGTGTGTGTGAAGTGTTATGGGTAGAGAAATAGCTTTTCCAGATTTGGTTTTAATATGTGAATTTGGGAAAACACAAGCTTTAGTTCATGCATGTCTGATCCAGCAATCATGCTACAGGGCACCTGCTCAAGTGAATTAAAAACTTACACCCATGCGAAAGCAGGCCTGGATGTTTTATTTGTAACCAGCGAAAGCTTTGAAGGAACTGAGATATAGATACCTCTCAGAAGGTAAATTATTTTACTAGAGAGAAATAAGCTAGCAAGCCGTGAGAAAACAGATAGGAAATGTAAATACACATTACTTACAGGAAGACACCAAGTCACACATCTATCCTATATGATCTGTAATGACATTCATAAAGTCTTAACTGTAGGGGTAATAAACAGAGTAGTGGTTTCCAGGACTTCCCTCATGGGGAGGGAGGGGGAATAGGTGGAAAGTCTGTGGGTTCTGGGGAATGAAATTGCTCTGTATGATGCAGAGATTTTTATTTTCCTTGTGAAGCTGGGAGCCGGGCCACTTACTAAAAGTGATGAGAATGAATAAAAATAAATCACATCAAGATGATCCCAAATACAAATAAAGAACTTTGGAGGATGTGATGTGTCACTATGGACTCATGGATCGCAAACCCCCTATCTCTGTGGCCTGTGGCGGTGGTGATGGGGGTGGTGCTGTGAAGGGAAGAAATGGCGTATGGGGACTCTTTGTACTTTTAACTCAATTTGAAGCTAAAACTGTCCTAAGAGACAAAATGGAAACACTGTCAAGATGGTTCCGTGGGTAAAGGCTGTTGATAAGCCAGATGACTTGAGTTTGGTCCCTGTGGAAGGAAAGAATAGACTCCAGAAAGGTGTACTCTGACCCCACATGTATGCCTTGGCATACCTGTATACACACACACACACACACACACACACACACACACACACACGCATGCACTCAGGCACGCACACACGCGCGTACACACACAAATCAATGTTAATTTTTTTTAAATAATATAGTGCATCAAGAAGTATTTATCTCATTAGAGGGCCATGAGAGTAAAATAAGTTATTTTTAAATATCTTAAAAATTATTTTAAGCCTGGCGTGGTGGCACACACCTTTAATCCCAGCACCTGGGAGGCAGAGGCAGGTGGATCTCTGTGAGTTTGAGGCCAGCCATGTCTACAGAGTGAGTTCTAGGACAGCTAGGGCTCTGTTACACAGAGAAACCCTGTCTCAAAAAAATTGTTTTATCTTACATATTCAAGTGCCTTGCCCTGGGGTTGACCTCAGCCTCTAAACACCATGTCATTTGGTATCTCGTTTTGAATGTGTTATTTTATAGTCGCTCCCGCCTTTAGCATTTTTCTTTCTATGAAGTCAGGTGAGTTATTTCCAGGTGAAAACAGTTGCTCACGTGGATTTTAGCCACGTCAAGCTATGTAGAGAGCGGCTATTCAACTTCAGGAAATGTTACTTCAGAAACTTACTATTTACCTGAAGCTGCCATTTTAAACCTCGAGAACTCCCAAAATGTCGATGAAAAGGTGTAAATATAAACAATGGTGCCTTTCTATGCAGCACATATTGTTTGTGGTTATTATGAGACATGGGATGCTGGATGGGGCCAGTTTGTGGGGTTCTGCACTGGCAGAATCAGATAGTTTAACTCTGAGCTGGGAAGGGATGGAGATTAACTCACGTTCCACAGTCAGCAAGTGATGAACCAAATACAGGTGGAGCTATAATAAAACCATTCTATTACCGCCAGTTCTCTATCATCCACATCGAGGTCATTTATCTTTTCAGGGCCTGGAGAGATGGCTCAGTGGTTAGAACTGGCTGAAGACCGACGTAGATTCCCTGCACCTACATGGCGGCTCACAACTATCTGTAACTCTAGTTCCAGGAGATCTGGCACCATCGTCTGACCTCCATGTGCACAGACACGTGCAGACAGAACACCCATACAAATAAAAATAAATATATTAAATGAAATAAACTTTAGCAGACATTTAGATTAAAAAAAAAACCAAAAACAAGTGCCTTGCTTACATATAC
Organism: Peromyscus leucopus; assembly: GCF_004664715.2. Taxonomy (NCBI): domain Eukaryota; kingdom Metazoa; phylum Chordata; class Mammalia; order Rodentia; family Cricetidae; genus Peromyscus; species Peromyscus leucopus. The sequence continues at coordinate 65,398,372 of NC_051073.1, forward strand.
ATCCATGTACTTACTATGTGTGCCTGGTGCCCATGGAGGCCAGAAGACAATGTCAATTTCCCTGGAACAACAGATGGTTGTGAATAAACATGTGGGTGCTGGGAATTGAACCCAGGTCCTCTAGAAGAGCAGCCAGTGCTCTTAAACACTGAGCCATCTCTCCGTTCCCAATAACTTGATACTTACGTAGCATATATGCTAGTTTTGAACACGGAGTAAACAAGCCATGTATTTTAACTGCAATTCCGTAAAGCCGTCACATACACGTAAATGAGACTAGATTTGTTAAAATGCAAACGAGAACAGAATCTCTACCCAGCAAAGGCCAGGTACTCCCTACACGCACTAGCCCACAGAAATGCTTACTGTGGGTGCTCAATGAAGAACTGTGAGATGCTGAGCAATGGCTGTGCCCTCCAACCTGAACTCAGCATGGATGGGGGTGCTCAGGGAGAGAGTGCAGAGGGAGAGGAGAAAGGGGTGAAGACCGAGTCTTACAGTCTTCCAAGTTTTTTTTTTTAAGATTTATTTATTTATTATGTATACAGTGTTCTGCCTACAGGTATGCCTCGCAGGTCAGAAGAAGGCACCAGATCTCATTATAGACAGTTGTGAGCCACCATGTGGGTGCTAGGAATTGAACTCAGGACCTCTGGAAGAGCAGCCAGCGCTGTTAACCTCTGAGCCATCTCTCCAGCTTTCCAAGTTTAATGATCCGACACAGACAGAGAAATGGAAGTGGTCCAAGAGAAAATTGAGAGTTCAGGGTCTCAAAACAAGAAAGAGAAGGAGCAAGTGGCAGCTGAGCTTGGTGGTCTGCTGAGAGAGCAAAGAGGGGGTGTGTGCTGTGTCCCCGAGGTCACTGAAGTCCTTGGTGTCCTTAACAAACCCAGCTATCGTGCTGTGTGAGGAAAGGGAAGGGAAGGTGGGAAGGAGACGGACTGGAGGCGGCTGTGAATACTGAAGGTGGGTGTGGGGTTTGGAGAGGAATGGTCCCATACACTCACGTGTCTGCATGCTTGCTCACCAGGGAATGACACTATCGGGGGGCGTGGCCTTGTTGGAGGAGGTGTGTCACTGGGAGTGGGCTTTGAGGTCTCAGACGCTCAAGCCAGGCCCAGTGCCTCTCCTCTCTTTCTGCTGCCTGCTGATCTGGATGTAGAACTCTCAGCTACTTCTTCAGCACCTCTCCGGCACCACATCTGCCTGTGTGCCTCCATGCTTCCAGCCATGATGATAAAGGACTAAATTTCTGAACTCTAAGTCAGCCCCAATTAAATGTTTTCCTTTATAAGAGTTGCCATGGTGCTCACCAACCTAAGACAGAGCACCTGTGTGGCTTGGGCAGGTGTCTCCATGACGGGTAAGGTGACCTGCTGACTTCCCATGCAACCTAAGTCAGAAGCTTATTTTTTAGTAAAAGGGGGACCTGTAGGGCCCTGGCCCCCATTTTAGGTAACTGTTGCCTTGCTTGCTGACCTTGACCTTGATATCGTCCCTATGCTAATTCCCTGCCGGGTTCCACCCTCCTGAATGCTTAAGGGAAGTCCCTTATCTGTGTATCCTGAATAATGGGCATTAACAGCTTAGATGCAAGATTGTAAAACATCCATAGCGAACTTCTGCTTTCCAGGGTTCTCCCATTGTGCTGTAAGCCTGTATTTAAGACCTCCTCCCTCCTTCAATAAACAGCATTTGGCATAAAAAAAAAAAAAAAGAAAAAGAAAAAGAGTTGCCATGGTCATAGTGTCTCTTCACAGCAATACCAAGCCTAACTAAGACAGTGGGGAAGGGAGAGAAAAGGAACACAGGCAACTCAAGGACTTTGGGAACCAGGATGGGTGTATACTTGTCATCCCAGTAGGGGTGGGGGTAGGGCAGAAGGACTAGAGGTACCAGGTTGGAGCCTTTGAGGCGGCTCAGTAGGTCCAAGCAAGCAGGACAACCTGAGGTCAGTTCTGAAAATGCAGATAGTGTGGTTGTACACATCTGTAATTCCAGCACTCCTACAGTGAGATGGAAGCCAGAGCCAGGAGGATCACACGGAAGCTCTTGGGCAGTGTGGGCTGGAGTATGGCAGAAACAACAGGAGAGACCTGGCCTCAACAAGAGGAGAATCGGACTGACTTCAGAAAATTGTTCTCTGACATCTATACCTATACGTGCACACACACACACACACACACACACACACACACACACACACATCAGAGAGAGGAAGGTGTTAATCCCACCAAGCGAGAATAAGATTACAACTTTGAAGCCAAATTTGAAGCAAACTTTATCGTCAACATGTCCAGGGCTGATCTCTTGAACTCTACCTGACAGGGAGACAGCCCATGTACACGAATAAAGTTTTCTTTAATTTGGCCATGATTTGGGTCAGTGACCTTTCTCCTCAAGTCTGTGGAATGAACAATACACTTCTTGGTTTGTTTTTTAATCTAATACAGATGGTGACTGTGGTCCAAGTTTAGTCTTTGGTTAAAGATTGGCTAGTTTTAGCAGGGTGGTGGTGGTGCACATGCCTATAATCCCAACTTGTGGGAGACAGAGGCAGGTGGATCTTTGTGAGTTCAAGGCCAGCCTGGGCTACAGAGCGAGTTCTAGGGCAGCCAGGGCTATACAGAAAAACCCTGTCTCAAAAAACAAACAAACAAAAAGATGATTGCCTAGTTTTAAAAGAATCGGGGCAAAGGAAAATAAAGCAGGAAAGGGCCAGCCACTTTAATTCGAGAATGTAATCCACTTCTTTTGTAAACAAAGGTTTTACTGAGTGAGGGGGATTAAGACATCTGCATAAAAGTCTTACAAGGTGGGGTAGATGAAAAGACTTGATGATGCCCTTGGAGACACAAATGCTGTAGAAAATATTCATATGTAAATAGATAGAGAAGACTCATACTTAATGCTTCTTACATTAGCGCCCTGGGCACGGAACCCCAGGATTTCATGCCTGCTTGACGGTGTTCTCCCTCTGAGCTACACCCCAGCACATGCTATTGTAAGTACCCTAAGAAAGGAAGATTCCAGCTGGTACTTGTGGGACCGGGCAGGGTGTGGATATAGATGACATAGATAAAGGCCGAGGCAGCTCTAGCAGGATTTCTAAATTAGAACTAGTTTTTTGTTAAGGGTGAGAAGATTTTGGTGTCTGAGCCGGATTCGGTGGGGGGATTCGGATGTCCTAGGTGGAAATACTGAAGCCTAGGAAAGAGAAGCAATTTGCCTGAAGTCATACAGCAAATTAGTGGGAATCCTTTGAAGATAAGCCAAGCGTTGAGGCTGCCAGGGTGCTTGTTACCTGCCCGCAGCCACCCTCCCTACACCAGGTGTAGTGTGGCAGCCTTCCAAGTCTTAGTAAATGCTGTCACTCCCTCATTCAGAGTTTCGTGCATGAAAGGGACTCAGACAATATTAATGGTTAAAGCCCTCTGTCTCACTCCTTCTTAAAGCGAAGTCCAAGATTCCCTTCTGGCCCCCTCACCCCTATTTCAGAGCACATCAGTGGCAGAGGAGACGTGGTGCCCATCCCCCTGGCACCCAGGAAATAAGACATCAAGTCCTACAATATTTCCTTTCCTAAAGCAGGGCACAGATAACATACTCATTTGCTGCACATACAGCGCCTTGTTCTGGAAAGGGTTCAAGGCCTCCAGGGACATCAGTTGCTAAAAACAAACCTCACTGTTTATTGTGGGTGTGTGGCTATTCCACACAATATTGGCTATTAGTTCTACTAATTAATTCCTAGTGCTTCCTATAAGGTTGACAGCTCACTATACATACATACATACATATACAGAATAGATGGTTAAATTAAAATTCCTACCCCCCAAAGTTGTTAATTAGAAAGAGAACCCAGGCACAGAGGGGCATGGAGAGATGGCTCAGCAGTAAAGAATATTTGTTGCCCTTGCAGAAGACCTGGGTAGAAGACCCTGTTTCAGTTCCCAGAACCCACATGGTGGCTCACAACCATTCCTAACTCCAGTTCGAGGGGATCTGACACCCTCTTCTGACCCCTGAGGGTACCAGGCACACACGTAGTGCACATATACACATGCAAACAAAACACATATACACATAAAATAAGTAAACTGAGTGAGAGATGGGAGGGGAGAGCCAGGAAGGGGTAATCATGCTTTAGCCCTTTAGACAGGCCAGCTGAGCTAATAAGGCAGTTTGGGAGCTACATGGATGTGAGCCCTTTCTGAAGGCCAATGAGAAGACTCATATCCTTGCTATGGCAGGAAGCAAGCTTTGGCCAGGGGGTAGGTAGGCTGATGTCATCACATCTTTCAACATAGGATGCAGTCTGTGGCTTGTCCCACAGCCAGCTAGTACACGAGAGCCGTAGAATGGCTCTTCCTGGTGGAATGACTCTCCTGTGACTCAAGGCTTATCTGGGCTTGGTCTGTCTTTTTAACTCCATTTCCTGGGGAATTCGCCTGATGTTGTAATCCAGCTATTGCGTTGGAGATCTTATTTCTGTGCTTTCTGTGGATCTGGGAATATGGAGATGGATAAAACTAGATCCCTGCCCCCAAGGGGTTCACGTGAAACTATCATATAGAAGTATTTCATATGAGTGTGGTGGCAGGCACCCGGGGCTGAGGCAGGAGGATGTTGAGTCCAAGGCAAACCTGGGCACATAGAACCTGAAGATAGATTGATGAATGGAAATAGACAGATAGATGATTAGATGATTGATACATAGATAGATGAGAGAGAGTGAGAGAGAGAGAGAGAGAGAGAGAGAGAGAGAGAGAGAGAGAGAGGATGGGAGGATGGATGGATGGATGGTTGGACGGGCAGGCAGGGAGGCAGGCAGGCAGACAATTTCTAAGTTAGAGGAATCTCAGGGGAGGGACTAAATCTAAGTTTCTGGGCATTGCAGTCTGAGGACCAAACTCCTAATCATACTTTTTGGCTTGTGCAAGGTATTGTGTGCATGAGTGTCCACAAAGGGCAGCTGGACTCTAGTCTTTCCCTGCAGTCAGCAGGCCACATTGGAGTGCCTGCTTCCCCTCTAGCCAGGCACAGGTTTGTTAGTGGGTTATATTTAATTGCTGTTGACAATGACTCTGCATACATTCTCCTTGCCTGCAGCTCGGGGCCAGAAAGGAGGCATTTCCCTTAGAAAGCTCCCCGACTTCTGAAAAGATGAAATGTATCATATTT